>NC_140600.1:22542221-22982221 GCF_057381915.1 Diplotaxodon limnothrissa
CTGAAATATACATAATTGAGAGTTACACATGACGATACGGAAGAAGCAGTTCACTGTTGACAGAAACGTAAAAAGCATGTTTAGGTTACCTTAATTAATACATCCCCCACAGTAACCACAGTAAGCTACTTATATGATTTTTTTTTTGAATGAATAGAAAGGGCCAGTGAGTGAGAGGGACAACTTACTTCTGGACTAAAGCCTTTTGTAAAAGCTTTCATGCGACTAAGGGTGGTGCCAAGCTCAACTCCACTGCAGTTCAGAAGAACACTCAGCAAAGCATGGGTGGCGCATGAATTCGGTATCAGCTAGATATAAAAGTGACAACAAGCACACATGTAAAATTAGACCACCTTATTCTTTTTTTACTTTATAGTAACATATGAAAGTGTAGATGTGGATTTTAAAGGGCTGGAATCTAAATGTGTTAAAGGGCTTCTTTTGTTTTGGGTCACTTGTGATTGAATCCAGTTTTGAAGTTCAGTTTTTCTGTTCTGTGGTTTTGTAAGCATGTTATTTACAGGGTACTTAACAAAATTACATTTTTTAACAAATGATAAAATCTTTAGTTGATTAACAGCATTTGATCAAAAGAACAAAGATATAAAATATACAGAAAATATTTTAGTTAACTTTTTTAAAATTAAATACTAAACACAGCGAGCAGGCCTAACATTATGACTCTCTGGCTAGTATAGCATTGGCTCCCTGACCCCCTGAAAGTGTGCTGTGCTATCTGGCACAGAGATGGCCTCAAACCAAGGTTAGTGGTACATGTCAACGTAACATCCACATGAATGGCAGGACCAAAGGTTTCCCAGCAGAACATTGCTTAACACATTACACTGCGTCTGCTGGCTTGACTTCTCCCTATCCAGACATCCACATTATGTAAAAGAAAACATGGTTGGACAAAGCTCCCTTCCTCCATTGCTCTGTGGTCTAGTTCTGATGCTCTTATGTCCATTGTTGGCACTTTCAGTGATGGGAAAGAGTAAGCATGGCTACCCTGACTATTCTGCGGCTATGCAGGCTTTGTTTTGGAGATGCCCTGACCCAGTCATCTAGCGATCACAATTTGGTTCCTGTAAAACTCACTCAAATCCTTGTGCTTGCCTATTTTCCTGATTCTAACAAATCAACAATGGGGACAAAATGTTCACCTGCTCCCTAATAAATCCCACAAACTAACAGGTGCCATAATGAAAAATAATCATTGTTCGCATGATCTCTCAGTGGTCATAATGTTATGCCTGATCGGTGTACATCTACATATTATCTATTATATAAAAAATGCAAATAATGCAATTTATGACCCAAACTTTGTTCGAGCACTAAGTTATATCCAGCTTTAATTAGCATTAACAAAAATAATTCTTTTAGTCAACTGCACAAAAAAAGTTCATTTTTACAAGTTTACAGAAAATGTATGCTATTTGTCCTGGTTTTTGTAACTTAAATGAATAAAAATTAAATGACAAAAATTAAATAATTTTTAGTTACACACACACACACACACACACACACACACACTATACATTAATTTTGCTCACCTGTGAGAAAGAACTAGTCTAGTTAGAGAGTGGGCAAACTTTATAGCTTGACACCTCATACGGAATTTAAAACAAGCCTAACAGCTTTAAATGTTGTCATAATAGTACTACGAGAAAAGCACTCACCTGATGAGCAAAAAACATATCATTTACAATTTCCTCATCAATGACTGACGTTTCATCCACCAGTGTATTAACTTTCCTCCTGGATCTACGTTCCTCAATCCACTTGAAGAGGAAGATAAAGCCATAGACTGGGCTGAAAAATATAAATATAAAATACATGAATCCATTTAGACAGTTTGAGTGCTAAACCCAGATTTGCCCCGAATGATCCCCCAAAATCACAGACCTCTGACATTTGCTTTGGAGATCATAGATTTCCTCCACCTGTACCCCCTTGACACCTACGAAATAGAAACACAAGGAAATAGCATGATTTGTTTTAGGAGGACTCCACAGATCTACTGGTATTCACTGAAAACCAGCACAGATACTCACCGAAATCTTCCACCAGCAGAGTGAACAGTCCTGCAATTATAAAGCATTTAAGGTTCAATAACGAAAAATAAAAACAGACAACACATGCCACTTTCACTGCTATCCTCTCTCTCTATATTCAATGTTTCGCCCGTCTTTACTGACATGACCATCTTGCACAACACAAAGCCTATTGGCATCCTACTTGCAAAGGTTTTAAACTCGTATTAGTTCATTGAAAAGCTAAATTGTGCCTCTGGCTTCATGTGGGAGCTAACGTTAGCTAGCTACGCGGTCCGTCGAAATTGCTCACCCGGATCGCTCTCGAGCTCTAGCCACCCTTTATTCATATTTGCATCTATGGGCAGCAGACTAATATCTAAGAGGTTCTCCAGTCCATGTCAGAACGTAGGGTGGAAATCTTAGCCGTATCCATTAACAAATCCGCTGTGTAGAGTCCCTAGGTAAACACAATAGAAAGAAGCCTCCTACATAATACGCGAACAAGAAACGACGGTTCGTCGCGAAAAACAGTCCGACTGGCAACTTCCTGAGCGAGAGCAACGACGAGCGGTCAACCAGGCATGGCGATAACGTCTAACATAACATAACCCATAAAAACTACACATAGAATTGTATAAATATCAGCGAGTTTGATGCTATGATTTAAACCATGAAACCTTCGGGGAAACAACCAGGTCCCTGATTATAATAGTAGCGACTATAAAACCGCGACGTTTGTCCAAAAGCAGCAGTAGAGGACCAAAATTTGGGGGGGGCATCTTTAATGTGAGTACAATAAACAGAACTATGGTTACATTAATAAGCTTACTGTAATGCGTAATATCCTAACCCAAAACTGCAAGTAAGAACGGATACCACGACCCCTGGGAAATCCGGCTAGTTAGTCGGAACGCAAGTTAGAGTAGTCTCTACGGGGACAGTATTTATGGTCACACTGGAAAAAATTGGAAATTAGCAACGTTTTATCAGTGCATTTACACAATTACCGTGCTTATTTGATTGAGTAATAGTTATATGCACTAACATACTGGCGTCTTAAACAGCACAGTGTCCGCTTATATAAGGTAAGCTCAAGTTTACGTTTAAATGACGCGTCTTAGTTAGCCGAGTGTGTTAGCTTTGCTCTAAGATGAGTTAGCATTAGCTGCTGGGACGTTACACCTACACAGTATTAGATCGCTATCTCGCCCGAACAGAGCAGTCGGTTCTGCAAAAAAAGCCGCTGCTCTTCCAGCACAAGTCACAGATGGGTCTCAGCCCGTCCCACCTCTGCCGCTCATGGGCCGTGGAGGTTACCGCTGACCCTCGGGGGCTGAAAATGCGTTTGTTGTTGTGTAATTAGCTAGCACATTGGTCTGCTAACATAGCCGACAAACAGTAACATTTTTTGTGGATGCAGTAATGCAGCCCAACAATAAGCCGTCTGACGACAGGTGCTTGATGTTAATCTTTTAAAAGAAAAATGCATAACATCTTACAGAGGTGGCTGCAAGCTGTCGCCATCCCGGGCTTAGAAGCCTTTTGGAAAGAGGGGGAGGGGGTTCGGGGTTTTTCTCCCGTGTGAATGAATACTCGTATTAATTTCATCTATGGACCCGGAAGGTAATAAAACAAGAAATACGAAAGCTGAAAACGAAGTATATAAGAACTGAACCTAATTTCTGTCCTTCAGACAGACTGTAAACGCTAAACTTGTGAAGTTCTCCGGTATCAGACATCAGGTCTGCAGCCTTGACTTCACCTAGTGAACACGTTTTTTGTTTTTTTTGTTTCTTTTTTTATTTTTTGCAGAACTTAATAACAGCTTCATTATCATTGAACATGTACCGCGCTGTCCTCTAATTGTTGACGATCATTGTACGATTGAGTCTTTTAAAAACGTTTAATGTAGTTATGGCTTTTGGATAAAAGACGCACAAAACAAAATCAAACCTTTGTTTTTTATGTCCTGAAACGTCTGGGCTGCAGTTCAAACTGAATGTGTCAACAACGGGATGCCTTTTTTGTGATGCTCTGGGTTTTGTTTTTTTGTTTTTGTTTTTTTTAGTTGATGTTAAGTATAAACCTCTTTTAGAGAAGGGAGACCCTTTGGAAAGCTTTCCTCTCTACCGCTGTGCAGCTAACCACACACAGTCACAGTATAATGAAATTTATAAAAGTATAATGCATAATGAAAGGACACAAGTTTTGGGATGAGGCAAACTTATTGCAGGATTATTTAAAAGAATTCAGATTTCTGTCTTAGATTTTGAAACAGTTGAATGTGTCCTTTTTATGGCCTATTTCTCCTTTGAATAGTGTTTATTGCTCTATCATTGCAAGATTATGAGATGGAGAGAGGAACAAATCCAGGTTAAGTAAAGAGGAACCACAACTCAATGGCAAATAAGTTTTTTTACACTGTTTTAACAATATTTACTGTAAAAACATGTAAAGGTCTCTGTAAAATACATAGCTGCTCTTGGTTTGTAAATATATGTCTCAAAGTGCACAGCACTGTGAAAAAGTACTTTCCATCTTTCTGATTTTGTTTTTTTGCCCCATTCTTCTTTGTAGAATTGTTTTAATTCAGCACAGTGGAGGGTTTTTGATCATAAACAGCCTGTTTAAGGTGATACCAAAGCATATCGGTCTGCTTTAAAATAGTTTTTCACACAGGGCAGGTAGGTTTGGATAGCTTTCTTTCTTTAATAAAAGCATTTTGAATTTACTTTGGTTAATATATTTTTTGGATTATCTGAAACATGTATGCAAAAATCAGGAAGGGGATAAATACTTTTTCATGTCACTGTACATTCCACATGTTCTGGTTCCAACAATGCAGGGGATTTCTTTTTTCTTTTTTTGCTAACTTATCACCTTTGTTGTAATGTAAAGATTGGATGTGCCTCATTATTGCAGGGCTCCTGATGAAGGTGTGCAGGTAATACTTTGAGAGCCCCGTAAGACGCCATGTCTGAAGAGGCAATTTCAGAAAGTGACCTGGAGGCCAGCCTTAACAGTGAAGAGGAGTATTTAGAAAATGAGGAAGAGGAAGACAATGAAGACATGGAGGAAGATGAGGATGAAAATGATGGAGATGATGAAGACGACAGTGTTGGTATGTGACAAATTAACTTTGTGCTTTTACCTCTTAATATTCAGATTCATTTCAGGCATCAAATTCAGCAGTTTTGTTCTCTTAAGCCAAAGATCTGTAGCAAATATTAACTAGTATTCAACTTCATTACTGGCTGCTCCCTTGTTAGATCGACCTGCGAGTGCCCAGAGCCGGACAGAAACGGGTCAGGATGACAGGGACTCCACCTCAGCTACCTCCGGAGAGCCTTCTTCCGAGCCTCCATCTCAGCCTGCATCCCGCCCATCCTCCAGGGCCCCTTCCAGACCTGCCTCTCGTTCTCCAACAAGCCCAGAGAACTCGAGCAAGAGTGGGCCGCCTTCCAGCAAAACAAAGAAACAGAAAGCCTCTAAACTGAACAAATCCTCAAAGTCTCTGAAAGGCTCCAAACCTTCAAAGCCATCTAAGCCTGCACACATGAGGAAGAATATCAGGTACAATTATGTTTCTATGATTTCTAGGTATATTTCCTAATAAATCTTTGCTTGTGTGTAACCAGAAAGTTTTCTCTGTGCTTATAGAAAGCTGCTGAAAGAGGATCAGCTAGAGGCTGGAACCAAGGCTGCTCAGCAGGAAGAGATGGAGAGGCGGAAACGTCTGGAGCAGCAGAGGAAGGACTTTCCTACACCAGCTCCAGCTGTCCCTGACTCTCAACTAGGTGACTTTCTAAGACTGAATTGTAAACAGTATTTCAGTTTGGCAGCTTTCATAATACTCAGTTTCTAAGTTTCCCATTCCCTTTCCATCTTTCCAGCAGTGGAGACTGCTTCAATTTTAGGAGAAGTGTCTCACTTAGTCCCTGGTCTCCTGAGCAAGCAGGATGTGATCTGTCTGGACAGCAGTGGTGAAGAAGATGAAAAAGCGGAGCCAACGTTGCCCGGACTTCCCATTAGAGATGGTGAGATTGATGATAGTTCTGTGCAGTTGTAATTTCTTATTTCCAAGTTAATTTCGATGATACTAACCCAATGTTTACTTCACCAATGACTTCACAGATGTAATTGAGCTCAGTTCTGGGGACGAAGACGCCCTGCAGATAAGCAGTGAGTCGGCTGATGAAGATCCTGATGGTGCCCATGGGACAGAGGAGAGCAGTGGAGCACACATCAACGATGATCTGAACCTGCCTGATGTTCAAGGTCGAGTGCTGGTTAATATCAATCACCCTGCAGAGGAGAAAGACATTTTCCTGGCCCCACAGCTGGCCAGGGCTGTCAAACCTCATCAGGTATAGCTGCCATCTCATACAGCTCATATGCTTGCAGAGCATAAATCTTTGGTAACATTAAAAAAAAAAAATCATAGTCCAGCTTGTTTTATTGCTTAACCTTTTCTTTTCTTCATCTCTAAGATCGGGGGAATCCGGTTTCTCTATGATAACCTCATTGAGTCTCTGGAGCGCTATAATACCAGCAGTGGCTTTGGCTGCATCCTTGCTCACAGCATGGGGCTGGGCAAAACATTGCAAGTCATTTCCTTTATTGACATCCTGCTGAGGAACACTGAGGCCCACACTGTGCTTGCTATTGTCCCTGTGAGTAATCAGTGTACACGGGGTTTAAAAAAAAAAAAAAAGTAGTTATGTAAGTTGCACATTAATGTTTCCTGAAATAACAGTTATGTTAGGATTAAAGTAACATTCCACATTTTTTGTTTCCTTCATACAAGGTGAACACACTTCAGAACTGGCTAACAGAGTTTAATCTCTGGCTCCCACCTCAAGAAGCCCTCCCCCCTGACACCAACCCCACATTCGTCACTGGCCGCACATTCAAAGTTCACATTCTCAATGATGAGCACAAGTATGTAACTTAGTGATTTGTGTGCACTGTGAAATATTTGAGCTGTTTAATCATGTTGACTATGTGACCTGCAGAACAACGCTGGCCAGGGCCAAGGTTGTGGAGGAGTGGTCTAGAGATGGAGGTGTGTTGCTCATGGGTTATGAAATGTACCGGCTGCTGTCCATGAAGAAGAGCTTTGTGATGGGCAAGAAGAGGAAATCAAAGAAGCCTGCCGGACCAATCATCATTGACCTGGATGAAGAAGACAGACAGCAAGAGCTCATGAAAAGTAAGTACAAGTATAAGGAGCCGTTGGAAACTATACAAACATCTATGTAGATGTTCCTTGTCACTCTAACACTGTTTGAGTCATTGAATTGGACCTTATGACCATGATCTGTTAATTGTACCCGCGGCTATACAAGGAGTCATATTGTACTACTTAATGTTACTTAGCACAAGTTCTCAGGTATCTGTGACTGTGCACAGCACCCATACAGTGAGTGAACGTGCCTTTCTACCCATGCTTGTTAACATTAGCTGATAACTTAGCACTCCCTCATCTTATCTAAATAAGTCACTTAAAGCTCAGAAAAAACTTATGGCAGCAGCGATAAAGCTAAAGCCGAGACTTCTAAACGAGCCAGTGACATGCTTCCATCTTTTGTATGCAGTTTACACTTTCATCTGTTTAATTTTCATCCTTTTTCTTCAGGTATTGAGAAGGCCATAGCACGGCCCGGCCCAGACGTAGTGATCTGTGATGAGGGCCATCGCATTAAGAACTACCACGCCAGCACATCCCAAGCCCTAAAGAACATCCGGTCCAGACGCAGGGTAGTTCTGACAGGTTACCCCTTGCAGAACAACCTTATCGAATACTGGTGCATGGTGGACTTTGTCAGACCTGACTTTTTAGGCACACGCCAGGAGTTCAGCAACATGTTTGAGCGTCCAATCCTAAATGGTCAGTGTGTGGACAGCACTCCTCAAGATGTTCGCTTGATGCGCTACCGTAGTCACGTGTTGCATAGCCTGTTGGAGGGCTTTGTCCAGCGGTAAGCTTTCAGTCAGGCTCAGAAATTGAACATTGTGAAAACGAAGCATACTAATATGGAAGTTGCTTACCTCACCACGTTCACGGGAGTGCTTTTTTTGTTTGCAGACGAGGTCACGATGTGTTGCGAGACCAGCTTCCCACGAAGGAGGAGCATGTGATCCTGGTACGGCTCTCCCCCATTCAGAGGGCACTCTATACAGAGTTTATGAAACGCTTTCGAGAAGCAGGGAACACAGGCTGGCTCGGCCTCAATCCACTCAAAGCTTTCTGTGTTTGCTGCAAGGTAAGACTATGGATTTTTTTTTTTTTTTTTTAACTAAAACCCCTGTTTACATTGGGGAGCTTTTTTTTTTCCTTCTTCTTCATCTTATCTGAGTTGCTAAGTCCTGTGTCGTCGTCGTCATCATCATCATCATCTTCTCCATCTAGATCTGGAATCACCCAGACGTCCTCTATGAAGCCCTGCAGAAAGAGAA
Source organism: Diplotaxodon limnothrissa (assembly GCF_057381915.1). NCBI lineage: Eukaryota > Metazoa > Chordata > Actinopteri > Cichliformes > Cichlidae > Diplotaxodon > Diplotaxodon limnothrissa. The sequence goes on from NC_140600.1 coordinate 22,550,717, forward strand.
TCAGGCCAACGAGCAGGACCTGGACCTCGATGACATCACTTCAGCTAGCAACCCTCGCTGCCCTGCACCCGGTGCTGGCCTCAAATCCAAAGTAGCAGACTCAAGCAACAGTAAAGTCAACAGCACTCTGCCACCACTCAATTCCTCTCAGGACAGAGCCAATCAAGTCATCACATATGAATGGGTATGTCACGAACATAGAGCTTGGCATGACATTTTTAGTGTCACTGTTTAACAAACACACAGTTTAAAATATGCCAGCAGCATGCCTAAAGGTTTGTTCTATACTTTAGGCAAAGGACATAATGTCCAACTATCAGACAGGAGTTCTGGAGAACTCTGCCAAGATGGTTCTGCTCTTCCATTTGATTGATGAGAGTGTGAGGAGAAGAGACAAGATTTTGGTCTTTAGGTAAGTCCTCTGCCCCATGCACAGGGCATTAAAGACAAATCCACCAATAAGAAGCTTATAGAAGACACTGACTGCAGTTTGCCTAATTAACCTCATTTTTCTAGGTTTTCTGCGTCTTTTCAGGTTACTTTAACAATTACCCCACATTCTGAACTTTCTTGAAAACAAACCAATTACTGGTCATAGCCATAAAAGTAAGCACACTTACTTTGCTTAGCCCTTACAATCTGTTTTTGCTGTATTTCCATTAGCCAAAGCTTGTCCACCTTGACGGTCATTGAAGACTTCTTATCAAAGAGACCCATGCCGCAGGGCATTGCCTCCACTGATGGCCAGAGCCAGAACTGGGTTCGCAACCTCAATTACTACAGTGAGTCATCCAATCTGTGCCCTCTGCAGAAAATGCGCTCTTCAACACTGAAACCTCAAAGTTGTGATTGCCTTTATTGATTTGGTGTCCCTGGCTGCAGTTTCTATAGTATTGGATTCCTCCACTCATTATATTCTTTTGTGGAGAAGACAATGTATTCTATAGGAATTTGATGAAAATGTTCCTAAACTCAGTATCTCTTCTTCTCTTCACAAGTTAAAGTGTGTTCAGGTGTTTCACTGTAAAGAGATGCTATACCCCTGCTTTGTGTGTCTGCAGGACTGGATGGAAGTACATCTGCCTCAGAAAGGGAGCGGCTTATTAATCAGTTTAATGATCCAGAAAACAGCTCAACACGGGTCTTCCTGCTTTCTACCAGGTATAAATCTCTGCATTCGCTTCATTTTTTTCTCTCTCACCTTTTCTCATTAATTATTTATTTAACATTTATTTGTTATTCTTTTTTTGTGTATTTCAGAGCGGGCTGTTTGGGGGTAAATTTGATTGGCGCAAATCGCGTCGTCGTGTTTGATGCATCGTGGAACCCCTGTCACGATGCCCAGGCTGTGTGTAGGGTTTACCGATATGGTCAGAGAAAGCCCTGCCACATTTACCGCCTCGTCTGTGACTTTACCTTGGAGAAAAAGATCTACGACAGACAAGTCTCCAAACAGGGCATGTCGGGTAAGGGATTTCTTAATCTGAACAAGAGCTGTTAATCGTTACAGTGGACAGGTACTTCACTTGAGCCCTTATAAAAGCTCTGGTCTTGCCCCAGTTACACAGACCTAGAGACCAAGTAGCAACCATATACTGAAATGTGTGTTCCCTGACTGGTTGGAGTGTGCTTGTTGGTACTTGGTGTGAAATTGATCCCCAAAGCCAGAGTTACACAGGCCTAGAGACTGAGCAGTGATCTAGTGATAGCAACGGGTTACTGGCAGTTGCTACCAAGGCACTGGTTGCAACAAGGTGTATGGTGCTGCACCAAAAATTTTCTTGCCATTGCTTTGCTTTGTTGCTTTGTTACTAACATCGACTGGTATTTCTCAAATGCTGAAACTTTGTTTCTGTGCCTTTAAAGACCGTGTGGTTGATGACCTGAACCCAGTGCTTAACTTTACTCGTAAGGAGGTGGATTCGCTGCTGCACTTCGTTGAGGAGGAGCCTGAAGCTGAGAAAATCCTTCTAGAATCCCTGGCAGTATATGAGCCAGTGATATCTCAAGCTTGTCAGCTTTATCCACGTCTCATCTCCAAGGTACTGTTGCAATAAAGTTGTTACTTATATTCCACAGACTCAAAAGCACCTCCTATTTCAAAGTACAGTAGGAGGTGTAGTTAGTGGAATGTTGTGCTATGATATATTAAAAGAAAACTGTCAAATTTTCAGATTTTGCTATTGCTTAACTCATTCACTGCCAGCCATTTTCAAATCAGGTAACTCCCCACTGCCAGGGTTTTTGAGCATTTTTACTCATTTTTGAAGAGCCACAGAAAACTGTGTGTTATGATCATATAAACGCTGAACCTACCAAAATGAAGAACAGACTCTTCTTACATCCAAAAAAAAAGCTTGTTTCTACCATTTTCCATTCTTTAGTAATCAGCTGTAGAAGAGAGGTGGGTTCCACCAAAAATGCCTGTTTTGACCAAAAAAAGGGAGAAAACGAGCTTTTTGTGAAAAATACATTTCAAGCAGAAAAGTGCCTTTGACACTAATATTTCTTGCTTTGTGACACCTCTAACATATAAAATAGTTTTTCACTTCTATAAAACAGAAATAACACTGAGAAAGTTTATGTTGTATCAAAACAATTTATTTACAAATATATGAAAAAATAAAATTCACTGACAAGCTGCCCGAGGTTGTATTCTGGCCCCTCCCATTGAAAAACGTAATTGACGTCTATAGACGTCAATGGCAGTGAATGAGTTAAGTAAGAATATTAAAAAAAAAAAAGAAAAGGGGGGGGGAAAAGCACCTCCTATTTCAAAGTACGGTAGGAGGTGTAGTTAGTGGAATGTTGTGCTATGATATATTAAAAGATAACTGTCAAATTTTCAGATTTTGCTATTGCTTAAGTAAGAATATTAAAAAAAAAAAAAAAGAAAAGGGGGGGTAAAAGCAGTGGTTCTTTTTCTTATAAGCTGACTGTAAGTCCAATAAAAGCTCCCAACAAGAATTAGTTGCCAGCCAGCTCTCCTGCTGAGTTACAGCTGAACCACCGAAGAGCAAAGTCTTAACTGTGCGGTGAATGAGTAAGCAAAAGAAAAATCCATCCATCCATTCATTTTCTTAACTTCTTTACCAGTTCAGTGTCATATGGGGTCTGAAACCCTATCCCAGCTGTCATAGGACGAGAGACAAGGTACACCCAGTTTATCGCTGGGCAAATACAAGTTGGGATAGACAACCATTCATGATCACATTCACACTTATGGCCAATTTAGATCACTAGTTGACCTAATAACTCCTGATACTGTGTAAGGAGGCCATTTTTAAAAAAACATGGTACTCAGAGAGTCCTGATTGACTGCCGAGCGTGTGTGGCATGTGAGAGAGCTGCCTCTTCATGAAATGCGGCATCGCTGATATTTGATTCAGTTTCAATTAATTTCAACAGCTACCTTTCCACCACGAGTCTCTGCTGGTGGACCGGAAAGAGTCGAAATTGACCAAAGCAGAGAAGAGAGCTGCTAAGAAGAGCTACGAGGATGAGAAACGAGCCTCTGTACCTTATTCCCGTCCATCATATGCCCCCTATTACCCAACCAGTGATTATCCGCTCACAAACATACCAGCATTTACCCAGCGTGGATGGTGAGTGCAAGTCTACAGTGTTTTGTTTTGCATTCATTGAATGTTAGTTTTTGATTTTCTTTTGAAGTCATTACTACACTAAGTATCTTGCATAATATAATTTAAAAAATCACTCCAGGTTCGGCAAAGTCTGAAAAAAATGGTAGCTTTGATTGCCTCTTTTTTTTTTTTTAATTCTACCTGCGTTTCTCATCTCTTTCTAATGAATTTCCAAACTACAACCAGAGAGTGTGTGTGTGTGTGTGTGTGTGTGTGTGTGTGTGTGTGTGTATTCGTGTGTGTGTGTATTCGTGTGTGTATTCGTGTGTGTATTCGTGTGTTCATGTTCAAGTTCATCTAATAAGTTCAGCCTTCATATTTGCAGGCGTCCCATGACACGGCCAGATGACAAGCCCGTGGCAAGTGTCAGGCCAATTCAGTCAACACCAATACCCATGATGCCTCGCCAGGTCGGCATGGGCATGGTTGGCTCTTCCGGCAGTCTCCCTGTCAACTTTCTCCAGAAAGCCGGTGTTTACGTGCAGAGGATTGTCACCACAACAGGTTATTATGATGTTTTTAATGTTTAAATCACAATAAATAAATAAATGATCAGATATTACATCCGCCATTTGTCTGGATTCACAGATATAGTGATCCCAGGAGCCAACAGCTCAACAGATGTTCAAGCTCGAATCAGCGCAGGAGAGAGCATCCATGTTATCAGAGGATCTAAAGGTTGGTTCAGTGCTGTGTTAAGAACTCTGTGCATACAAACACTCATTTAAACGTCTCTCTTCACTTACTCTTTTCTGCAAAGCAGGTACCTACATCAGAACAAACGATGGACGAATATTTGCCATTCGATCTGGAAAGATCAGTCGACCTGTAGCCGGGGGTTCTGCTGCTTCAAGAGGTAGGGGTTTTCCTCTTCATTCAGATGTTTTGTCTCATTCATAAGACAAGTATTTCTTATCTGATTAATCAGTGGAATAATCAGTAGAACACTTGATTTCTAAAATAATCGATAGCTGCAGTCTTACACTTAATCAAATTTAGATATTTCTCTTCCGGTCTGTAATGCTGTTTATCCATCCAAGTTGGGTACATCAGACACAAGGCCCAGGGAACAAGGCCAGAATTGACCTGGCAGGGACTCCAGTCTGGCCCACCTGATGTGATTGGAGCATCTAAAGGAGGGCATAAATATTGGACTTTTAACAGTATTGTTATATAGCATTTCCTACGGATAAAGACCTCCCACATGGCTATTCATGGCCTCCTGAGAACCGAGGAAACGACTAACTTTCAGTTGGCTGGTTCTCAGAAGGATAGTACACCAAAGTAATTGAATAATAAATAAATAAATAATTTTAGATGACAGTGAAAAACTGGAACTTTTCTATCTACAATAGAAAATGTAGTTTTGTTTTGCTTAGTTTTTTTTGTTTTTTTACAAAGTGTAGTTAATGTGCAGTTAAACTTCCTTAGTCTGATGGAAAAGGGAGTTTCTTTGGTCTTGCCGACTTAATATCAAAGTGGGTTGTATGTGGCCCTCGATGTAAAACAAGTTTGACATCCCTGATCCAAGTCATTTAGGTAAGACAGAGAGTATGTAGGACCTACTTTCTTTTTGGATGTATGTCTTTGATTCTTTGAGGACCCCATTTCATCTTGTTCCATTATATTTAAGAGAAGTTGGACAAACTGGGGAACTGTAGAAAAAAAGGTGAATTTGATTTGAGGGTGAACTGTCCCATTAATCAGTGATCACATTTGTGCAATGCACTACATTAAGTTTTTTAACAAGATTTTCAACTTATAACTTTGTCATTTTCTTTTCAGGATTGACCTTTCAAAATTAAATTCCCCAAAGACGGGAACCCTGTATAAGACCCCTGACATGTCTGCATTTCTGTCTTCTCTACAGACACCCAGGGTTCGGGGATCCGACCAGTCAGTAATGGCTGTTCTTCCCCTGTGGATCAAAACCAACGTTCCCCCAACGACGAGCAGCGACCCTCTTCTCCCTTAGGCACGGAGATCCTCAGAGAGCTCAGCCATTACACCTCATCCACAGGCGACGCTGCTGCTGCTGGAGCAGGGAACGATTTGGCGTCGCCGTCAGACATGTCATCTGTGCCGTCGGGAGATGGAAATGCTTCACAAAACTTTCAGGCCCGCGATCTCAGTAGGCTCGGTGACGACCTTCTGAGTTCATCTTTAGAGATGCGAGGCACCAAACGCAAGAGTACTGAAAGTCAGGGAAACGCACAAATGGGAGACAAATGTACTTCTGCTGCAGCTCATTTCCCTGCGCTTTCAGGTGGGCTCAGTTTTCCTCCAGTGGGTCTGAACTCATCCCTACTTGGGAACCCTGGTCACATGAGTCACCCACTTCTAATGGCTGGTAGTGGTGGATCATCATTCCTACAAACACCAGGACAAACACTGGCTGACCTACAGACCATATTTCCCTCTGCAGGCACAGACCTACTGAGACAACCTGCCACAGGGAACGGGCACCTTCCCACCCCCTCCTCTTCCTCTCTGTCCACTATTTTCTCCTCTGCCTCTACGACCATTCCTATGTCATCTACATCCTCAGCAACAACTTCTTCCTCCCTACCATCTGGTTCTCTGCCTCGGTACTTGATGAACCCCAACATGGCTGGCCTGCTTTCACCAAGGTTCCCCCTCACCTTCAGTCAGCCATTGCTCTCTGAGCCGAGGTTGTTCTCCACGCCTCTTCTCTCAGGGTCAGGGGGGTTTTCTGCACCCAACTCCAGCTCGGCTACATCCAGCTTCCTGTCCCACTTCAACAATCCCACTTCCAGCCTGTTGGGGGCAGCTCTGACCCAACCAGACAGACATCAAAGTACAGAGAACGGCGGTGACAGTTCAGATGATGATGTTATTGAGGTGACAGGACAGTAAGTCAGGAGTCTCAGAAAGTGCTGGCAAGGCAGTTACACACATACACACCTGTTTAACCTAAAGTGCATTAGGAATGGGAATATTTAAATCTTTTATGCAACTAAATCAACGAAATTCTGTTGTACCCCCCAAAGTTGCGTGCTATTTTCTGAATTTGCTCTCAGAATGCAAATGAAGAGAAAAAAGTGCAACTTGATTAGATTGAAATGCATAAATAATAAAACGTCTCAGGAAGGATTTATGTTAATCCTGAACCTCTTAAATAGAACGAAGTTACCTGCTTTGACTTTATTTGGCAGTGTTTCACTTATGACCGAGCAAACAGTGGAACTGAATTCCCATTTCTAATGATGTCATTAAATGTCACACATCAGGACGCACACAAACAGCTCATACCTTATTGACTTTCCAGAGTCAAGAGTTACAAAATCCTCATGCTGACTGTCCCAAGTTGTTGAGCTGGAGCAGCAGAGCAGTGGGAACAGACCTTTGTCATACAGGGACCAGCCGAATCTTTCAGGGAGGCAAAACAGCCTCTTTGTGCTACGTTTTAAAGCAAGGCTATGCCTGCAGTTTTCTTTCCTCTGACTTCAAATGAAAGTGATTTGAAACTTTTTTTTTTTCATGGCCAGTTTCTTATTAAAAAGTGTAACAAAACTGGAACGCTACATGCCACAATAATGAGTAACACACAGTAGCTAATGGGTGGAGGGGATTGTGAAAATCCCCAATATATTGAGAGATGATTCTTCAAGGCTCACCTTTAACAACAGGAATTTTAGGCTTTCAAGCATATTTTAGTCTTTAGCAGTTTGATAGACATTGTAGCTCCCCTGTTAAAGGATATGTGTGATACTATAATTGAACATGTTGATACTTTGTAAATAAACAGTCATTATCATTGTTTATATTGCAAGTCAATACTGTGCAGTGTGTAGATTTTGGTCGTAAGGAAATGGTTTATTAATACGGTGACAGTCATCATGATAAACCCACCCTGAGGATGCTGGGGAAGCAAATTTCTGTTTAACTTTGTATTTTTTTTTCCCTTAAAATTAAAGTGAATGTACTATCATGCTAGCCTTTGATAACACAGGGGCAGGGACATGGATTTGGACTGTGTTCTTTCATTTTTAGCCTTAAATAGACACAAAGGGGTCTTCAGTCTTAGCATTTATCTTATTTTTTACAAATCCGTCCTACTGACATTTAGACCCTCGGCGCAAAACTCAAAATACAAATTTAAGGTAGATTTTGACTGGAAGCCAAAAGGAGCTCAAACCAAGGTTTAATGTTGCTAGCTTATTCGCAGAAGCCTGTCATTTCTCCTCCATTGCAGTTCTTACTGAAGTGTCCCCACCATTTAATTCACGACTACTCAGTGAGCTTACACAACATGTAATCTCAGCTGCAGTAACTGTATTAGGGTTTTTCTTTCTGAGAACAAACGTTACCTGAGCTATAGAAACCATTGCATTCATGCAGCCTGAGAGCATCAAAATGTCGCTAACGTAGCCACCAACCATCAAACTAGATGTAACTACCCTTTCGGTACAACCGCCTGTGACTGTGGCAGAACCGGGTCAGGTGATATGGTGGCCTTACAAAACTGACAGTGCCATAATGTGGTAGCTTTTCACCTCAGTGCAGTGCAGTGTAAGTAGCTTCTGTCAGTAGTGTCAGTCAGTGTAGATATGCAGTGCTTTAGGGAGTTTGGGTCTTCACTGTTCTCCGTAGCCTTGTGTGTCTGTGTTATCATGTCACCTTGAGCTAATTAGTTTTAGGAAAGTCGCTTTCCTATGTTGGTAAACTAGGCTAGATGCAGTGCTTATTAGCCTTTAGAGACACTGGATAACCTGAGACAACAGTTGAGTTACGTTATTCGTATGCGTTTTTTTCTGGGGATCTTCTCTCTCCCCTGTTGAGTGTTCTTTATTTGCTGCAGGCTTCCTCTGTCAGCTTGGATACTTTTTTTTCCTCCCCCTCCAGTTTTTCTTGAACACATCTTGGGAACTTGTGATTTGGTTTGTTTCCAATTTGAAGGTAAAGCTAGCACTTTGTAAAAGGACCATATCCGCTTGTGAGCTGTACAAGGTACAAAATAACGACCCCGTGTCTTTGTTACGTCTTCTCAATCAGTTGGAAATGCTTTACATCTTTTGTTCTTTGGAATATTTCATTCATTTGCAAAAAAAAAAAAATCTTTGGTGTTCACCTGGCAGTCGTGTCCCTCATTACACTCTAAATATCGGAAATGTATTTATTTATGATGGAAAATGTTGTTTTTGTAATTACATTTTTTACCTCTTTTTTTTTTTCTCGATTTGTCCCATTAATGGCTGATCCAGTCAGATTTTCATACATGCAGCCTAAACCGAAGCAAAATATGACTGTGTTATCAATGTTATTTTAACAATAAAACACTCTTCTATCGCAGTGTCAATCATACACAAATACATTTATTTTAAAAGCCATGATGTATCCAAATGTGACAGTACAAACAATCAAATGACAGGATCATCAGTAACCTGAGAAGAGGTCAACGTTATGTCAGGTCAATATACAGTATATTATGGGCTTTTAATAATATTAAAATATTAGGTATTTGCTTATCTATAAATGAATGAAAACTTTAAAATTTTAAAAGACGGGGAAACACCCTTCAACTATATTGAGAGTGCGGATTTTGCAGAGGGCACCCTGCACCTTCCATGTTTGGAACACCACAAACACCAGTTGATCCAAAGAGAGCATAAACAAGTAAATAAATGGTGTGTGTATATATTCATACATGTATATACACACATATCATTCTTTAAAATCCCTTATTGAATAAGTACTAGCTCCAACATTCCACCCTTTGCAAGCTTGAGATCTATGTTTGTTGGTTTAAAACTGCAACATTTTCTACTTAACACAAAAACTTTGATCGTTAAGTTAAAGCTAACATGAAGCAGCAGAAACTAAACAAACAAGCCAGACAGCAGCTTTGGTAGCATCTACCCCAAAATTAGAGGCCAACTGGTGTCAGGTTTTTTTAAAGAACAATACAAATGCTGATAGTTGATATAAAAATCTAATATCCAATAAATGTGCCAATATTTCATTTTCTTTCAACATTTAACGTTGATGTGTAGTTATTTATTTACTCGCTTACACTCTTCTCGACACTCAAAATATAAAGGCTGCTTCCTCTGTCTCATCTTTAATTCTCATTTACTGGCTATTACAAATGCTGATAGCATTAAGATCAGCAAATAGCTGATATTTGTTGATAACCCAAAATCCAACAAAGACTACATAAGACATGACCTCAGTGTCTACAATTGCAGCTCTTGTTCCATGCGTATTGAAAAAGGATTTCATAAATCACACATAGTGCCTTTTCTTCTTCAAAAACAAACAAACAAACAAACAAACAAAACATCAGGGAGGCTCATGGCAGCAAAAACCAGCACCTTTTGCCCTCCATGTAAATCAGTTTAAAAACAAACAAACATCCAACTCAAATAAGTTTAATCTGTGAGGCTAGCTCATCTTAAGTTCTTTTACATCCTCATCAGGACTGGAACCGTTTTTTAGCCATGTAAGATCTGGAGACTTGGTTCATTATGACCAAGGCACTGAGCACCAGGCAGAGTGCTGACAGGTACCAGATGTATTCTCTGACAGCTCCAGCGAACCACACAGAGCAGAGGCCCAGGAGCATGCTGGCACTGCCAAGCAGGTAGGTGATGAGTCCAGACGCCGCGTGGTAGCGCTTGAGTTTGGCGAGGGACCAGCCTTTGGCTAGAGAAGGATAACTGAGAGGCATCGCTGCCAAGGACTGCGCAATGACCACACACACTGTCAGCAGGCCCAACAGACCGTGCCACGAGGTGAAGTGGGGTTTACCACTCAGGTGTTTGTTATAAAAGATGGCAGCAAAGCCCAGGACTGCACAAGAAGCACAGAGGCCCTGCAGGAGCCGGTGAACACCACCTTTGGTTTTGTGTGAAAAACTTTTGATAGGAGAGCCCTCAGGTGAGAAGAGGAGTATAGCTTCTGTCATGAAGAAGGAAAACTGGAGGGAAAGGACATTACCTGAGTCGTTGGCAAATTTGATCAATTAAAGAATCTAAGAACATTTTAACTGTTTAAACTTACAGCTAGGGTCATCAAGAAAGGATGCCAAGAAAACCAACCTAAAACAAAACAGGAAATCAAATTAAATGCGATGCAATGACGGGCACTGCTGTAGAAATGTGTGATTGCTTAAGGCACTCACTTGTACCGGGTCGAGAGAGAACTGAGATGAAGACAGCGAAGCCAAAGCAGATGAGGTGGGTCAACACAACAGACGCTGTTCTGGTAAAGCCATAAAGCCGAGGCTCTGATTCAGGCTCTTTCTTGTGAACCATGTCTTTAAAATTCACTCAATCGCCACAATGTGACCGACGTGAACTCGCCGTTAGTTGAATCAATGAGAAGCGGAAGTGACGATGGGCCAAAAGTCCTTGCGTTGTCTTCTTTTGCTGCTCCACTGTTTTATTTAACAACCCGGCACAAACAAAAGCCTACATTAGTAATTTATTAACATGTCCCTTGTCGTGACGTCAACACACGTCAAGCGTTGGTGTTTTCCGCCGGCGATGATAAGACTTCCGGCTAGGGTTTTCAAAACAAAGTACGTTGGAGCACTTCCACACAAACGTTCATCCGGAGACTCTGTAACATGTCAGCTGATTTACCTGAATCTGAAATCCCCACATTGTCAAATAATACAATAAAGATTTTCGTTATTAACATCTGGTCCGATTGTGTCAAATTTGACACGGTTCTTCTACTACTATTATTTCTTCTTCTGCTTCTTCTTTTTCTTTTATTTTAGCTGCTCCCTTTATGGGTCAGAGTCAGATTTATTGTCACATCAGAGATTAGCAAAAGTAAAAAGTGGGTGAAAAACTTTTTGTTTCAGAACAGATCAGCAGAAACACAGTGAGACACCACATTTTATATATGCTCAAATGCATTAGTAAAAGTGCATATGTCTGACATCAAAATAGCAATAAAAATAAAAGTAAATTAACAGGTCGTAATTTATTCAGCAACCTGACAACAGTCGGAAAATAGCTCTTTTGCATCCTGGTCGTGTGCCTGAGGATGCATTTATAGTGTTTCCACATGATGATGATCCACTGTTGTTGACTTTTCCTTCTCGCAGCTTCACATCAAGCACATGCCCAAACCAGCGCAGCCTTGCTTCACTAACTCAACCTGAGCTGGTCTCACCCATTTTGTAAGGGTCCCCTTTCATTCTTGCTGCCTGTCCATCTGTCACAGATCATCCCTGATACTCAACTTCATTATCTCTCTTATGCATTATTGTTTTAGAGGGTTGACCCCAGGTATAAACACTCATCCACTTTCACTGCCTCTGCTCTTTGCAGATGTTACACCTGCTTCCCTCTCTGTCACACACATGCATTCTGTCTCAAAATTCACACGCAGCGCATTCCCCCTAAATATTGACTGAATTAGCCTCTCAAACATGTATGTTACACAGTCCTGCACATAAACACATTTATCCTTATCCTGAATTAAATCATGTAAGTAAATAAGGTTATAACATACCAGATGGAGCATTAACCTTGGGTTCTGTAAATGATCTATTGATATAGGAGCATCTCCACAAGAGTTTTCATAACAATCGTTTCCTTGGCTTGTCTGATCTGAAAAATACAGACATAATATTTTTAGTCCACCAGCCCAAGATCTGAGCTTTGTCTGATTAACCTGTAGTAGTCTGTGCAAAGACTCAGAAATAACTCAAATCCAAATAAAACGGCAATCTTGTTACATGGTAAAGCTTTTATTCTGAAACCGAAATTCCCACAATTCCTTTCATTTTATTCTGACCAGCTTAACCGCCGGCTTCAGTTGCTAGCTGACGTGGACAGAGCATTGTAGTACAACCTCTCCTCAAAAGTGCTTGAATACTTGCACGCGATTGCTGCCAGGCCCTTTAACACGTGGTCAAGGTCCTTGAAAAGGTGTATTTATCTCTAACAAAGTGGTTTTGTAGTTGTCGGTTATTGAGAAAATTCTGCAAAATAAATTTCGGTGCCATTAGATGCATCCCTCATGCTATTTATTGCACAGTGGATAAGAAGTGTCATCTAAAGTACCTAAAGCATTTCCTCAGTTTATGTTATATGTCAGACTAATGGCACCAGTTCCACACCCAGCACTTACTGGTCAGCTGCCTATTAGTTGTTGTTCTTCAGTTACGCTCTAATAAGCTTGTGACTCTGCATGGCTTCCACACTTGCAGAGTCACAAAGAGCACAGAAAACAACAACATTGTCAGTCAGAGTATCTGTCTCCTCTCTCCGTCCTATACAATGCACACCACACAGGGTACTGCATGTCTTCACTGTTGCAGGCTTTAAAAATGAAGCTTCTTAAAAGGTAAGCATGAGCAGTAAAGTTGCTTTTGCTTTTAGATACTCACGTTGTTGGTTCTTTAAAGGAGCAAGTAGACCTGGCAGGAATTTAAAGGGTATGATAACAGAATTATTTCCATGGTTAAGAAAGACAATTCACAACATCAAATCAAGTCAAGAACACTGTAGACATGTCATTGTCAAAGTCTATAATCAAGACACACTTTCATGAATGGAAATACACAAGGCTTACAACAAAAAACAATGGTTACACTCAGAAACAGGAAGTTTAGATTATACTGTGTTGGAGAACATCGAAAAGAGGCTGCACAGTTTTGGAAATAAATCTTTGGACAGATGAAACCAAGATTAACTTGTGTCGGATTGATGGGAAGAGAAAAGTGTGGAGGATGAGAGAAACGGCTCATACTACGTCATCTATCAGACATGGAGACAATATTATGACATGAGCATGTACGGCTGCCAGTGGACCCAGGTCAGCAGTGTTTCTTGAAGATACGACTACTTATAGAACTAGTAGGATGAACTTTGAAGTTCACAGGGCTATACTCTCTGCCCAAATTCAACCAAATGCTGCAAAACTGATCAGACTATACTTCACAGTACAAATGGATAATAGCTCAAAGCATACTGAAAAAGCAACCCAAACGTTTCTGGGTGCAAAGAAATTAAATATTCTTCAATGGTCAAGTCAGTCACCTGACCTTAGTTCAATAGAGCATGTTTTCAGTTAACTGAAGAGAAAAGTAAATGAAAGAGACTGGAAAAAAGCAAAAGACCCATTCTTTTTCTTCTTCTTTTTTTTTTTTTGCCTGTCCCGTTTGGATCTTTAGCCAATAGAATTGTTGTCTGAAGGCCAAAAAAGATGCCTAGCGAATTTACTTTACCAAGTGCATCATCATGGCCTTGCCACATCAGTCCATTTGATTGACCTTTATTATAATTATATATTTGTTTTATTTTATTTTCAGTTGTTACAGACGGGACAGAGATGACTGGGGGATAGGACAGGGAGAAAGAAAGAATGAAAGAGAGGGAGAGAAAGACAAACTGGGAAGAATAGATAGTGAGAAAGGAGGGAAGAAAGAAAGAAAGAAAGAAAAACACCTGGATCACCTGTTGAGAGAAGAAAAAAACAAAAAAACAAACAAACAAAAAAGACCAACATAATAAATATAACACTATCACAATAAACTAGCTAACAGTAGATACTAAATATTAAATGTTATTGTGCAGCACGCAAGATCAACAGCGCACAATGTGCTTTGAGGTAGCAGCCAAGAAAGGTGTAGTTTGTGTCTGTGAACACCCGTGTGTATACCTGTGTGCATACCTGTGTGGATCAGCACGCTTGTATTCAAAAGGTTTCTCCATGTAACGATCTGCTAGGGAGTGTGGGGGGCCATAGCCCCGTCCCCCAGGGCATGAAGCAGGTATGGAGGAGATCCAGGCCCCAGACATCCAGAGGGCCCAGAGTACGAAGACCCAAGGAGGACCACTAAAGGGGCAACCGTGCCACCCTCCTGGGAAGAGCTGAGGAGAGCCCCAGATGAGGGGTCACCCAGCAGCCACGGAGCCGAGGCCAGAGGGGGTTGCAGCGACGTGGCTCTTTTTTTGCAGAGCCCAAAAGACCCATTCTAGTGACAGATTTCCATGACTACGTTGTACATGTACAATAACAATAAAGGGCTATTCTATTCTTCTATTCTATTTCTTCATTAAGCCATACATTCCCTTCCTTTTTTATCTGTTCTGATGTTCCAGAGCTGTGGACCTTTAACTGTGAAAACGCTGTTTTCTGTTTGGCTGGTTTTTAGTCGTTACTAACTGTAGAGAAATTATCTCATGCCCTCTTGTAGCTTCAGATGTGCCTTACTCCCACTTGTGAGAAACAGAGAGTGAGCGTGTGGGACATGAATAAATCATGTTATGGTATTCTAACATGCATTTCTGGCCTGGGAGAATCTGCCATATTGGAGCCTGGAAGTTTTTTTTTTTTCTCTCTGACTGATTTGCCAGTTCAAGTGTCCCCAAATCAAAAATGAATCATTCTGTTCATTTCAAACAAGTATCCGTTTAAGCATATCTACTGTTTTATTATGGACTAAAATATTATCATTAAGAATTAATTTTGTTATTCGGAATTAAACAGTTAAATTATTATTATTTTTTTAAATGATCGCTACTCTTTCTGATACAGCAACGTTTATTAAATACTGGGCTTTGTTGTCAAAGGAATTTCCCAAATGAAATGCGTCATTCAGCAACAACACAGAGATGAAAAAATAATAATAAATTTATTTAGTAACCGTTTATATTTAATTTACGATCTTTTTTTAAAATTTATTTTAACATCCTGCCAAAGCTATCATCAGTATCATCAAGAACAGCTCCCACTTACAACTCCATCTAACAGTCGAGTGTCTGATGAGAACAGAGGGGATTCCTCTTAGTGTAGCTTAATACTCATATGGGATTATACGGTAATCCCACACCCACAATGTGCATGCGCAAACAGAAGTGCGTGCGTCGGACGAGGGACGGGTCGCTGTTAATTCAACGAGAAGCTGCGAACGCTCTTCAGATTCCCTGTAGAATGAGTGTGGGTGATAAAGTAAGCGAGGTAAGGTCATCTTCAACACTTTGTCTTTCAAAAAATACGGATTTTTGCTCGGGTGTGACTGTCAATTTGAGTTTGTCGTCCCGTCTCAGACTGCGGGATTAACTCCGTTACACGCAGAGCTGCATTAAGCAAATCAGATGACCAATGAAACAATAAGATGTCGTGAAGACTTAAGCATACATGAGTTCGACTGGTAAACAAACCGATAAGACCCCCCATAATAAATAAATTGCATGGATACTTATGGACGGTTACAATGGGCTCTTGTTGCCCTGTGTGAATAATTGCACCGTGTGGTGACCCACTTGGCAGACAGACTCCCGGGTATTCATATTCACGGCACAAAGCAGCTCCACAAGGACACTAATTTAATGATGTATTCAGGTTCTTCAAAGTAAACTGACAATTATCAACAAAAAGTATGAGCCATGTGGTTGTTACTGAAGTTGCCAGTTGTTTCTGACATAGCTCTGTGCTTTCTGCATGCAACAATTGCTATTTTTCCACTTTTAGTGTCAATGTTTTGTCTTAAATATGCAGTTTGGCCTCACAGTCCTACTGTCAAACAACACGAGTTGTCCCAGGATTGTACAGGATCATACTTGTCGTCTTGTCCCACATTTTAATATAATCTTATCCTGGCATCAGATAACAAAGACTAATCTTTTGGTTTATTTTTTTTATTCGTAAAACCCATACAGTGCACATGCTGAACGCATGTTTATGTTAAACGTATCCATTAACATTTTTGTTTTACCTGTCTTGCAGCTCCTGGGGACTTAGAGGCCATTATCACAGTGGACTCAATCAAATCTTGACCCAGTGCCTTTTTTTTTGCCTCACACGCTATAAATTTGCAAAGCATGCAAAGGTGCATATATTTTCATCTTGAAAGGCAACATGCACCCACAATAGCTCATGGACAGCAAGTGCTTGGCTGACATATTGGCATCTGCGTCTCTGCATCGAGGTCAGGATGTCTAAATGTGAGCTGATAGAGCTGCAGGATCTCAGTGTAAATGATCCCATCGAGCTGGCCGCTCCAGCTGTCCACGTAGCCCCGTCGACTGCAAACCTGGGTCATCCCAGCCACTACTGTGTCGTCCGTCTGGTTGGAGATAACGTCAGCATTGAGGCCTCTGGTCATCACACAGGAGAGACTGGTGTGGGTCATGATTTCCAGCCATACAGTCATGCACATCTCACCTGGTGTGACCTGTGTGGTGAATTCATCTGGGGGCTTTATAAGCAGAGTTTACGCTGCACCAGTAAGTACTTCCACAAAAGATTTGTTTACAGGATAATCCTGGTTATAATCTCTATTTCTATTTCCCATGAAACAAACAAAACAAACAAGTAAATCCTGATAATGCAGATCTTCTTCTTTCACATCACAGACCTCCATCATCCCCTAAACACAACTCTAGCTGACAGCCTGACTATAAAATCAGTCAGTCCCTCCAAGCGTCCACATCCAAAGCACAAAACATTTTCCGACAAATGCACTGTTGATTCCTAGTAGAGTAAAGTTTGCTGAAAACTGTAGTCTTTTGAAGTTTCTTGCTATACACTCAGATGAAAACATCACACAGTTGCTGCAGATTTGTCCATGATCCAAAGCTTCTATTGCTCCACTTTCCAAAAGTGCAAAGGTTAGGTTGAGATAGATAGATAGATAGATAGATAGATAGATAGATAGATAGATAGATAGATAGATAGATAGATAGATAGATAGATAGATAGATAGATAGATAGATAGATAGATAGATAGATAGATAGATAGATAGATAGATAGATAGATAGATATTTTATTGATCCCACAGGGGAAACTGTTGTGTTACAGCAGTAGGAAAAAGAATAAAAATAATCAAGTCTACAATAAAACACAAATAAACAACAAAATTAAAGTAAAAAAAACCCCACCACAGGTGTCTAGTAAAGGGTTTATACTATGAGATGTATTTATACAGCACTGATAAAAACAAAACAAAACAAAGAAAAGTAAAAAATGAAGTTATTCTTACTTTGACTGTGTTTTAAATGACATTGTGTGAGAGTATAGTGCAAATTGCAATTAATAAATAATATTTACACTATGAATCTAAGAAAAAGAAAAACAACTGCAGAATGAAGAGTTATAATACACCTTTATAGAGAACATTGGGAATGGTCTCCTGATGCCTTCTTCATGCCATCAGAGTTGATTTAGTCTGAGGTAGAAGTGCCTCTGCTGCCTCTGAGGTGTGGAGTGGAGCAGGTGAGATGTTCTGTCCATGATGGAGAGCAGTTTGTTCAGTGACCTCCTGTCCTCCACTGACTCAAAAGAAAAAAATCTAATTCTGAAAATCCCAGTAGATCAGCGATGCCTGAAAGATTCAAACCAGCCCATCTGGCACCCACAACCACACCTTCAAGGTCACTTAAATCACCTTTCTCGTGATTGGCTGATTAGATATTTTTGTGAACGAGTGGTTGATAATTTTATATAATAAACTGGCCAGTCACTGTATATAAAAGTTATATATTAGATATTTGTTTTTAAAGATTCAAATCTTCCTAATGAACAAGTAAACTTCCCATCGCCCCATCTGCCGGGGAGATTAGAAGTAGAGAGTCGAGCAACAGAATCACAAATTCACTTTGTTCTTTTGTGAAAGTATTTGAACATTGGAAATAGAAACAGCGTTATTCTTTGATTAATTATGTAGTATCCAAATTCAAATTCAAATTTTATTTGTCACGTACACAGTCATACACAGTACGATATGTAGTGAAATGCTTGGACAACTGCTCGTGACCTAAAGAAAACAAAAAAGGAAAAGGCTATGAATAAGAAAGGAAATAAATATGAAAAATTAAAAAGGGTAAATTTAACTAGGAAGGAATAAAATATAAATTACGGTTAAAAATGAAATAACTATACAACACAAATTAGAATGAAGGGTAAATTTAACTGGGAAAGAATAAGATAAAATATATAAATTAAAGTTGAAAATAAAATAACTGTACAACAAAATACACAATATAGAACTATATAAGAATGTATGAAGAAATATAAATAAATAAATATAAATAAATATACACACAATAACAGCAGCTGTACAAGTATTAACTGGAAATGAAGAATATAATGTCCAGTGTTGTGCAATCCACATTATGTCTTGTGCAGTGCAAATATGCTTAAAGTGACTTAAGTGATGAAGTGAAAACAATGTCCAGAATGTCCAGTGTGTGTGTAAGAACTATATGTGTGGGTCAGTACTGTGTGGTGGTGTGATTGAGAGAGCTCGGAGCGGATGGTGTGCTCAGCTGACCGCACAACCCTCTGTAGAGCTCGTCTGTCCTGCATGGTGCTGTTCCCAAACCAGGTTAAGATGTTTCCCGTCAGGATGCTCTCTATGGTGCAGGAGTAAAAGTTCCTGAGCACCTTGGAGGGCAGTTGGAAGTCTCTCAAGCGTCTGAGGTGGTAGAGACGCTGACGGGCCTTTTTCACCACGGTGTTGATGTGACAGGACCATGACAGGTCCTGCGTGATGTGAACTCCGAGGTATTTGAAGCTGTCCACTCTCTCCACTGGGCACTCGTTGATGACGGGGGTCTGGTAGTTCCTCTCCTGCTTAGTGCTGAAGTCCACTATCAGCTCCTTTGTCTTACTGACGTTTAGAAGGAGGTTGTTCCTCTGGCACCAGTTCTCCAGATTCCTAATCTCCTTCAGGTAGGCCGTCTCGTTGTTATCAGAGATCAGGCCCACCACGACGGTGTCGTCAGCAAACTTGATGATGGTGGTGGAGCTGGTAGTGGCTACACTACCAGCTCTACCACATCCAGTGAGTAGTTTAGGGTTATTACATTAACTAGTGGAAATATTTAATCATTGCCCTTTGAAGAAGGTGCTGAAATTGAGATAAAGCAAATTTTAAATAAATAACTAAAAATATTGTGAAACTAAAGCGAGAACATCAGAGGGCAAACACAAGAAACAGACAACCCATATCCACACATATGGCCAATTTGGAATCATCAGTGGCCTTATCATCCATGTTTTTGGACTGTGGGAGGAAGCCAAAGCACAAGGAGGAAACTCATGCAGGCACAGGGAGAAAATGGCTACACAGGAAGCCTCCAGCCATTCATGAGGTTCAAACTGAGGACATGTGATGTATTCTTCACTTTCTGCATCACATGATTTATAGTATGTAGGATTCATATGTTAGTTTTTCCATTCATTAGGAATTTTATCACACATTTTTTCCTAATCTGAAGGAAGCTCTGGAAAGCATCACATTTTGACTTCCTGTGTGCTACATGTAGAGCCAGGGAGCGTCTTTTTTTTTTTTTTTTTTTGCCTTCCTGCTGCATGCAGCAGCGCGCTATGAAGCAATTCGACACAGCCAGGTTTTTAGGAAGGGAAAACAATTACGACTAGAAACAACATGAGAAGAAGCTACACCGCAAGTCTTGACATATATCACCTTTAGTGATTTATCGCTCTCTTTTCGTCTCACTCTCATAGACTGCAGCTACACTTGTCACTACCGGTGCCGACCGTCCATCCAGCTGGACTGCATGACACATGGAAGTTTGTTAGCAGAGCCTGCAGCTTTATCTGATGACTGCATCGAGACAGACACAAATGTGGTAAGGAAAACAAGAACACTATAATAGCAGTGTATTTGTGTAGACAGCAGTTTTCATTTGTATTTTTTCTATTTTCGTAGCTACAGAAAAATTTCAGTTGCTTGTTATTTATTTGTACAACTAGGATTTTTTTATTTTTGCACAAAAATAAAGTGCACTTAACTCTTCCTACATTCATATGGAGTAGGTGGGTAGGTCAAATGGAGGGAAGCTGCCCACTACTCTCGTCTCTGGTTCCCCACAGGAATACTTGGGAGTATAGATTTTAGATTATTTTGGAATTTTTCTTCTCAGTTCACTTCTTTTGGCTGCCTGGTCTCATTTATGATTGTGCACCAACCAGACACAGTCAGATCCTTTATTATATTTTGTAAATAGTAACTTTATAACTGATAATAATATCCTTTTTTCAGTACACCTTTTACTGGGAAAACAATCAGAACAATTTAGGGGCCTTGTTGTAGAAGGATGAAAGTGCATTTACAAGGCTTTGGAAGTTCTAATGCCTACATGTTTGGATGTGTTAGGCTCCCGGGAAAGCTGCAGCAAAGTATTGAATTCAACAAAAATAAAGCCATTGGTGTGGTTGTTATAAGTGCATTTACAAATATAGAAACATAAACATAGAAAACATTAAAATAATGCCGAGGTTTCGATTTTTCTCCACTAAAATCCTCTGAAGTATAGATGAGCAATAACATGAGGGGAAAATTGTCACTTAAGATAATTTAAGCAGATCCCACTGGGAGTAGGTTTCCCCCTCCAGATGTCATTATTGCGTTTTTACTGTCAGTGAGGAGCAAATGGTAATGGTGATGCTAGAAGAGCGACTCATCCTTTACTCAGGAAGCCAGCAGCTGGGAGATGAACCTGCATTTCACTGTGTGTTCATCTTTCTTTCACAGTAATGTACTGGTGAGGCTGTGGCATAGTTTATCAGGCTATTTTTTTTTTTTGGTCAACTGTTTTAAGTAAATATTTCTTTATTGTTTTTTTCTGGCTACATAAAAAGAGCTTGTATTGAGCTGACTTTTTTTTCATGCATTTGTTTTATTTCACCTTCCCTTTTTAAAGCCTAGTTGTGAAGGCAAGCTTTCTGCTCACTGTATCGTGGCTTATTTGTTGTTCTTTCCATTTTCTTTTCAGGATGAACAGATCGAGTTGGGTAAACAGGAGTTAAGTGTTAGTGAGATTCAACAGAAGGTGAAGGAATACAATGCTCAGATCAGCAACAATCTCTACATGGTGGATGTGAGGAACTGAAAAAAACAGTTTCATTGAGATTCAGTTAAGCAAAAAATGTGCATTTTCATATAAATACATAGAGTTGTGGTCAGAGGTTTGCATACAATCATTATGATTGTATGTAAACAGAAACCACTTTGTTGCTATATGTCTGTGAAGGTTCTCAGTCATCCAGGTCGTCGTTGTCTAAGGAGCTTGGAAAGAAAAGTGTCTGGACTTGCTTTGTTGCCAGTCGCTTTCTTTCCAAGCTCCTTAGATTTTCTCTGATCCACACAGGGTTAAAAGTATACATACAAACTATAATATATAGAAACACCGACAACTAAAAACTTCTCATTAGTAATCATGATTGACTACAATGGGTATAAAAAGCAAAACGCATAAAAATAATTTGTTTTAAAAGCACTCATTGGATTGACCAATAATCAGAACAATGGAAAAGTCCAAGGAACTCAGTGAAGATCCAAGAAGGACAATCCTAGAGTTACACAAGTTGGCGTCATTAGAGCCATTTCCAAACAACTGGCGCTTCCAAGATCATAGGTTTAAACAGATGTACAAATGGACAACTTGTTCAGATGTGTCACCACTTTTGAAGGGGTTCAAACCATGAAAGAGGCCCCTGTTCCAAAATCAACACCTTCAAGCTCAACTAAAATTTGCAACTGCTCACGTGGACAAGTTTGATCGTCAGCCAAGAAAAGATTGAGCTATTTAGCCACAATGACAAGAGGTATGTTTGGAGGAGTAAAGCTGAGGCTTTCAAACCTAAGAACACCATTCCAGCTGTCAAGCATGGTGGTGGTAGCATCGTGCTCTTGGGCTGTTTTGCTGTCAGTGGTACTGGTACATTGCACAAAGTGGATGAAATGATGAATAAGCAGCACTATCTCCAAATTCTTCAACTTCGCCCTAAATCAACAGCTAGGATACAACCAGATAGTTCAACAGGAAAATGATCCCAAACAAACATCAAAACTGGTTTTGGAATGGAGCAAAGAAAAAGCAGGCTAACATTAAGCTTCTGGAATGGCCTTCCCAAAGCCTCAACCTCAACCATACTAAGAATTTGTGATCTACCATTAAAAGCACCATGCCAGGAAACTAATCAATTTAAATGAACTCTACCAGTTCTGCCAAGAAGAGCAGTCGAATACCCAGCTAGAGTTATGTCAGAACCTTCACAACATGCAAAGGGATATTTAACCAAATATTTGTGGGGTGTATGTATGTATATATGTGACCCTGTGTGGGTTAAAGAAAAACCAAATTAAATTTAAACTTGTGCACGCAATTCTTGTTTTTTTAGTCATAAATGTCTGACTACAACCACATCTCAGCATAGTTATGTAGATGTGTGAACATATTTCTATTCATAATATTTGTTGATAATGTATTAAACCTTTTAATTCCCATTTATATGCTATAAATCTGTCCACCCTTCAGAATAAAGATGGGTCCTACACTGGTTTCATCAAGGTCCACTTTCAGTTAGTTCGTCCCATTTCCCTCCCTCCTCCCCGTCAGAGTTTGAGCTTGATGCAGGAAGATGATTATCAGGGAAGACGGATGAAGCGGCGGACATCATTCTACCTCCCCAAAGATGCTGCAAAGCACCTACATATAAGCTCTGAAACACGGGTACGAGAAGTCATCGAAGCACTGCTCAATAAGTTCACCGTTGTGGACAACCCGGCAAAGTTTGCCTTGTTTGAACGCACAGAGAGACAAGGTCAAGGTAGGATTCCTAATATTGCGTTGTTCTTACAAACTAAAATAGAACCAATTGTTGAATCGTGAAATTCTGCTTCTCTTTCCTCTAGTGTACATGCGTAAACTGTCTGATGATGAGCGTCCTCTATACCTGCGCTTGTGCGCTGGCCCCAGTGAAACAGTCTTAAGCTTGGTTCTGAAAGAGAACGAGACAGGGGATGTAAATGTAAGTTTCCATTCTGTTCTGAGAAAGATAAACTTGTCAATATATGGGGCTTAGATGGTGAATTGCTCTCTTTCACAGTGGCATGCATTTAGCTTTCCTGAATTGTGCAACTTCCTGCGAATCCTTCAGCGGGAGGAAGAAGCACACGTAAGAGAGATCGTGAAGCGCTACGCTCTTGCTAGAGACATGATGAAGCAAGCCATGGCCCCGATGACTACACCGGGTTGACACCGAGACACTCAGCTTCACACTGGAATAATTAGAAGACATTCTTTCATGAAAAGTGTCGATAAGAAATTTTATGTCATGGTAAAGGGGAATGAAATAGCTCAGGTGATGATGTTGTATGGATTAGAGATTGGTAATAAAGCAGGGAGTTTGCTGTAATATTTAATGTGAATTACTTAAAGGTTCAGTTCAGGGTGATTTTGATCTAGTACAGCTATGAACTGGACTGACTCAAAACATATGAAATTGTTGTGGACTAATTGATCACACTTCTTTCTTTAAACATCATGCTGCTTGATTAGATTATTTAAAGTGACATATCTTAGTTTATCTGGTTTATCATCTTATACTCAGTTTTATTCATGTTGCGACGATGTTTTTTAAAATTGTGGCACTTTAATCAGCCTCTGAAAATGAGTTGGGTAAGCTGAAATGTGTGGATGTTCAGATGATCTAATAAAATGTGAAAAATGGCTGTTTAATATGAAACTTTTGATTATTTCTAACAGCGTGCCCGACTAGAAGGCCCATTGTGGGGGACCACAGTAGTTTCCACATGAATATTACACTCATATGTGATTGTAGAACATCTCATTCAAATGTAGGTATTAATATGCTGATATGTCAGCCTTGATTCTTCTAGAAGGGCTTTTGACAAAGTCTTTTGAATGTGGCTGAGATTAGGCGTCTACACAACAAACACACTCATGTGGGCCCACAGTGGGTAGGCGTGGGGCTGTGTGGACAGGGCAAACCCACCCCTCATTGCATGTGGGCCCAGTTGGGTGTGTTCACGCAGGGATAGCAGCAGTTTTATCCTTTGGAGACCCTAAAAAGTTTTCTGTGGACAGCCCACAATGTGCTTGCCTACAGAAAACTGCTTTGGGCCCCACATGGGCAAGTAGTTTTGTCTGTGTGAAGGTTTCTGTTGGCATCCCTTAGCAGCTTTGGATATCTGCAACCCACTGGTGATCAGATATGCCCTACTTCTCACCCTAAGTATCAAGACCCACAGTGAGCTGTTCACTGTAGGTCACCGTTGCTGCCTCTACTTCTAGCATCTTCATTATTACACTTGCCTCCCTCTCAGTCACATCCATAACATGCCATATCACAAAGCTCAAAACATCTGAAACTGCTTTCTTGAACATTACAACACTGGACCTTTGGCATGTGGTGTAACTGGATATTGAAATCATGGTTGAGCAGCTGACAAATCAGGAGCAACTGCGTGATGTTATCAACATGGTCCAAAATCTGAGGAATGTTTCTGGTGAATCAGTGCCATGAAAAATTAAGGCAGTTCTGAAGGCAAAAGGGAGTCCAGCCTGGTACTAATAAGGTGTAGTAAAGTGTCCAATAACTGTATATGTGGCAAGGGGTGGCTATACTATTGGCTCATGAGCACGGGTGTCAAACAGAAGACATGGGGGACCAGCAAAGACTCCAATCTGTCCCAAAGTTTGGCTTTGGAAAATGCAGAGAACATAAATTTTGGACTTTTAGTTTTATTTTGATAGGTTTTCCAGCTTTTCCTATTGATGAAGACCTCCATCTTGGTCATACTACACCAAAGTAATTCAGTTATAGATTTATGTAATTTGGCACATTTACTTCTTATAGTTTAATCCCAAAGAATCGTGCTGATCTTTTTTTTCCCATCTACTACAGCAGCATTTCTTTATTATGTAGAAAAAACAGAGAGGTGCTGTTGAATTAGCACTTCTTTTTTAATATTAAGCTATCTGAGGAATTAAATGTGTAGTTAAAATTCTATACACTTGAAAAAAGGGACAGTTTCACTAGTTTCGGCCCAACATGAGATCAAAACGGACAAGTCACTAGTACTATTATATTCCTGTCCATGTGATGGCGTTAGCTCACCACAGCGTCTCTGCACCAAGCTTCAGAGGGAAAGGACAGAAGAAGAACGTGGCCGTCAGATAGCATAAACAACTTAGCGTAGCTTTGTGTGATATGAGGTCTGTGCTTGTACAGAATTAGCGAGCCAGTAACATAAATTCATCAAAGAGAAATTCTTACCTACGAGCACACTGCTGCGCAATTTAGGTATGTGCTCCGCTAAGCTAAAGCGACGAGGAACAGCACGAACTGTTAAATCAGTCCATGCTAGCCCATGGCGACGTCAGTAAATGTTATTTTGTTTAGGAACATGTTGACCTGGCTAATGCTAGTATAAAAGCTAATGGTGATGTTAGCAGACGGTACATAAAGTGACATAAAAGCAGCTACGATTAGCGCAGCCGGGATAAGTTTCTCAGCACTGGTGACAAACTGATCTTGGTGTCGGGAAAGGCTTACTAGCTAACTGCTATGGCTTCAAAATGTTACCGAGTCTTCTACTAGACAGATAGAAGCAGATATTCATGTTGTTGTGTTTGATTTAAACTCCATATCTAACCATTTGTAATTCGTGACACAGAAGCGTGACTGCGTGCGTGATTTTTGGCTGCTGTGTTATTCTAGCACCGTCATGCTTCTGGCCTACAGCAGAAAATGATCATAACTGAACTCAGTCCGGACTTGTCTTGTTTAAAGAAAAGTCAGGTCTCGGCCTTTCTTAAAGTAGCATTTTGTAAAAATGACTAAATAAATCAATACGTGCCATTATGTTTTGCCTGAAAGCAGCTAAAGCTACCCTTTATTTGCCACTTTTCACAGGTGTCACACCCTGAAGGCACATTTCATCTTGTACAGTAACACTGTAGCACCACTGGCAGCCTCGGGACCCGAGAAAATAATGTGCTGCAGCTGAAGATGGGAGGTAGCGGCTCCAAATCCAAAGGATTTTGGCCTTTTTCTGGCTCAGGTAGTTCAGACGATCCAACCAAAGATGGAAATGAGCAGACACTGGCAAGAGTTCGAAGTTTCCCGGGTGCCACTCCTTTTGTCTTTACAAGAAGAAGGTAAATGTAATGTCGTCATACACCAAGACACTCATTTATGACATTGTTGTTGACTTGTGTCGTTTTTAATTAGCAGTCTGTGGGTTTTTGAGTAGACTGAGGTTCCAACTCAAAAGCAGTGCTCGAAAAGGATTGTTTCATGCATGTTGTCCAGCCTTATTTAAACTGGGCGATGTATGTGTGTGATGATTTTGCAAAGATTTTGAAAATATTTAACAGCAATGTGATACAGTGTGTTCTTTCGAAGGGGGGGAAATGTAAAGAATGGTTGAAAATGTTCTTTGTAAAAATGTTTTCGGTGAAAACAGAGTTACACATTCACCTTTGGCCAACACTATTGAGAGAGAAAAAGTCCTAAGATTTATGGTGTTTAACCAGTGAATCACACCAGATCAGCTGAGGTTGTTCTTCCTGCTAATGTGTCCACTATTTTGATTCTCCACAAACTGGACACAAGCAGACTTTAACAGACCTGTAGTGGTTTTAACTACCCTCTTACGCACCACTTTTACACTGATCTGGTTGTTTGCTTTTCATTTTGTTTTGTTTTTTTTCCCCCCTCACACTGTTAACCTTTTAAAACCAGCCGTTTAACCCACAGGAAGACACTGTTTTCATTTTAGCCAACATTTCTTTCTTTCTTTCTTTCTTTCTTCTTCTTTTTGCACATCACGCATGAATGGGAAGTGGCTTAAGGTGTATTCAGACACCTTAAGTTTGACATCTTAAAACCACACTTATGTGGATGTTCTTTGTGGTACACAAATTAGAGTATGTGGACCAGAAATATTTACACAATACGTGCGTAAGAAGCAAGCTAGCTTGTGTGTATTAAAAATAATTACTGTGCGCAAGTAATTTTGTGTCTTTGCTCCAGCTCAATGTTCTTTGATGAAGACGGTGACTTGGCCCATGAGTTCTACGAAGAGACGATTGTGACAAGAAACGGCCGTAAAAAAGCGAAGCTGAAGAAGATTCAGAAAAACCTCACACCTCAGGTGAGGAAATTAAGATTTTAAAGCAAGACTTTACACACTAATACCAGATCTCTGTAGCATATGTCCAAATCGTTTTATTTTCTCGTGTCCTCACAGGGAATTATAAAGCTGGACCATCCGTGCATCCATGTAGATTTCCCAGTTGTCATCTGTGAAGCCTGACAATGTCTGAGGAGCGTCTCGGACTAGCCACTGTGTCAACTCCGTCCTTCGGCTTCCACTGCAGATGGAAGCCCGAACCACCTTTCAAAATAACATGATCTCTTGATATATTTGATGCCCTTATGTGGACAGGCTGATGCATTGTGTGCTGAGCCTCTGCATGTGATCTGTTTTTGGCTTGTGTGCAGTTAAGACACAAAATAGGTCACCAGTAGGGATCTAGAATGGTGCCAAGCTGGGGAAAATCAGTTTACAGATCTTGGTTTGTGTGCATGTAAGTGTGACTGTGTGCAGATTTGGGATGACACATGACTGAGGCCTGAATATTTAGCAGTAGATTGTCTTCTGGTTTGATTCATAAAACTCAAAGAGCTGAAGGAGAATGTAATGTTCTTCCCTCCAAAGGGGTCTGAGCAAGAGTTGAAAAGTTGCCAGTGCACACTTACGTTTTTTGACATTATGACTCGCTTCATTATGCATGGAACAGGATCTACTTATGGGACAGCCCAATGAGTTGACAATCAGTGGCTCACAAACCCTTAATGTCACAATTTAATGTTGGAAGGACTGGCTTCAGTGACCTCAGAGCCACAAGATGTGCATCGCAGCAGTGAGTCTAATGACAGATCCTGTTGTTTTCTTTGCTGGTTTGACATACAATGTTTAACTTTTAATTTATTATAACTGTTTTTTAATTACAAAATAAAATGCTGAATTAAATCACATTCCTTTTCTGTATCCAAACTTTACAGATGAACATTTCAATGTACCGTAACTTCACATAATCACAGTTCATTATGAAATATTCCAGTAAAAATCAGTAAGAGCAGTGAAGACAAAAGAAGATTAACATGGACACTCGTGTTAATCTTTTGTGCTTTTTTTGGCCCTAGACAGTCGTCTGGGTTTCTATATTAACAGTGATGGATAGATAACTACAGTTTAATTACACAGAGGTCATGGTGGGAAATTAAGATCTTCTAGCAACGGGAGGGGGTTAAAGCCCCTGCCATATATGGTAACCACACCTGACATTTGTAATGTGGTTGGCTCTTGGAATTTAGACCTGCATGGGAATGGCATCAACTAATCTTGGAAACTATTCAGGTGCCTTCTGGGAATGTGGAGTCATGACTATAAAGCCATCAGTCTGGCCCTGGTGGACACTGCATTTTTCACAAGTTTTAATACAAGTAATCACATTAAATTATGTTATTAAAGGTTTTAAAATATTTCAAGTTTCGAGGATTGGATTGGAGTACTTTTAAGTTTTCAGTAGTTTGACTTGCCAAGGCTTTGCTATCCTGTTTGAATTTGACTTCAGTAAAAGAGTCAATTATTTAAAGAAAGATGAACTTTTATATAACTCTCAAAGCTCATAGAAACTATTTGCCAAATAATCCTTTATATAACAGGCAGTTGAATCTTTTTACAGAGTTTTTAAACACAGGAGTGAGCAGAAGGTGGATGTGTATTTCAAATGTCGCTCTTGACCTCCACCTACAACGAAGTTAGGCACTTGTAGAGGAAATTGCGATGGCAAACCAGCACTTGGAAGTAAAGCGTGTATAAGAGCATCTGCTAATGAGTTATGGATGAAGTTAAGACAGAAGTAAAGACTATCAATGCAGTCACCATGGGAAAGGGTTTTTTGACAAAGCTGTCTAATATTGCTCTTCTTAGAGGATAAAGAGTTTAGTGCCAAAATCCACTACACTTTATTGCTTTTATGAAGTGTCTCTGCTGCAGTCTTTGGGCTTTCCCCCTGCCCCCTCTGTGGGTACGTACTGTTTTCAGTCTGGGGAAGACATGCCATGTTATTACTTTTTTGTTGTTTATTTTCTCACAGCTGAACAAATATAAAAGGCCACAAGGTGAATTGCAGTCTCAGGATTAATGAAATTGACTCAGCAAACCACATATCCTCTGGTTTTGCTGACAGGTCACATGACATTTTAAGCCATGCAGTAATGTCAATATATTCTTTTGTCTTTTTAAAGGAGTATTTAAATTATTCCACCTTCTAATAGATATATCTGACAGCTTTTTCTTAAGGTGTAAGTAATAGCACAATTGGGTTATGAAGGTCAAGAATGAAAACGTGCTTTGTTGTTATAAGCATGTTGATGAGTTTTTCTATAAAAACTCTTTTCAAAGGAAAGAGTCGATAACTCAGATTGTGGAAAATAACTGGGTGGATTCTGATTAAGTGGAAAACGTGCACCTCAGTCTAGTTTACATTTCATTTGTTATTGCTGAAAACCAGACACAATAACAATCAGAGGTCACAAGCGGCAAAGTGTTACATGTTACTTGGAGTTTCTGGTGGACATTAAAAAATGCTCTTTTGGAATAATACATTTTGTGAAAAAGAAAAACACAGTTTCAACAATGTTCTTATCAAGATGTGTGGAAAGAGGCACCGAATGCAACGGGAAACAGTCTGACAAGGGCAAAAAATGAGGACAGGACTATTTTTATATTCTGCCGACTGATGAGCAACATGACACGAGGCACAAAAAAGACAGGTGGAAGTAATAAATGCTACGAGACAGGAAGACTTAAACATGATACAGACAGAGTGGAAGACAGAAGGAACAAGCCCAGTGATGAGAAGGAGAAACAATACCAGCAAAATAATAAGATCAAAACAGGGACCAGAAACTCTGTAAAGTGTAAAGTAAAAAAGTAAAACTCAAAAGCTTTAACAAAAAAAAAACAACTTTTACATTATTTTATACTTTTAAATACATCAACTTTAAATACAGCAAATATCCTATTAACCAAATGTATTTAAGACTAGCTGTGCTTTAGAACGATGCTAATGGGGTGCCTCTCTAATACATAAACAAACATATTATTTCAAAAATTACAGTTTTATCTTTAGTCTTCTGACTGATAAAGGAGAGGTAGAGTTTACTGGACACATATTAAATAAACAAATCAACAGAATAAACAGTTTAAGAAATTACCGTTTTAGCTGATTTTAAACAGAATTTATGCGTGTGTGTGTGTGTGTGTGTTAAACTAAAAAGGCTCTAATTTTCACTTCTACATATTGCAATGCTAAAAAATCTTAGAGCTCTAGACTAAATGTTTATTTGTATTCATAATGGATGGTGGGTGCTGTCACTTTGTTCCTGCTCAGGCTCCTCGAAAGCTGCTGTCTTTCTCTGAGCTCTCACCTTCATGCTCTAGCGTCTGGCCCTTCTCCACCTCCTCCCCTGATACTTATACATCTGACTCCCCTTCTACAATTTTGAGTACAATCCTTTCTGTCTCACTCAGCATTCTGCTTCCTGAAGTATGGGCGTAGGTTGAAAACGGGACTCCTGCTGTTTATAGTACTATTTCAGTACTAAGTTGATGTTAATCTCATATTTAAGATAGAAGAACATTTTTAGCAACACAAAGATAATATCTGCAAAGACATGAGTTAATCTCCTTTGTTGCTATAAAAAGTGGAAGCTGCAATGCCGGTCACTTTGAAGAAAGTCAGTGTTGTATGTTGGTCAAATCACTGCAAACAAAAAGCTCAGGCTGTCTTCTTGACAGCTCAGGAGGACACATATAGATTGCATACATTTTTTTTGAGAAAGAGGTCTCAGACTCCTGTTTCTCACAGAGGAGACTGAAAACTATGTTCAGATGCAGCCTAGCAGGAACCCACCACTTACAGTAATCTGATTTAATTAGCTGAAAGGGAGCAGCCTGTGTGTCTCCAAGTGTCACAGTAAGTATTAAATTACTGTGATATTACTTACCATGATCCTGACAACATATATTAGGATCCTCGCACTGGATTATGTATTGTTTTGCAAAACCCAATGTGTTTGTGTGAATGTGGCCTACCCATGTAAAATTTACACTTGATTCATGTAAGACCCAGCAGGCAAAAATCCTGTTTGAGAAGTAAAGTCACACCACTGAGTTTTAGTGATGAAAGTAGCTTCCTATATTAACTACCACGCTTTAAAATTAAGACCAGGTAAGAATATAAAGTGAGGGGTTTGTACTTGCGTGTGCAACTTAGTGGTTAAGAGGTGGGGTTTCCTTGACATTTAAATAGCAATGAACAACTGTTTTTGTATCCTCTGTTAGACAGATCTCTTAGGAGAACTTTCTAGACTCTTGGCACAGAGCACAAGGACTGAGCTGTATTTATTTTTAACAAGTGGACAGCTTGATTGATCCACTTTCATTTGGAGATTATAAAGTAAAAGAAAAGACTGCTGGTAAGACACATAATTACTACTCTTTTAAAAAAATGACAGTTTTAAAAAGAAATTGAAGGTATTCACAGCAGTGGCATAGCACTTTTTAGTGTTTAAAAAATGTTTAAAAAATATCTTGAGATGTATAACTGATGCTATCAATTTTATTTTAATGCAGGGGCACATGAGATGAGACATGAGAGTTTTTCTCGCTCTACACTGCCTAACAATTCAAATCAACCTCACTGTAAAAGTGACAAACTAAGCCTATAAACCTGAGAGGTCACCATTTCCAAAGTTTAGTGTGATCTGCAGGTCATTTAAGCTAGTTGATGAAAATGCATCAATCATCTATAGTGCATATCGATTTAAATACACTATATCATGGATACTAGACTTTTTTAAGCAAAAACTTACGTATAGTTAATATTTTTTAGTTTGCATTTATTAAGCTCTTGTTTAAACAAAAGGAAGCAAAATAACCTTTCCATTCCACTTCCGAGTGCTGCAGTTCATCCATTCAGGTTAGGGTGATAATCAGATCTAAATCAGGAGCAAAACACTAGATTTTAATCTAAGATTCGCTTTTATCAGTGAAACTTCCTTCAGGGCAGAACTCGAAGAACAGGCTAACTTGATATTAATTCACGAGGAGGGGGGTAGGTTTTACTGCTATGTACATTTACCCTCAAATTCAAGCCATATGAAGCTGTGATCATGGTGAAATATTTTTATTCTGTAAAGTAATGTGAAATGATGGGAACACTGTTGGGAAGATAAACGGGAAAACGCGGATAAAATACGTCTTTCAATAACTGAACACCCCCCTACTCAGGAAGTAAATGCAATGAACTGTTGTTGCTCAACTCACCACTCCTGCCATGGTCTGGGAGAATTGATTAATTAGTAGTCATCGATATGCATAGAAAAAAGTGAGGTTATTCCTCACATGGCAGGGCAGTGGAAAATAACTTACCCGACGATTACATGAATGGAATAAACTTAACTTCTCGGCTTCAGCGGAACAGGTTAGAATGGACACGAAGAAGACAGCCGTTAGCTAACTTAGCACGGTAGTCCGTTTCAATGAAACTTTGAGCTAACGGCGAGGTAACGTTCGGTAATGTATTTATATAAAGTATATATATGTGTGTATATATATATTTTAACATTACATGTTTACCAGTAGCCTATTTAGCTAGCTTCCCACAACTATTTTCAAAGTAAGTAAAAGTAGTTTTAATTTCCTTCCTGAAGAATAGAGGAAGTTTTTTTGTATGACTTTATTTGGTATTATTTGAAAATACAAATGAGTAATGAGGTAATAATGTAGTAATAGCTCACAGAAACCTTCGTGAGCAAAGCAAGCGAGCTTTGCTTGCGAACGATTTCCATATCTATATATCTAAATATATAGATAATAGATTATAAATAGATTTGAACTATTTCGTTTAGGTTTTGGCTGAATTTAACAAAACTGCTTTGTCTTTTACAGACAAAGAGGGGTGAAGGGTGAGCTGTAACCATGGAGGCTGCATTTCACCCTTTCTTCACCACAACTGGCCAGCTGCCCTGGTTGCTTCTGACTGTGTTTACATCGTGGACAGCCTTTTGTTCTGCAGAAATAAAGCAGACAAGAAGGCCATTATATACCCAGAAGCCAGTTCTTCTTGCCTGGAATGCCCCAACACAGGAGTGTGAACCACGACATAGAGTAACCTTATCTTTGAGCCAGTTTGACATTGTAGCGACCCCCAATGAGGGCTTTGTGGGGCAAAACCTTACAATCTTCTATAAGGAACGTCTTGGGTTGTATCCCTATTATAAGCATGATGGCAGTGCGGTGAATGGAGGCCTTCCACAGCTTGTCAGCCTCACTGAGCACTCAAAAAAGATGCCCGAAGGCCTTAAAAAATACATAAAAGTGCCAGGGGCAAAAGGTTTGGCTGTTATTGACTGGGAGGAGTGGCGTCCTATATGGGTCAGAAATTGGGATGCTAAACTTATCTATCGAAATAAATCCTATGCAATGATAGCCAAAA
This sequence comes from Diplotaxodon limnothrissa, assembly GCF_057381915.1. NCBI lineage: Eukaryota > Metazoa > Chordata > Actinopteri > Cichliformes > Cichlidae > Diplotaxodon > Diplotaxodon limnothrissa. The sequence goes on from NC_140600.1 coordinate 22,584,700, forward strand.
AGAACCCTACATGGACCTCAAAACAAGTGGAGAAAGTTGCAGAACAAGAATTTGAGCTATCGGCTCAAAGATTCATGCAGGAGACTTTGAAACTGGCCAAGAATATGAGGCCCAATCAGCTGTGGGGCTTCTACCTGTTTCCAGATTGTTACAACCATGACTACAACAAGAATGGTCTGCAAAACTACACAGGCCACTGTCCTTCAGTGGAGGTGGACCGCAATAATCATCTCAACTGGTTGTGGATGGAATGTACAGCACTTTTCCCGTCAGTATACATGGAACCTGTGCTACGCTCAACGAGCCAAGGGCGCCTTTTTGTCCGGAACAGGGTGAAGGAGGCAATGCGCCTGGCATCTGTTGGGGATGGATTAGCACGTCCTGTTTATGTTTACACCCGACCTACCTATATCAGTCAAACGACTCTCCTAACTGAGGTTAGTTGGCTAGAACAGCATTTTATACAAGATGATTACACTTTGATCAATACAAGTGTGATTTAATTTAGATCATCATTATTATTATTATATTTACATTATGCAACAACACACAAGCAAACAAAGCCAACATTAGCCTAAATTTGATGAACATAAATATACTTTTTAAAAAATAAAACTATACCATCTGTTTCTGACGGAGACACACCAATTTGTTGTCCTTCACCACAATCATCTTCAGGTTCTCAATTTTAATTCTTTGGTGGAGTTATTATAAAATTAAATCAGTATTTATAGTCACTTACACCTTCCATATACAGGTGTTAGGAAATCTCATTCAACTGGCAACTAGACATTAGTACTGGATATAAAATGTGTGTATATTTGACTGTCCTACTAAAACACAGGTTACTGTATGATTTCACTGAACAGCCCTGAACTGTTTTTGTTTTTAGACAGATTTGGTCTCCACAATTGGTGAGAGTGTTGCACTTGGAGCTGCAGGTGTAATCTTCTGGGGCGACACCTCTCATGCAAGCAGCAGTGTAAGAACAGTATTTTCTATGCTTCTTTGATGCTGAACTGCTTGGTGATTAGTGGCAAGTCAAGTTAACGTTTCTTTTTTGTCTTCCAGGCCAACTGCTCAACCCTAAATGATTATCTTAAGGGACCGCTGGGTCGGTACCTGCTCAATGTGTCCACAGCAGCAGAGCACTGCAGTCATGTGCTATGTAATTTCAGCGGCCGCTGTTTTCGCAGAATATTGGACAGCGATATATATCTGCATCTCAGCCCTTCAACACACAAGATAACTAGTCAGAGTGGCCAGCTCAAGGTTACAGGAATGCTCAGCCAAACTGAGAAGACTTTTTTCCACAAGCACTTCCAGTGCCAGTGCTACAGTGGGTACAGGGGTGATGACTGTACTTTGAAAGAAAAAGAGCCCAATAGAGCCTCCTCTGTATTAGGGACTTGGCCTCTTTGCCTTTTACTTCCGCTCGGACTCCTTACTCTTCTACATTGAGGAAACAGAGACTAACTATTTTCTGTTTCAGCGAGCCTAGAAGTGGACAGTTTAGACTTTTATGCATAAATATGGAAATTATATTGATGCATTGACAATACCAAGTAATCTGAGACCTCCCCAAGCTGTTTTTGTCCTGGCATGCAGACCGATGGAACATAAATATCTGTGGGTAGCAAGTTGCAGCAACAACTTGCTGTCAGTCTGCCCCAGGGCAGCTGTAGCTTGCATCCACCAGTGTGTGAACATGAGAGTGAATGAATAGTGGAATTGTAAAGCACTTTGGGTGCCTAGAAAAGCGCTATATAAATGCAATCCATCATTATAACAATGGGCTGAAATGAATGTCCTACCACCAAGATTACCTTGTAGAAAATCATGCCTAAAATCAGTCTTTTCTCAAAGTAATCACCAGATAAATGGATGTTGAGTAGCTTTACAGGACCTTAGTGTAAATGTTTTACTGTCTCCATAGTGAAGAGAAGCCAAAGATATCTATTTTTGAAAGCTTTTTTTATGATTGGTTTAACATCAGAACAACAACACATGGCTTAAAGTAGAAAAAGTGGATAAAAGGGAACAGACGCACACATATTTACAGGTTATTGGTGCCTCATGGCAAAACAGACACTACATTACAATAGTATTATATAGTATGAATATCAAGCTCTTAAGTGTCTTATTAATGAAATACAAGCCAGTCTTAAATCTCTTTTGTATTTTTTTGCTTAGAGAAACATCAAGGATGGACCTGCTTGTTTTCAGTTCAATATTGTGCCTTAACAGGGCTGAAACCAGCTCTCTTTTGCAGTTGCAGTCTTTATGTCCTTGCTTTATATTGATATAAACTCCATCATGGCTAACAATTTTATTATAACCGAACAGTGCAGAGCAAATACATACACGTTACAAGGTATCCATCAACTTAAATGGATATCACTGTGAAAACAGGTCATAAAACATTAGGAAATATATCAGACTGGCAATTTAAACACAACTTGACACTATAACTGACTGTAGTTTACACATTTGCCCAACAAGCCAAATAGCCCCCAGTTTGATCCTGGGAAGACAAAACGGATCGCTTTAGCGTTTCATCAGGAAGGGCATCCGGTATAAAAAATCTACCAAGTCAAACATGTGGAGCTAACGGCTGTGGCGACCCCTGAAAGCAGGGAGCAGCTAAAAGTTCAATATAACTGATTATAGCTGATTTCAGCTTGTGTCTGATGTACTGGAATAGGCTATATGTTCGCTCCATTCATAACCAAATGTATAGGATTGCTTTGAAATTGTTTGCAACTGTCTAACTGAATATTAGCCGACTGAAAAAAAATGTTGTGTCAAGGATCTTGCCGGTGATACTGTGTGAACAGCAATTACTGTAGGTACAAGTTCAGAATTGTTTGTTCCCAATATAGCTGAGCAGTTGCATGTTTTATACAGTAGGTACTAGTTTCAGTAGCTAAAATGAGTTATGAAAGAAGCCAGCAGGTGGTTTTTCACAAACACGGTAGTCTCAGAATTGCACAGCTGGTGTTGAATCGTGATGTTATATGTACTTATATTGCATAGGTCTTCAAGTTCTGCACTTTACTTTCATGCAGAGTTGGACTGGGTGTCATTACATGTCGTGAGGGACAAAACTGAGTGAATACTGTCAGTGCATGACAGTGCTATAGTGGCTTTTCGCGTGTAATGTGTCACATTGGAAATACTCTGTTTCACTGTGAATCTTGCTGAAAAGCAAAGGGTTGCCTCGATGGTTGTTATCTCTCTCCATCAGCTTTCATCTTATTTTTTTAAGAAGTATCCAAAAAAATTTAAGTCTTTTTTTTTTTTTTAAATAATAAACATGATATTCTTCTACAGCAAATGTTTCTCAACATATTATTTCAAATAGTATGCAAAAAGCACAAAAATAAAGATCTTGCACGGTAAAACTTGACTAGAACGAGAACAAGAAGAACGTTTTTAACTATTTAAAGCAGATTTTGTGATTCTGTGATCAGTAATTATGTTCAATATTAAGATATAAATAATGTAACTGAAATGTACTGGTTATTGTTTCAAAGCAAATTAACAAAATCAAAGTGTTCTGTATTTAAAAATTTCATATTTGTCTTTTGCATTAGAGAATTACATTATTAAAATGTCTTTATATATGATTTCTTTGTCTGTTATTTCCTTACTCTTAGCAGAAAGGAGGTTCTGCTTTGTCAGGGAGATTCTGAGCGCAAAGTCATATGAAAAAGAGCTTTTAGAGCTACCTTTAGCAGCAGTCACTTGAAGTAAGCATTTTCTGTGTTCTGTGTGACTTTAACAGTTTGTCACATCATTGAGGAATTTTGGGAAACTTTTCTTTACATGGTTGCTTCAGTTCATACCTTCATTTACGGGCAGCACTCTTAAGGTCTCACAACAGCATTTCAATCAGATTGAGGTTCATGGTTGACTCAATGTTTGGATTAATGCCGTTTATTATAGTCAGGTCCTGTGGCACCAAAACAAACCCAAATCAACACCCCTCCACCACTGTGCTTTAATTCATATAAGAACACAAGTGAATTCTTAGTATGGAATATTTTTTAACAGAAATGACAAGTTCTGGTTGTGCATGAAATACCTTTTTTTAGGACAGCCTATCACAATTGACTTGCGGTTCAAGTACATAAAAAATGTCATAAAGATTTAAAGAGTTAAGTTTGATGTGAGATAGTACTAAAAGTATGGTCTTGAGTTTGGGGGTGTCCAGGTAGACATTTGAATTAGATTTCAGAGAAATGACTTTGGTTTATGGCTTCATCTTTTTCTTTTTTCAATTTTATAATGCTATTTTTTTTTCTATTTTATTTTTTTGCTATATTTTTATCCTGTTTTATTTTTACTTTAATTATCTTGAGATGTTTTACCTTATAACATCATCCTAATATATTATAGTCAGTATTTATTTTATTTTTTTACTTATTTAATATTAAAAAAATATTATTGTAAAAATTTTACTTGAGATATTTGTTTTGTCATATTGTGTTTTATTTTATTGGAAAAAATACTGTACTTATATGCCAGTCTATCTTGTTATAGGTTGTAGGTTTTATACAGCGTCTGGGATAAATGGCGTGTACTGCATTTTACTTTAGAGCTTAACATTCTTTTGAGCGCTCAGTTACACTTTACATTTATTATTATTTTGTTTTATTTAATTTTTATTTCTGCAAGCTTTGTTAGGTTCATTTTCTAAAAGTAAACCAAGTATCCAAAACCTTTAAAAAACAAAAATAATTCACATCTTCGCTTTCGGGAAAGAAACTTTCAACGGGAAGTGCCGTTGAGATTAGTGTTGTGTGCAGCTCTTAAAGTGCTCCGACGAGAAAAAGTCGGTTTAAAATCGTGGTAGATTTAATTTATATCGGACAAAAATTCTTTAGAATGCGTTTGCGCTACTGTCTTTCTCGTCTGTTGGTTAATATCTCGTCTACTTTGAGTTTATCGGCAACCACTCGTTCATTGACCGGGTAATTGGTTTTACTTTGTTAGAAGAATAAAGATGTGCATCTGTGTTTAAGTACAATTTCTCCTCTCACTTTGAAAAGCTAAATTAGCCATCCAAACGAGCAGCGAACCGAAGCCTTTCAGCAACATTTCCCATCACTGGCAACCAGCAACGCCGAGGACGATGACGATAGAGAAGAAAGCCTCGCCCCTCCGCCACTGAACGTGTTTAATTACCTCCTCTGTGTCGGTATGTTGCTGCATAATGTAGGTCGCCTCCCGCTGCGTCCCATTGTGCGGGTTTAGCTAGTACCGGAGCAATACAATTAGCTGGTGCTAGCTGTCATTTTCATTTGGCTCGATTATATTGGTCGTCTTACTGTTTTGCACTGCAGCACCAAACAATTGGAGTCACTCATCCTGGCTGTATCTAGGTTTGTTTGTTCATTCTGTTACCTTGCAAATCCACCCGTCCCCAAACATTTTTGTCCAATTGACATTTATTAAGCACCTTTAGAGTGAACAGTGTCTCATGCGGGGTGTGCAAGGATTATTCATTTGCAGTCTGTCTCAGCTTGCATTTAGATGATTGTTTCCAAAGGATCTCACCTTCAATCTTTTAAGGAAAACCAATTCACTTCTAAATGTTAATGTCCACCTAATTAAGTGAAGAACTGCCAAGCAACAAACACTTTTTTGGTAGCTTTACATTAAAAATGTTACCAGTCAGCTCTATTTATTATATGTGAAGATGAAAATCAGCTGTGTTTATCAGCAATGTGACAGTAAATACTTTAACAATACAGGTGAAGTTTGCAATTTGTAACCACATATTGTGCAGGTAAAACCACAGGTCTGGGTACTAGTCCTTTCATCCATTTATACAGTGCCAGACGAATAGCACTATTGTGTGAACCGGAATAATATGAAGGGCTTTCAAACAATTTACTGTTTACCGCTTTCTCTAGATCTTTCATCTTGAGGAAATGAATTTCTTGCGCAATCGTCTCGTTGTTCTGGGCCTGGTATTGTTGGCCACGTTACTGCTCTACCTTCTGCTGCCATCCATTCGCCAGGGCAGCATGGAGCCATCCCTGGAAGCTCAAAAAATGGGGCTAATGGCCACCCCTCCTCTTCCACTTCCAACTATCAATGTGTCTATTCGCACCGGACAGCTGCCTGGAGACCCCCCGCTGTTCTTCCGAGAAGCTTTACCAGTGGATGGAGCTGGACGGCAGATACTGCCAAGGTGAGCTTATCTGAGGACATAGCATGCATTCCAGTTTTAATTAATATCAAACCAATTTACAAAATTAGTTAATAAACCAGATGGCGATGGTGATTATCACAGGATTGGTTTGTGTCTGCTCTAAAATCCCGGTTAACACAGTTATGTGTTTGTGCAGGCTGCAAATTGTCTTATTGCATGGTCAGGCCTTCACATCCAAAACCTGGGAAGAACTTGGTACCATGGCCCTGCTGGCAACTAATGGATATCAGGCCTTGGCGATGGACCTACCAGGTAGAACTTAAGTTGAATCAAACGTCACAAGCACTAAGAATTTGATATACCTTTATTTGATATACCTTTATTAGTCCCACAAGGGGAAATTTCATGTGTCACTAGTGATGATCATCTTGCTTATTACAAGTATTTGCTATCGGACACAGTATATTAGTTACAAAATAATTACTTAAGTTTAATTATACAGTAAAACAATAAAACAAAGTTTGCACACTATTGGCCGTTCCTCAGTTATATGAAAACAAAATTATATTCACAATTAGAATTGAGTCAGTAAGTTTTATTAATGTATTGAGTTTATGAGATGAGTCGACTGACAGCATACATTTAAAGTAAAAAGTAGGCTACAGCAGTTTTCTCATGCACATTTTTGTAGTTATTCAATAGTGCAGTTGGTTTAGCAAGCTCCGGTTTCATGAGTTAATAGCGCACTCTTGTGGTTAAAAATATTTTTACCTGCATTGTATGATCGCAGACCTTGAAGCTCACTTCAGTCTAGTTTATCATACTTATGCTAGCCGATATATGAGCACTGATGTATGATTACGTATGTTATATGGATTGTTGGTACTCACTTTGTGATTAAGTACAGCATCCTTTCGGAAAAGGGCTTAAATGTGGGTTGATGTAAGCAGGACAAGCCTTACTTGAAATTTGATGTTTGCATGTAGTTTCCAACTCTGCTCCAAATCAAGGTGAACTGAGAAGCGGTCTGAGCAACCAGATTAACTAGAAACACCTAAAACGACAAAAGGGAATGCTGGAAAACACTTTAAAATCCCACTCTGCACACATTCCTAAATGATTGCTTTGTTTACAATGGACATGTATTAAAGCTGATTCAGATTTTTGCGTTTAGAAGTTCTCTCGGAAAACTGCTGTGGAAACTCTTTAGTTTGAAAACATTATCTCACTGAGTGAGTTATTTCATACGAGAAGTGAGGAAGAGCACAAATGTAAATGAAGGAGGCTAACCTGGAGGTTTATTTATTTTTGTAACCAGTTATCTTGTAAAGTGTTTTAGATGTGGTTTGAAAAAGAAAAGACCTAACCCCTGATACAAACCAGACTTTAATATATACATGTATACCTGACACCATGAGGAAAAGTAAAGAAAAACTTGAGCTTGTTGGTTCGGTGAACCACCAGCACACCTCACTCCAACAGGCTCTCCTGCACACAGTCCTCAATAATAAACTACTCTACAATACCGAACATTACGGCTAACGTCTCAGTTTTCCCATTTCAGTCCAGCTAGCCAGCAATGAATAACCGGTTATTGCTTAAGAGACAGAGAGTGAATGACAACAGTATATCTTTTATTTTTTTATTTTTTTTGTGTATTTTATTATTAACATAAAACTCATTTATCAGCCAGGGGCAGCACAAAAGGGATTCCTTAGACTACGTTTTAGTTTTTTTCCCCTTGTTTTCCACCTTGTTATCAGTTCTCTCACTAGTTAGCGGACACAAACTAATGTCAGTCGATTAGCAATAACCAACCAACCCAGTGATGTCACATTCTGTACTCTCACAAGATGGTGCTACGCATGCTCGAAGAATTACTCGAAGAATAACTTTAAATACTTAAAAAAAAATTTCAGCTTAAACCTGTGAGAGTTTCTTGCACTAGGTGTAAATTAACTTTAATATATGTAGCGTAGTGTTGTAGTGTTATCTATTTAAGTTTATTTAAATTATATCCCCCTTCTTTTATATATATTTTAAGGATATGGAAAATCACCAGACTCGGAGTCTCTGAAGACTGACCAAAGTCGAGTGGATCTCCTTTCAAGGTTCATGGAGTCTTTGGGGGTGAGGGCAGCTGTGCTTTTGAGCCCATCGATGAGTGGACATTACTCCCTCCCCTTTCTCATGAAGAACAGTGCTCAGCTACACGGTTTTATCCCTATAGCACCAGTTGGGACCCGGAGTTACTCTGCACAGCAGTACCAAAATATTCAGGTGAGAGAGGCATAAATAATGATGCGATCTCTGAATACAATGACTATAAATACTTACTGTATTATAGACGCGCACCAGATAAGAAGTTAGCTCCGGGGCGTCGGGCTAGTGATTTTATATATATATATGTATATGTATGTATATGTATATGTGTATATGTATATGTGTATATGTATATGTATATATATATATATATATATATATATATATATATATATATATATATATGTATATATGTATATATATATATATGTATATATATATGTATATATGTATATATATATATATGTATATATATATATATATATATATATATATATATATGTGTATATATATATATGTATATATATATATATATATATATATATGTATGTATATATATATATATGTGTGTGTGTATGTATGTATGTATGTATATATATGTATGTATGTGTATGTATGTATGTATGTATATATATGTATGTATATGTTGTAGGATGGGTGTCTTCCTCTTTGACTTCTTAGTCCTGTGTCCTTTTCAGACTCCCACTCTGATTGTGTTTGGAGCACAGGACACAAATCTGGGTGCCCAGTCCCACAAGAACCTCATACAACTCCCAAATCACTTCGTGCTGAAGCTGGAAGGAGCGCGCCATGCCTGCTATATTGACAAAACCAGAGAATTTCACCAAGGATTGATTGAATTCCTCAGCAAACTGAAATGAGTGGCAGAATACCTGGGCTAGGATGGAATAGTCATTTTTTCTTTGAATGTAGTGACCTGGAAGTATAATAGGAGCTGATTGAAATCTCTACATACTAAAGAAAGTGCTTCAGTGCTTCCTTTTTTAACTCCTTTAGCATAGGATACACTGGACCATGCTTTGTGAAAGGGCAGTAGGTAAAGCCAACCCACAGTTCAAAGCGACACACCATCCAATTTTTCATGAAAATATAACTGAAAAATCATGCAGGTAAATGGTTCCATTTCAATCCAGCTCCAGTAGGTTCCATGTTATGCCATAACCTGCTGATATGTTTTAAACCATCAGTGACAGGCTATGATAAACCTACAGGCGACGTATGAACTCTAGGCTGCTGTAACTAAATTAGCTTTTATGTTGTTTCTCTCTGTAAAGAATTTAGATTTATTTAAAAAATATATATGAAGAAAGACATGAACTATATTAAAAATGATGATCAAAGTAAATCTAAGGTTTAGCCTTTAGGATTATCATTATCCAATTTTAGTGTAGGCACAGGAAGCCTACATGAAACATTAAAGTTTCACAGCAGGTGCTCGTCAGCAGCATCTGCTGTAACATTATTGATTAGTCTAACGTAAACGCAGTCGAGCCCTCCCCCACATCTTTCTTTTACTTCATGGCTTTTTCCACTGAAGTCAAGAAATAGTGATTAGGAAAAGACAGGAAGATGTTTTTTTCGGCCAATCAGTGGTTGACTGTAGTGACGTAAATCAGCAGAATTCTTATTTCTTGTAGAGAAAAAAAAACTTTGACAAGGGAATAGCTGTTATAGGGGATGAGGTGGGGTGTCCGCCCTGGACAGGTCAACACTCTGTGGTTTGGAAAATAGTGTTTAAAATTTTACATTTAACAATGTAGTATTTCAGATGTCACAAATGCATTATTTTTCAGTTCCTTTGCCGCCTAAAAATACAAGAGTAATTCAGCTTATCTTGTTAAAAAAACAAAAAAACAGAGACTTGTATAGTGGTGAGTTTTGATTCTTGTTTTTCTCATCACCTGTTGCATGTAAAAAATATTTAATGTGGTTTGAGTGACTGTTACCATTTTTGTGGGTGACATGTAGGTTACTGTAAATAAGCAAATGTTGCTTCCACCTGTATTTGAAAGCTTCTGTTAGTTTCACATTTAACAAACAGCATTTCTATAAATATCTGGTAACCATTCTGGCTCCCATTAAACACAAGCTGTGCTAAACAAAAGCAAACACACTTGATGCTCAAAGTAATGGAGTTTAAAAAACAGTAAAAGAAAGTGTTAACAATGTAAAAATAATTTAAAAACCAACTCTTGTATTATATAATATTGAAGTTGTATGTAATATATTTTCAATGAGTTTGGACAATCATGGAAAAAGGAAAATACGTGCACTGCTTAAAATAAAGGCAAAAAAATCTGTGCTTTGTGTATTTCATTCAGCATGCTGCCATGTTAAGAAGGAACAAACCTTAAGCTTAACCTTGATGTATTTATATGACTTTCTTTGTAGAAGTTTTCTGTATATAATTTGTGACTTGTATATATTTTTTGTACTTTTTTTTTTTATCCAGGCCCCAAATTAAAATAAAATTAATGAACGAAAGGGAGGCAGGTGGAATGGTGAAGTCGCATAGATCTCACAGGTAGTGTAGGTGAATGAGCTGCAAGAAATACCTCTGGTTAGTTGGTCATTCAAAGTAATGGACAGTGCAAAAGAGGGGTGAAATAGAGAGTGCAGGCAGGGTGGAGTGGGTGGAGATGAGCAACAAAAAAATAGATGCAAGAGAAGATTTACAAGATGGTAGTGAGACCTGCTATGATGTATGATTTGGAGACTGATACTGACAAAAAGACAGGAGGTCGAGCTGGTGGTGGCAGACCAGGATGGAGACGATTAAATGAGTAACTGTCTGGTAGCTCACCAATCAGCCTGCTTTCACAATTTAAGTTCTAGTTTCAACTTGAGTTTCTGGTCCTTTCTGGCATGTTGAGAGTGACATCTGATTTAAAAGCAGGGAGCAAAAGATACTGAGCAGGATATCAGTCAGCAGTGAAACAATGTCATTTATTTAAGGAACAAAATTATTCATGTGTGTACATGCACAGACTGCATGTGCACATAAATCCACATATGTATATGCCAACTGAAGTGTCTGGTATTAAATTTGTATTTTAATTTTAAAAATGTAATACATACATTCAAAGCATACAAGATATAAAACAATGCAAAGGAAATTATATGGGAAGAAACCTCTCAATAAGTAAATTAGTAAAATAAATAAATTTACTTAAATCAAGCCTTTATATCAGAGAAAGCTCATGAGTGCTTTGGAGATAAACGTTGAGATGGTTTGGACATGTGCAGAGGAGGGATAGTGGGTAAACTGGACATAAGATTATGAAGATGGAGCTGCCAGGCGGGAGAAAAAAGGGAAGACCATGGAGATGATCCATGCATGCAGTGAAGGAGGACATGCAGGGCTGATGTGACAGAGGAGGATGCTCGAACTTGGGCGGGATGGAAGAATATGATCGGCTGTAGCGACCCCTAAAGGGAAAAGAATGGTAATAGTAAATGGCCTGTATTTGTATAGCGCTTTTATTTAGTCACTATGGACCCCAAAGCGCTTTACACTACATTCAGTCATCCACCCATTCACACACTGGTGATGACAAGCTACATTGTAGCCACAGCCACCCTGGGGCGCACTGACAGAGGCGAGGCTGCCGGACACTGGCACCACCGGGCCCTCTGACCACCACCAGTAGGCAACGGGTGAAGTGTCTTGCCCAAGGACGCCGGGGCTCGAACCTGGCGTTACAAGACGAACTGCCAACTTTTGAGCCACGATCGGAAAACCTGAAAGCGTGTCAGTACGGGGCGATAGCATTAAAATGTGTCTTTCAAATGTGTGAAACAGAAAGGCAGAAAATGCAAATTCATTGTAGTTACCACAGCTAGTAGACTTTTATTTTGAAGGGCAGGAAGCCAGCAGCATGTCAGCTGATACACAGTAACACACACGCCACACACTGTCACAAACCTGGTTACCTGGGTCGTAGGAGCTTGCGTGGCTGGAGAGGGTGAGTAATAACAAGTAATAATAAGTATTAAAATAAGGTGGAGTAAATAACACTGCGCTATTTGCCGTCCTGTAATCTCCGCTGCTGGAGCCTGTGCCAAAAGACAGGGACAATAAGTCAACTCGCTTGAGGCTAGCTAGCTTTTATCAGGACCCGAGCTGAGGTGTTTTAAGCAGGTAAGGTCATGGCAGCGGTAAAAGGGAGACAGTGATAAACGGATTTAGCGTCATGTCTGTGCCAGATAAAGAACAGATATTTGCCACATGAACCTGGCGTGTTATCACTGTGACATGCCGTGTGTTGCCTCCTATGTCCTCAGGCAGAGGATAAGTCGAACCATGCTGCCTGACAAAGACGGTCCAGGTGTTGGAGGCGGACAGAGCTTTCCTGAGGGTGAAGACCCCTCCGTGTCTCTTTTTAGAGACTACCTCCGGCTCAGAACTGTGCACCCAGAGCCCGACTATGGTGAGAGACTTTTATTACATGAGCTCAGTTCGTGACCTTTAGCGATATGGCGCAATTGAATTTTGGGATGCATTTGTCTTTAATAGACCCCAAACCGCTGCTTGACTAATGATCTTTTTCATGTCTTGTTTCTCTGTGGTTTTCCTTTAAGATTATGTTCGACAAATGCTGTTTCTTTATATAGTATAATAATAAATGTATTGTAAACAGTATCTGTGCTTCCTTTGAGAAACTGTAACATGGATTTTTTCGTATCAGTGGCATCATTGTCTTTCTTCAAAGAGAAAAAGTAATCAAAGTTCACTTCTTATCTGTGTCAGTTAAACATTAAATGCTCACAGTTATGCATGTAACAGATGTTCTTAAACGCTGAGCTGTTATGTAAAGTTTTCAGTTCAGTGGTTACACCTTGTGCTGAGTCTCAGGAGTAGAAAAAATAAAAGCAACAGCCATGAGGCAAAAAACATGTGACCCTGGGGATGGATCATTTTCCAAACAACTATTTGGAGGCATTACGACCCTGTTTACGGTTGTGAAATGCGTCCCGTGCAGTTAGATCCTTGTTGGAAATATATTTCACCCTGTTTAACAGCAACCATGTTAAACAGGGTTTGTGTTCCAGTTGCTCTGAGAGAGTTAATAATCATAGAAAAAGTGAGAGAGTGTGACTGGCTAGCTAGACTGCTTTTCACATGCACATCTAAGAGTGGCTGAAAATGCAATGATGACAGGAGAAGGCTTGTCAAAGTCCAGCAGCAGGAGCTGTGACTGAGAATTTTCACTCAATTATTAATGCTTGAGTGCGATGTCTTGTTGTTTGTTTATTCTTTCATAGATGCTGCTCTTAGGTTCCTTGACAGAATAGCGCAGGAGCTTGAGCTACCCTTGAAGAAGATCGAGGTGTGTGACATTGATGGCTACGTTCAGAGAGCAGTTGTTTACATGATACAGTGGACATAACATTAATAATAAAAAGATCCTTTTCCTGTCCCTGCTCCTTTTAGGTTTTTCCAGGTAGAGTCATATCCATCATGACATGGGAGGGAACGAATCCCACCTTGAAGTCCATCTTGCTGAATTCCCACACAGATGTTGTACCTGTTTATCAGGTATGACATCGGTCTCACTGTATGGCGCTACAATCCTGTTATCACCTGTAACAGACCTGAAAAAAACAGATTTGATATCAATCTTTTCTCCAGGAACATTGGAAGTACGATGCTTTCAGTGCTTTCAAAGATGCAGAGGGCAACATTTATGCCCGTGGATCACAGGACATGAAATGTGTAACTATACAGTGGGTATAACCTGCCTTGATAACTTGCTTTATTAAACAGGATTTGTGCTCTAGTGTTGTTGTGATGCTCTCTTGTATTTATGTTTCTATGAGAAACACCCGATTTAACACCCGCTCACTCAGCCTGCATACTGTCAGTTCACACTCTCGTCCTTGTTCCTGTCATATATCTGCTGCGTTCACTTTGTTCTGTGTAGGTACATCCAGGCAGTCAGGAGGCTGAAGGCGAGGGGATGGAAACCGACACGCACTCTCCATCTCATGTTTGTTCCTGGTAAGATTTTAATATGCCTCTCCATTCTGTTTTTAAATTGTTTGTAATGTCTTTACATATTGTTAATACAGGCTCATGGGTATTTTTACTTACTGTGACTGATTACTCCTTAATTAGTAATGCTAGGACAGTAAAAACACATACAGTGTGTGACTGATACCATCCTCATTCTCCTGTTGTTGTTAACTGCTTATGATGCAGCTTCAGTAATTCTTTAACAGGGATAAAGACTGATCACAAACTGTAGTCTTGTACTCATTAAACACAAAGGAGATGAGTTTTACCTTTGGTCAGCCAAACACATGTGCTCAATCTAAGATTAACTCTGACCTGTCACTCTGCCAGAGACACCTCAAGATATCATAAAAACAGGAAATGCATATTAAGTGGACTCTTATTAGGGGGTCTGTTAACAGTGTAGATGGGTAGGAAAACACACAGTGTGTTAAACATTATCTCCTAGGTTGTGGAGATGTAAACTTTAACAGCAGGACTTTGTCTATTCACATTTATCCAGTACAGACATGTTAAATATGTGCGTCCAAGTACACTTTGTTTCCTGCATCTGTTTGTACATGTTGTACGGTATTTATTGTCTGCTTTCCACACAAAGGCTTTGATTCAAGTCTGAATAAATTAAACTGAAACAGCACCCCTTTCAGCAACATTTCTGCACTGTGCCAGCGTGGAGCGGAGGCACTGGCTCCTGGGAGTTTACATTGTTGCCAGCATTGCTCCTCCCAGCTTCGTCCCGAGCAGATGTCTAATCAGCCATAATCATTGAATCCAAGTAATAAGGATGAAGTTTGTTCTCCGAGTCTTGTTAGGTTGTAGTCACTTATTTATTTACTTATTTTTTTAGATGAGGAAGTTGGAGGCTACAAGGGGATGGAGACATTTGTGAAGCAGCCAGAGTTTCACAAGTTAAACATCGGCTTTGCCCTTGATGAAGGTAAAAAAAATAAAGAGATACAGTTAAAGATAAAGCAGCCTTTGTATTCTTTTTCAAAAGTAAATGAATCAAAATCAAAATATTGAACATGCCAAAGTGTATGAGTGAGTTAAAAATACTTGTTATTTATTTAGTTTGAATTATTTCCACAGAAAATCCTTTTACTTTTGAAACAAGATAAAACTGCAGGTATCCATAACAAGAGCACCTAGTAAAACTAAGCTAATGAAGGGAAGAGACTAACAATAAAAACCTACACATTTAAATTTGAGAATTGATCATGCTGTAGTGAAATAAAAGGATTTAGAGAATGTCTTTGTTGTTGGCGGTCTTTACTAGCCTTTCCCTTATTTTCTTTCTTTTTCAAACATTTGATTTTATCTTTTCTCTTTGATGTCATATAGAAGAGTGGTTTAATCCTGAAACCCACTACATTATTTTTAATAAGTTTTTTTTTAATGGGGGAAGATTATAATTCAAATGTATAAATTATAAATCAAATTTGGCATTTACTTATTTTTCTTTCACATATATTAGTAATTTTCTGTCCATATTCTTTTATGTTATACTCTGTGTTCAGACCTTCCCTTATCTTCCCGAACTGATTCAGCCTCAACCTTACACACTTTCTGGAGAAAGGAGAAGTGTTACTCTGGGAGGTTTGGAAGTGTTTATATGGGTGTTTTTTCTTTGTGATCAGCACTAACTGGGCTTCCTGTTTTTCTCTCTCTTAGGATGGGTGAGACCATTAAGTCGGGATTGTAACTTCGTTGTGTTGTTGTGTGATTTTACTTTTTAATTGGTGTCAGTAACATCAGTTCAAAAAGTTCTGAACTTCTTGACTTTTTCACTGAGACCTTTAAAAAAATGAGTAAATGCAGGTCTGAAAATTTCAGGTTATATATGTAAATTGCTTTTTTTTTTTTTTTACATTATTCATGCCAAAGATAAAAACAAACTTGCCTGCATGGCTGAGTTTATAACAGAGCCAGTGTTTGGTTTGATCAGACGTAAACACAATAAGAGAGAATGCAACAGCAAGCTGATTAACAGCGACTGCTAGATAGAAAAGTGGCCAGCCAGTGATGCTGGCTGACAAATGTGCTTCAAATGATTGTTAATTCCCTTTGTTATAAAACCACAGTAATTAAAAAAAATAGACACAGTTTACAAAGTAAAAAAAAATGTAATAGTTTTTAATCTCTTTTTTTTTTCATGATAATCTAGAAAGTTTTAGGTTTCAATACAGATAAGAACACTTCCTGAAATATTTTTCGACTAAAAATAGTGAAGATGTTAGACTTTTGCCTCATATGCCTTCATAAATGTCTTCACTGGGTTTAAATTTGACATCCAAACATCAAGAGATTCCAGTGTTTGGTTATGTCTGCTCAGAAATGGGAGTCAGTACATCTTGAACTGGAGTTTCCATGTTCTTGTGCATGAGGTTAGATTCATTGTGATACTAAATTAACTAGTGACTTGCAAGTGTCAATATGAGAGTGCATGATTTTCTGTCTCTGGGGGTGTACCCTGCCTCTTGCCCTGTGGCAGCTGGGATGGGCTTCCGTTCCCATCCTTGTTCCTGAATTGGATGAGTGGAGAAAAATGGATGGATCAAAGTGTATTTGAGTTTTTTCTGCATACTCTGCAGGTTTGGCCAATCCCACTGATGCGTTCACTGTGTTTTATGGGGAAAGGAACCCCTGGTGTAAGTACAAAATACACAGAAATTGAAACCTCAACTTAAATTAGTTTTGAATTACTGGTTAGATGATAAAACGTGTCTTGAATCAAGCAGGATTACCTCTGCTTTCAGGGATTACTGTCCATTGCCCAGGCAGTCCAGGTCATGGGTCTCGGTTTGTGGAGAATACAGCAGCTGAGAAGCTGGTACTTATCTGTACAATGTTACTGGTTAATAAAGCGGTTGAAAACAGGACTAAAGGAAAGTGTCAGTAACAACACTTATCTTTTCACTTTCTTATAGCGCCATGTCATGAACTCCTTCCTGGACTTCAGAGAGAAGGAAAAACACAGGTGAGGAAATTTACACTTTGGTAGTGTAAGCAGGTCCTAGATTTCCTCTATAATAGATCTCTTTGGAGTTAGTTTGAGGTGATAGGTTATCCCAAAACCTGCTCACAAAAGTGTGTAAATCAATTTCAATTGTACAGACGATGGGTTAATTTGCTTGTAGGTCTATTTGCAGCTAATTTGTCCCATAGCAGCATGCTTTAATGAACTGTGTAGACATTAAGAACTTCTAATTTATCTTTACATGTCATAAATGTGAGTAGCCTATATTTATTTATTTAAAAACTTTTTTCTGTTTTTTTTTTTCACACAGTATTCAGGACATTAGATAAATATTTACACTTTTGGATGCCTAGAAATGTATGACATAATTGGGTTGTGGAAATTCAATTGCTCAGTCTCTCATGAACGATTCAACATAACTAAAGGAAAATATTTTAAAAAGGTGTCTTCTGGCACATTACCTCTAAATTCACTGTAACCATTAAAAAACTACAGAAATGGAAGCAATAATGTATTAATTGTCAAATACTGCTCATCAGTTGTCTTTGTGTCCCATAGATAATTGGGAAGAGACCATTAAATAAAATATAAACTTTTATAAAATGCAGTTGTGTTTGATTCAAAGTTGCATTTTGGTCTGTTTTGCATTATTACCTTCTCTCTCCTCAGGCTAAATACCAGTGAGTGTTTTACACTTGGTGACGTCACCACAGTAAATATGACTATGGTCAAAGGGGGCGTGGCCTACAATGTCATCCCGGCTGAAATGGACGTCAGCTTTGACCTAAGAATACCACCTACAGTAAATCTACAGGTGCGTAAGTGGTTTATGTGGTGGTGGTCAGAGGGCCCGGTGGCGCCTGTGTCCGGCAGCCTCGCCTCTGTCAGTGCGCCCCAGGGCAGCTGTGGCTACAATGTAGCTTGCCATCGCCAGTGTGTGAATGTGTGTGTGAATGGGTGAATGACTGAATGTAGTGTAAAGCGCTTTGGGGTCCTATGGACTAGAAAAGCGCTATACAAATGCAGGCCATTTACCATTTACCATTTATGTGTTTGTGTAACTCCTTTGTACAATTATGCACATGGCTGCAAGTGTCATAGTACTCCACATTGACTTTTAAATTACCACTGTACCAGGAGTTTGAGAGACAGATCAAGCAGTGGTGTAAGGAAGCAGGAGAAGATGTCACCTATGATTTTGCTCAGGTCAGTGTGCTTGCTCTCAACTCTAAGACTGCTGTTGGTTTGTTCTGATGGTCAGATGGTCTAAATCAGCTGGTATCTGTTGTAGAAACACATGAACCAGAATATCACATCCACAGATGAGAGTGATCCATGGTGGAATGCCTTCAGTGCTTCCTGCAAAGAAATGTGAGTGGACTAAATCCTTTTTCAAACCTGGAATACATAACGCTGCTGTTTTCACGAGTCTGTGAAAGTGACGACATTTAGCCACAATTCTACTCTGATTTGCATCTGTCACATTAAGATGCCATCAGATTACTACATCACTATTTAACAATATAAACCTGAGGCTACAACCCCACACCCCAACACAAATGACGGCACACATCTGTAAGATCTTTGTCTTAGTAGAATACAAAGCTGACTGCACAAAGCAAAGATGAAAACCAGTACAAAAAAGCGACCGCTGCTGACATGCAGTGGTTATACTATGGTGGGCTAAGGGCTGCAGCAGTGTTTGAGTGATTTTATCTCCACAAGGGTCCAACATTTATTGTGGGCTGTTAAAGTATTGTATTTTGTATTTTTATTGTCTCAGTATATTTATGTTAAGTCTTCTTTTCTCCATGTGAGGGAGTATTGCTTTAATTTTGTTATGCTTGCATAATGACAATAAAGAGTCTTGAATCGTCATTGTAACCAGATGATCAGTGTTTTTTACTTCCCCGTGTCAGTGTTTTGGCTGATAGGTGTGCAGTGTTGTGTAGTGGTCACAGCTTAAACCTTTGTTTTGGCTTCATCTGCAGCTGCTAACTCTGGTGATTCTTCAAATAGTATGTGTTCATCTTACTGTTGAACAATTAATAATTTAAGATTTTAAATAAAAATGATCTGCTGTATTAGTTTATGGCAAAACTGAATTTTATATCCTTGTAATCTGCTTACATAACTTTTTTTTCTTTTCTTCTTCTTTTTTTTTTTTAAATATCCGCTCTATGAGTCTTCACACATTAGCTGCAAATGTTCACACAACTCTCACAATTTGCTCCTTGTGCTTGGAAAGGTTTGTCACAGATACTTGTGGAGCTGTGAAACACTAGAATTTTCTTTTTCATTTAATATGTTATTCAGGGAGATTTACATATATATGAGTTTTTACTTATGCTTTGCAAGCATTTCCAATATAGGCAGTGACACTTTTTGCACACGTTTAAAAACATCTTATCCATATAGTTTCAGCTAAAAACAGGAGCATACTGTGTAATCAACAGCCACGTCTCATATGATCATCTCCACTCTAGGAATATGACTTTGAAGAAGGAGATCTTTCCTGCTGCCACAGATAGCCGTTTCATCCGTGCGGTGAGTTTAAGAACTGACTTGAGTTTGTAAATAGAGGAAATTTTCTTCTGAGAGTCATTTGAGGTTTTTCTTTTATTGACATTACTGGGAGAAATCAGTTCTTGTGTTTTAAATAATGTTTGTTTAATGATCTAGGTGGGCATCCCTGCGATTGGCTTTTCTCCAATGAACCGGACGCCGATCCTGCTGCATGATCACAACGAGTATCTGAACGAGCAAGTCTTCCTGAAAGGCATCAGCGTGTACGAGAGGATCATCCCGGCTCTTGCCAGCGTTGCTGCCCTTCCCAATGAGGCTTAGACATAATTTAATCCTTTCTAAAACATATTTACCAGATTATCTGACTATTTAACTTGAGGAATTATCAAAGATTACCAAAGAGTATATCATTAAACGGAGCACTGAGCCTTTGGTACTGTTTATCTTTTTGATTCTCAGGATGAAGTCACACTAAGCTTTGCTTTACTCAGCACAGCAGCAAGTCTTAGCATCCTTTATGTTAGCGTTGAGATTGAGTGTACCTTTTTTTTGAAGGATTAATGCCTGTTGTGTAAATCAGTTCATTTAAAGAACTCAAGTGAAAGCTGAAGAGGCTTTTGATTGCCAGTTTCTAATTAAACCAAATCTAAAATTTTAGATGACAGAAAATTTTAATTAACCAAAAGTCAAACTGAATAAATGTATTTCTTCACTACTGTCACTGTCCTGTTTTCTGCTACACAAACAGGAGAGACATGCCTGATGCCACGTTAACACTCGGTTTAATTAGACCTATTAATTAGAGGCAGAATTGCTGTTGTTTTATGAAAGAACACTTCTGATTGCCTTTGGGGGAGGCATTTAATCTCCAAACATCTGGTTAAAGGTCCAGCAATAACACTTAAAATAATCACATCAATAAAACACTGAATCCATTTGTAGCCTCAAGATAATCACAAAGTGGACCCCAAACAAAAATCCAGCTTTTCCCCCCCACTTAATTTCACCATTATGTTCCTAAAGGCTGCTTTTTTTTATCACCTGTTAACAGCAAGATGGAGCTAGAGCTCGTATTTCACAAAATGCACAACATGGGTTTGCCTCCTAAAGGAACGCAACACTATAAAATGCAGAAATGTCTCACTGGATTCATCCTCCTAAATTTGGTGATAGTGGACCACAGATAGGTGGCAGTTGCGATAATAGGTAAAATATAAATGTCTGCAGGAAATTTGATTTGGTGCTTTGATTTTTCTTTGGTCCTGATATTTATTCACCCAGTATTATCCTCACCCACCCAAAATATTCCATCAGCATCATTTATGCTTTAGGTGTAGTGCTTACTAGCAAACATTAGCGCTCTAGCAACCTAAAGTAAAATGGTGGCATTACTGTGTTTGTGCTTACGGTGATCTCATTGTGAGCATGTCAGTATGCTGCAATTAGCTTTTATTCCAGAGCCTGAGTGCAGTTTCACAGAAAGTCTGTGGCTAAAAATCATATTTAAAATATCAGACAGATATCTAATGTGTTGGCCAGAGGGAATCACTAAATCAGAATGCATCATTTTAAAATCTGTAAGACAGAAAGGTGTAAAACTGGCCTACAGTTAAAATCTCTGCTCACCCAGCCAGATTAAAATTGTGTTTTTATTTAGCGTGTCCCTTAAATAGAAAGTGATTTTTTTATTCACTTTACTTGGATGGTTAAAAAGGGAAAAACTCTGTAAAGAAGGATGTTATGAAATACAGATGGAATAATGGCAATGAGGAATTAAAAATGTATTTTGATTTTTAATGCTATTTACATGAGGTAAAGGTCGGCCTCATCCACAGTGCAGCTCTCGTTGGTATTGTCATCTAATTAACAGTGTATGGCTCTCAGAGGGGGACTGGCAGGAAGCGAGTGCAGTCAGTAATTAGTCTTCTCTCTCTCCCCAGGACGTGACAGCAGTATTAGCACATGGGGCCATCAGGGAGCCGAATAAAAGCTGAACCCAGATCCTTCCTCCCAGAGGGGGGGGGAAAAGGTGCAGCCATCCTGTCGGGTCAGCTGCCGAGCTTCTGAATGCCGGGCTGTGGGGAAACATAGGTGCTGTTAAACAGTTTGTCAATGACAACTTCGCTGTTTCAGTATTTCAGGAAAGCCTTTATTATATGTGGTACCAGAGTCAGTAATTTGTATACATGTTTTTTCCTTGGAAACGAAAATTGCTCGACAGTTGATCCCCACTTAATTGTGGTCTCTGAGCAGGGTGCCTGCCCACATGGGGAGATTTTACCTGATTCACAAGGTCTGTGCACACACCCTACTGTGGCGTTTCCAGGATTATGATCATAATTCATGAACAGCTCTCAAAGACCTTTTACAATTAATGGACCAAGTAAAGCCTGAAGATTTATAGAAATAAAATCGTAAACAAGAACTGAGAGGCAGTCTGAAAAACATTTTCTCTATCAGTATCCGTAAAGTAGCTTTGGTGTACATATAGCAAGGCTGTAATGAGTTTCACTTCCATGGTTTTCTTGCTTCTGGGGAGAGCTGTTAATACTCGCAGATGCTGCAGTGTATGAAGGGCTATATGCACAGTGTAAATCACACAGCTGAATGGCTCTGCTGCTCCACTGCAGTGCAACTACAGCTGTCCTTTGGTGGTAAATACATCCAAACCCTTTTGTAATCGAAGGAGCTAACTCTCTCAGGGCTTGTAGTTCAACAGCCACTGCGATCATCTGTTTTTTTTAAATTGTTTTTACTCAGATAAGGAAATTTATCTACAAAAATCCAAATCTGTGTTTTGAAGGTAGTTAATTTAGTAGTTTTCCAAAAAACATTTTTCTTGTATAGGCCTTGGCTGAAGAAAGAAGCTCCATATTTAAGCTATTTAAGTATAGAAATCTCTCTTTTTTTTAAAAGAGAGATTTCTATTCTTAAATAGGCCATAAAAGAATAACAGTTATTTGATATAATATATTTGAGACCCATGTCCGCACATCTGCTTTTTAACTTCTTAGTTTCTACACATTCTCTGTCTCACCGCACATTTTGATGCTTAATTCATTTCCCTGCATTTTAAAATCTCCTTTTCTTATATAGAGCATGTCCAAATGCCTGGCTGATACAGTATATGTTACATCATTTTGTAGTCTACCATTGCCAGACTTATTCTGGGCTGTGTTCCTGTGCATCTGACAGATTGCATGAAAATGGGATGAGCTTAAGTACTGTCTCTGACTTTGACTTTAACTTATCACCTAAATCATAAGGAAGTGATCTCTTGGTTTGAGCACACGTGACGGGCATGAAAGAGCACGGAGACACCGTGGCAAATGTCTACGCTACCTGCAACATCATATGTGAAAAGGAACAGGCACCAGTGGCAGAAACTAATTTTGGTGTTCTCTGGGGAAAGGGATGTCAAAACAGGTCTCACTAAAGGACCCTCATGCAGTTTGGTTCTGACAGTTTGGACAGAAATATACACATGAGTATCCTGCAGGAGGTCATTATGTTGGGTTCTTGCAGTCCCCTTCCTGATCCTCTTCACACAAAGAAGCAGATACTAGTCCTGCTGCTGATGCCCTTCTACAGCCTTGTCCAGTTGTCCTTGTGCAGTGGCCCATCTCCTGATAACACCTCCACACTCTTGAGACTGTGCTGGGGGAGAGAGCAAATCTTCATGTGATGGCAGGTGTGGAGGAGCTGGACTATGTGTCCAACATGAGTGTGCTGCAGGTACTGTCTCAGCAGTGAGAAGAACACTAGCTATAGAAAAGTCATTCAGGTGGGATACAGAGAGAGCAGAGCTGGTCTGTGAAAACTATTCCTTTTTGGGAGTTGTCTTGTTGTTGACTTCCCAGTGTACCTGCTGTCACCTTCTTAGAGAGAGTTCTCAATTTAGCACCATATGTGTTCACTGCATGCGTAAAGTGTAGAGCTTGTCACAAAAACTGGCTTGCAGGCCGCTGTTCATGACTCTACTGCGTTATGTGTGCCTAATGCCTGATGCCTTTAAGTTCCCATTTAGCACAGTGTTTACATCAGTGTCAGCTTTAACATTAATTTGTCACAGTACGCGTTTCAAACTGTCATAGCAGAAAATCAGAGGTGTAATTAATAACATAAATAGTGATTTTATTAAATTTTATGACTCAGTTCCATTTCGGCTCTTTTTTATGGCAATGTGTGAATGGAGAGAAGGCATCGGTAATATTATTGGTTACACGCTAATTACCACAGCATGGTGTATTATAAGGTCCAAGGACTGTAAATACAGAGGAGTGGATTAATTGGAAGAATAGATCAAATATATGTCTTTATCCAATCACGTTACATATAAAAAATAAATAAATAAAAGAACTATACCCACCTATCCTTGGGTAATAAGAAAGTTCAGTCCTGGTCCTTGCATTTCAAGCTGCTAGCTGCTTTCAACAAGATGTCCAAATCCTCAGTGGAAGGAGTGTGTTTCTATTTCTGCACGATGGCTTTCTCAGAGGCAATTATGACTCTTGTCATAGTCCATTTCTTTGCAAATTACTCACAAATTCCATCCTTCTCATCAAGTTTCTCATTAAGAAAATCTCCTGTTAAATTTCATATTACATAAAAGACATAAACCCTTAGTACAGTTAGGATATTCCAGATCAGCTCCCCCAGTGACAGAGTTCCTCGTTGATGTGAGTCTTCCACTTCATGTTGTAATTCCTCCAAAAAGGAATTATCTCCACTCCCACGTCTCATATGGGTGTGGTTTGTTTCACACCCACACACAAAAATGATGGGGGGAGGTTTTTTTCTTTTTAATATGGCTAATAAAATCAAATCAAATGGTCATCTGTGTAAATAATTGTTATGCCTGGATTGATTTAAAAACCAAAACAAATACTGACTGAATTGTCTTGCTCAACTAATGAGCCGCCCTGCGTGGCTGCCACCAGAGCCAACACAAATGAGGGTTACTCATGTCCAGGCATCCAATCTGATTCTGAACTTTTCATCCCAGAAAATCACCCTAAGCTGTTCCTTGATTAAAATTCTGTTAAAGGTCAAGTACCAACAAAAACAAGAACTACAATGTGGGTCTATCTATGATGGACAGGATGCACAGCATACAGACACCAAGAACACAGCAAAGCTCTGCCCTTTATGTTTAAAGGCTTTCATGAACAAGCTATTTGTTCAGTGGGGATGTTTCAGTGAGACTTTTCAAAGAAGTAACCAGAACTCTCAGCGAGCACAACCACACCCAACTCAATGGCTACACTAAAACTTGCTTGCATGCTTTATAATGTTTTTATTACAAAATGCTGACATCAGCCTGTTTTTATTACACTGTGATGGCGTCGTTGTGATGTTGTATTGAAGGTGTGTTGTACAGCTCTCTACACGCTTCTTCATATGATATGTTACTTCATATGATTTCATGAAAGTTTTTTACAAGTCAGTTTTGACCATGGCTGATGATAATAGAGGTCAAGGTCTTAGCCAATGCCAGCCTAGGTACTCATGTCCCCCAAGGCTTAGTATATTGCTGTAAAGTTTTAAAGATGTGAAGTTTAAATATGAAGTTTTACTGATTTTCGTATTTACTGTGACCTTGACCTTGACGCAGTTTTCACCTAAATTAAATCCGCTCCAACTGTTATTAGTATCTACCGTCATACAAAATTTAAAAATGATAGTTCGAATGAGACTGTATTCTAAACAATACTTTAATGAGTTCATTCTAAAAAGTTCCTGGAAATTCAAAAAACAGCCCCAAGCATCCTTAATTTACCCTGTAGTGCCACTGTTTTTTGCATCTCTTCCAGTGTATAACACTTCAGTAGTCCTTACTAGATAAAGATTGGCTCGTGTACAAAAAGCTTGTAGCAACAGAACATCCACAGATACTCTCCTCTCCAAAACACACTGTACAAAAAATAAAAACCAACAAGGAAGTATTGAGATTATCTTCTTTTAAACCTAAGTTTTTACTCTCACGTGGGTAAATTCCTTCTTCTTTCGGCTGCTCCATTTATGGGGTGCCACAGCAGGTCATCTGCCTCGATGTCATCCTCCTCTGTCACGCCAGCCCTCTGAATGTCCTCCTTCAGTACACCCATGAATCTTCTCTGTGGTCACATGTCCAAACCATCTCAAACTCGCCTCTCTAACCTTTCTAACATCCTCTGATGTACCCATTTTACTTCTGTCCATCCTGGTAATTCCCTATGAAACTGGAGCATCTTCAACACTCTTACTTCCAGCTCGACTTCCTGTATTTTTGTCAGCGCCACTGTCACATGCAGGTCTCACTACCATCTTGTAAACCTTTCTTTTCCATCTTGTTGCTATTCTTCTGTCACAAATTAACCCTGACACTCCCCTCATTCTACCCTGGCTCTACTTTCTTCTTCACCTCTGTTGTGCACTGTCTGCTGCTCTGGATGGCATTTAAACTCACCTTCATTCCGCTGCTCTTGCAGAGGTAGGTAGCAGGCAATGTTTCAGGATGCTGTACAGTTGATATATGAAGGAAAATTAACACAAAGGCAAATATTAGATGAGATCCGTTTAGCAGATATTTAAAACTAAATGATTAATCCCCACTTTTAACTTCTAACACCTTCAGCATTAACACGTCCCACTTTGCAACAACCCATATATACTCTTTGTCTTTTATTTCAATTTTGTGGGACATGGTCACACTATAAAATGATCACAGATGGTTTTATAGTGTGATATTTAAAAAGAGTGGTTGAATTTTCTCACAATTTTAATGGTTACATTAAAAAGTAAACAGCAGCTAAATTAAATGAATGATCAAACATAACCCCACTTTTTTTAATCTAGTCATGCGTGACCATGACTGGGTCTCCTGTGGACTGGGGCCCAGTTGGTAAACTGGACCCCGGGGGAGTGAAACGGGAGTTAGAAGCGTCTTGATTTTTTTACATTCAGGGACCCTTCAGTACCTGAAGTGTTGCGTCTTCCTCTAAATAGAAAAACTAAATTTATGGCAGTGACAAATCCCACGTGGCTCCTCAGAGATAAATAAAGCCAAACTAGATTCTTCTCCTGCTTCTCTGTTGCCTGGTGAGCGTGAGCGCGCACGGATCCACGGGCTGCTGATGAGAGAGAGAGAAAGAGAGAGCGGGCGTGGACGCGCCGGCCTGTGTGTGATTGTGGTGTTAGTGCTCGTGGTGGTGTGTATGTGTGTGGGAGCAGGAGGGGAGACTCTGCAGTGTCTTGGCAGCTGCATTAGTGCATCTCCCACCGTCCGCGATGCCTTCACGGCCAATGCCTGCCTCCTCCGCGTCCACTTGACGAGAGAAACCGAGATGAAGTCGTCGGGAAACTGAGCCTGACGTTCACACATTGCTCGCTGTATGCCCCGGAGACAGTCCGGAGCGCTTCATTCACGCAACGAGAGCCCGTGACGAGAATTTTTAATGGAAAATGGCGATAGGCGAAAGGTCTTGCAGCATCGTCTGCTTGCTATCTATCCAGATTATCTTCATTTTCAGCGCATCGTGGCCTGGAGCGCAGGGTCTCTTCCCCCAGCAATACACGTAAGTAACCCTCAGTGAAAACGCAGCCGGGCTCCGATGAGAGACAACTTTGGGCTTGACCACTTCGCTTTGCCACCAGGAGATACTCCAGTCACCCTGCATGCTTTATCTTCTGCTGTTATGTAATTTGACAGGGTTGGCGATTACATCAATGTAAAGGCAGGTTATTTAAAGAGCTGGAAGGTGTAGTCCACGCTATGATATATAGGGGTATATAGGTATATTTGTAGGGTTAAATGAGCAATCATATTTCAGTGTTCCTCCCAAGCAGAAGACCCCATACTGTAAGTGTTTGTACATCAAGTTAGGCAGAATTAGGAGCATCTGGCAAATGATTAATCCTCCCTATTACCATATGATGAGTTAGAGCCTTCATCTGATGTTCTGCACAAATAGGATATGAGGGTTTTACCCAATGGACGACAGTGAATATTAACTTTGACTTTCTCAAAAACCTGTTTAAAAACAAAAAACAAACAAAAAATTAAAACTGCAAGGACGTACAGGGAAGTTTAAGGTGAGCTAGACTGTGGCTTTAATTAGTTGAGCTATTTGGAGAATTTCTATTTGACATGCAACATTAAGTCTGTGCAGTCATAAAACTGGTAAGGCTCTTTTCCTTGTTTCCCCTGTTGTTCTTGTGCTCCACTAAGTGCTAGATCTTTCCATGATGGCTTGAAAAAAAAAATCATCAAACAGTCCTATCATTTCCTACAACCTCTTGAGGAAACCACACTGTGCACTGTACAACACAAGTACTCAAAGCTCAGGAGTAGCCTACTAGTACCATGCCTACTATCTAGCACAGCAGAAGAAAGGTGTGGTTTTACTGTGGCTTCTTGCTGAAGGCTGCATTCGAAATACCATTTCCCCTTGTTTTTCAATCAATCTCCTGCCCAGTTCTTCAATCCTAACCTTTAACCCGTTACAGTTAAGTACAGCTGGCACTTAACTTGAGACTATCTGGGCCCAACTCCAGGCTCAGCGATTGGGCTGCTCAGGAGGGAGGAACAGGCCAGATGGTCCACTCATCTCCAGGGCACATGCTGAAGAATTTCTGGCCAATCACAACTGGAGATATGAGGTTTATTTACCAATTAGAAAAGAGGGGTCTATTCTATAAACCAGTCAAGTGTGGGCGTGTGCATATGTGTGTGTTTTATGATGAAATGGGTTATTTCAAGCTGCTGCTTTCTCCTCCTCCTCCTCCTTTCTGCTGCTTTTTTCTGCTGAGTGCTCTGAAACAGCTCCATATAGTCTTGTGCCCTGGGTCGCTTCGGCTAAGCTAAATGAAGCGGTGTTGCGACGCTGTAGAACAGCTTCTCATTCCAATTAAGAATTAATACTGCAGCAGCGTGGATTTATACCACTTCTCCCTCTCTCGCTTTGCTCTTTCTCCTCCCACCCTTTCTGTCTTGATACGGCCTCTCCCTGCTGATAGATAGATAGATAGATAGATAGATAGATAGATAGATAGATAGATAGATAGATAGATAGATAGATAGATAGATAGATAGATAGATAGATACTACAAAAAATATGTGTTTTTATAGTAATAGCCTGCCATGCTGCAGGCATTGCAATCTGCCTTCCTCGTGTTCTGACATCTAGAACATCAATGGGGGAAAATCAAATATTTTTTTATGTTATTTTATTGCAGTTATTCTCAGACTGCAAAGGAGCTCATGACCTGTAAAAGTTTACATTAGAAATAAGTGTTTTGAGAACATTGATCAAAATGCCTTTGTTAAAGTACTCAAATTCAAATCGGAGGTACTTTCACTTTATTCAAGTACAACCTTTTTTTGTTCTGCATCAGATTTCAGCTTCTGTTATTTACTACTGCTATATTTGAAGCTTGACCATAATAAAATCATGCTAAAAGTATTTTGCTTAGTGGATGAAACTTTGCATAAACCTTGCCTATGGCACAGTGGGTCCCAACGTTTCTACAGCATACACAAATATTCTATACAAATCCCACAATCACATTTATTTTTACATTTAACACATTCATACTACAGAATCGAATGTCAGGTTAGAGTGGTGTGTCACAATACAATGAATCAGAGAGCTATACTATAATAATCATAGTGTATGTATGTTTGCATGAATAGCATGAATAAAACCTCCTGGAAGTATCATGGTTATATCGTTATTTTTGACTTATTTTGGCTGCAGCGATGAATTTAATGAAAGTCTAATATTATGTCATCACTAATATGGCACATATGACACCTTGAATGGGGCTGTTTTTCACAGCGAGTACTTTTGTTTTGGTGCCTTTATGTACTTTTTTATGTACTTCACCTATCACTGCAAAACCATGTGTAATATGCAACACGTGGAGTTGTAACAGAGCAGAGAGGAAATCTTCTTTTAGTTAAATCCACAACGCTGATCTTTCTCTCAAGGCCACTGCTGGTGCTGCACTAGAACTCAGTGTCTCGAGTAGCTTTGTGTTTTTGCACAGCACATGAACAGACATTAAAGGAAGCAGGCCATGTGTTAACAAAGCCAGGTACTGTTGTCAAAAGACGATTTTTAGGAGCAGCAAGATATGAATAGAACTGAGCAAGCATCAGTAATGGCGGATAAGACAGTTTATGAGCAGCATAAAAAGAGGCGGGTTGCAAAGTGGCAGTCAGCTTGTCTCTGTCTGATTTAATTACTGATTTCCAGTAACCCAAACCATAGATAACCATAGATAGAAGGATAGATAGATGCTTTATGGCTTTTCCGTCTGCTCCTTATACCCCACCTATGGCTCAGCTGTTCCTCTCAACCTTTTGCTCTCTCTGCTGTAAGTGAATATGGGTCACATCATGTAGTGCTTCTCTATCTGTCTTCACAGTGTTGTGTGACTATAGCCGGTAACAGAGTAGAGGCACAAGAGTGCTTTGCTGTGTGGCCCCTGTACTTGGTTTTCTGATGTCCCACAGGGCTTAAGAGGAAGTGGAGCACACAGTCAAAAACTTTAGTGCTTCAGCGGCACTGAGTCACGGGGTCGAAGCTGCTCTGCAGTCATGTAACAAACCTAATTTAGACACAACTTTTTGAGGGCATTTTAACTGAAACTGTGAAGAAGGAAGCTTGGTGTCTTCAGTAAGCTATATGCCTTATTTCAGAAAGACATTAAAGTTACATTTTAGAAACAAATATTTCCTTTATGTGGAAAAAAAAAGTTAACTTTTAGTCGGTTTGTGGGTACAACTGGACACCAGTCCCCTATATGATTGCTTACTGTGCTGTCTTCAGCTAGTTGTGAGGAAAATGTGGAGAAATGCACAGTTGTCAGTCCAAAATGGTAGCATGAGAAAAGCTCAATTTTTGGAGCCAGTAGCAGCTGTTGTCAAAATTTGGATGTGCCAGAAACTCAGGATAGTATTCTCTCCACTGCAGTAAACCCGATCTGCAAAGATTTTCTAATAACACACAACAGACTAGCCAGCACAACAAAGTGTGCACTGTTTTTTTGTGTAAAGTAAATAAATAAAATGCTTTGTAGCATTTTCCGTAAAAAGTGTGATAAAAAAGTGTTTTTATCCAGGTTTGAGTGTTGCAGAAAAGCCACATATTCATAATGCTGATTCTTTTTTTTTAATCTATGAAGATTAACCCCACACATTTGTTTTAGCAAATGTCAAAACATATGGGATGCAGATGGAGGACGTGTGTTAATGAAGCAGTCATGGCATCTGACATGCTTCAGCTTTGGGATTGCTCAGTGTGTTCATGATTGTAAACATGATATTGTTTTGCGCCATGTGACATTTAAGCAACCTGTAGGATTGCTGGGATTAATGTAACTGATTGCCCAATTTATAGGTGCCTTTTAAAGAAATCCTAGCATCTGCAACAAAGTCTTTTTGTCTGCATCTACTTTGCTACTCCTGCCTTTGGATTTGCTCCTTTTACAGTTTTAAATGAACGAGAAAGTAATCATTGCAACAGATTATGCATACAGAGTATCTATTTGTAGTCTGGGTTGCACTGACCAATCACATGCGAACGAAGCAATTTAGCTTTTAGTGGCTCTCCTCTAAAATGCATCTGCATTTGGAAGCAGTCAGTAATAATGACTGGTGCAACAGCAAGTGTTGACATGGCATGGATATCTGCTGGTTACACCGGAAGCCCTGAAAAATGGACCACTGCCTCCAAAGGCTGAGTCAGCAGACAAACTGACTGTTTTCCAGACTGATGACAAAGTAGCTAAATGCAAAAACAAACAAACGATATTTTAATAATAGTCAAGATATTTTCAGTTAATCAAATTAATGTAATCCAGATTTAATAGCACCAGCAAATTGAGAACACTTTGGAACAGAGTGCATTTTAAAGGCTTTATTTAAAGCGTTAGATATTTTTCCGATTGCATCCCTCTATAGAGAGGGAAAAGGAAAGTGTGCATGCTGTTTCTCTTTTCCACAGCACGCCTCGCTTATTTCTACCACTGCCTCGAACGCCTCAAGGTAAAAAAGAAATTCACTTTCAAATGGATCAGTGTGAAGACATGTCAGGCATTCAGTCTTATAATAATCTTAAATGGGCCTTTAAAGTGATACTCTTGATGTTGCTGGATTTGAAAAAAAAAAAAAAGGTTATATCTTAGTTTCTATACACGGTTCCTGTAGCTGGGCACTTCCCAGAAACCCAGAAGTAAATTATCACTTCAAATAAAAGAATGTGAAAATGTCTCGCACCGTATTAAGAGCTGTCTGATCTTCATCAGGTCTGGGCGTCCTCGATTTCAGCTGGGCTAGAAAAAAGAAAGAAAAAGAATCCTTTGCAGCATCCAAAAAGCTGTCTTCCTGTGAATTCGGGCAGTTGAGTGAAGATTTGTGGCTTGTCCGACAGCAGAAACAAGTCCAACAAGACTTTAATCAGTGCTGTTGTCTTGTAACTCTGCTGGAAGCTGTCTGACTGATAATGAATCGACTCTCTGGGCACTTACAGGTCTGATTAATTGATTTCCTGGTTTGACTTATTTAGGTAGAAACTAAAATGAATATTTCATCTCCAGAAACTTTTCTTAAATCTGACTGAAGTGAAGTACAGGATTGCAGGGGAATATATAGTAAGATAGTCAGAGCATAACACAAATATTGTGTTGTATATTATATGGTATAATAACTATATAGTATATAGTTTAGTGTATAGTCTTTTAAAGCATATTTTTACATTTATGTAGTAATGGTTGACTGCAAAATTTTGAAGGAAACTGATTTTTATACTGCAGGATCCCTCTTTTGTTCAGGTAGGTTGTGTAGGATTGGGTGCCGCTTTGAAATCGCAGCTTGCGATGTGATTATGTCACAGTATTTATTATTTAAAATGGAAGAGCACATGCTGTGCTATATTTATGATATTGATTTAAGTGCAAAATTCTTATTTTAAATGAGTAGTTGAAGGAAGGCTGTATTTAGTTAAAATACATTTGTGGAATAGGATAACATATTTAGTTACCCTAAAAGAATTCAGCACACGTAGTAATGGAATATCTTGAATTTCATAAATCTGGTCCTTCAAGTGTTTTCCCCCTCCTTATTCTCTATTTGTGTTTCTCATTTGTAAAAAAAATAATAAATAAAAAATCTTCAATGTAATAAGTGCAGAAAAGTCCAACAATAATAATAAAAATAGTACTATGTACTTTGAAACTTGAGAGTCCAATCAGAGGTGTGAAATCAGAGGTGTGATCCAATCAGAGTAGTAGCAAATTCAAACTAATTTGTTGCTGTCCTTGATAACACTGCGCCAAACTCCAGAATTTACCCCAAATACAAAAGTTAGCTTTTAATTTAATTAATCCACCTGCAAGGTTTTTTTTGTACCTCCAACTCTTAATCAGACATCAGCCAGTGAACTGTGAGTTTCATATCCATTCAAACTGTAGAAGTGCTACATTTTAGCCACTTTATTACCTTGATGGCAAACATGATAGGTCTGTAAATAAAGTGATAATAATGTGACCATTTAGTATAAAGATATACTAATGTCTCATGCAGAAGGTTTCCTTAAGCTCTCCCTCAGTCTGCTCATATTTATCTACATGAATTCCATTTAGTAGGATTGTATGAAAACAACTGATAAATTATTTAGTGTGTTAGGCTTTGAATGTTAACGCTGCAAGGAACTGTGGAGCGGTATTATTCCTTTTCATTTCCTATTGTGTAGTTCAGTGTATCCTAAATGCTCAAGGAGATAAGAAAGGAAATGAAGCCCCTTTCCTTAGTATTTAGAGAAAAGAGTGACACTTAGATATTTCCATGTCGGTTCAGTCAGTTACAGTGGGGCAAAAAAGTATTTAGCCAGCCACCGATTGTGCAAGTTCCCCCACCTAAAATGATGACAGAGGTCAGTAATTTGCACCAGAGGTACACTTCAACTGTGAGAGACAGAATGTGGAAAAAAAATCCATGAATCCACATGGTAGGATTTGTAAAGAATTTATTCGTAAATCAGGGTGGAAAATAAGTATTTGGTCAATAACAAAAATGCAACTCAATACTTTGTAACATAACCTTTGTTGGCAATAACAGAGGTCAAACGTTTACTATAGGTCTTTACCAGGTTTGCACACACAGTAGCTGGTATTTTGGCCCATTCCTCCATGCAGATCTTCTCGAGAGCAGTGATGTTTTGGGGCTGTCGCCGAGCAACACGGACTTTCAACTCCCGCCACAGATTTTCTATGGGGTTGAGGTCTGGAGACTGGCTAGGCCACTCCAGGACTTTCAAATGCTTCTTACGGAGCCACTCCTTTGTTGCCCGGGCGGTGTGTTTTGGATCATTGTCATGTTGGAAGACCCAGCCTCGTTTCATCTTCAAAGTTCTCACTGATGGAAGGAGGTTTTGGCTCAAAATCTCACGATACATGGCCCCATTCATTCTGTCCTTAACACGGATCAGTCGTCCTGTCCCCTTGGCAGAAAAACAGCCCCATAGCATGATGTTTCCACCCCCATGCTTCACAGTAGGTATGGTGTTCTTGGGATGCAACTCAGTATTCTTCTTCCTCCAAACACGACGAGTTGAGTTTATACCAAAAAGTTCTACTTTGGTTTCATCTGACCACATGACATTCTCCCAATCCTCTGCTGTATCATCCATGTGCTCTCTGGCAAACTTCAGACGGGCCTGGACATACACTGGCTTCAGCAGCGGAACACGTCTGGCACTGCGGGATTTGATTCCCTGCCGTTGTAGTGTGTTACTGATGGTGACCTTTGTTACTTTGGTCCCAGCTCTCTGCAGGTCATTCACCAGGTCCCCCCGTGTGGTTCTGGGATCTTTGCTCACCGTTCTCATGATCATTTTGACCCCACGGGATGAGATCTTGCGTGGAGTCCCAGATCGAGGGAGATTATCAGTGGTCTTGTATGTCTTCCATTTTCTGATGATTGCTCCCACAGTTGATTTTTTCACACCAAGCTGCTTGCCTATTGTAGATTCACTCTTCCCAGTCTGGTGCAGGTCTACAATACTTTTCCTGGTGTCCTTCGAAAGCTCTTTGGTCTTGACCATGGCGGAGTTTGGAGTCTGACTGTTTGAGGCTGTGGACAGGTGTCTTTTATACAGATGATGGGTTCAAACAGGTGCCATTCATACAGGTAACGAGTGGGGGACAGAAAAGCTTCTTACAGAAGACGTTACAGGTCTGTGAGAGCCAGAGATTTTCCTTGTTTGAGGTGACCAAATACTTATTTTCCACCCTAATTTACGAATAAATTCTTTACAAATCCTACCATGTGGATTCATGGATTTTTTTTTTCACATTCTGTCTCTCACTGTTGAAGTGTACCTCTGGTGCAAATTACTGACCTCTGTCATCATTTTAAGTGGGGGAACTTGTACAATCGGTGGCTGACTAAATACTTTTTTGCCCCACTGTAGGAACCTTTCCAGGCATAAAAAGACGATTTGACTCCAACCTAATTATTTTAGTCATGAATTAACCTTTGTGTGGTAGGTGGACTGACAGTATAGAAGTAATTAGTGATATATCATCTCTAAACAAGTGCGTTTTCCCCTAAAGAACATTTTTAATGTTTTCAAAATAGCTGTCCCCAATGTCAGAGCATCAATGTTTACTTTTCTTTTATGGGCAGTACTTGTCAATTAGGGAAACTCCACATGGAGAGGCGGAGGAGGTGTTGAATTGAGGTCCGTGGCCCTTTCTCACATAACAAAGCACTCAAAACGGAGCAGCCCACTTCAGACAAATTCATGCTTCATTTGGGTTAAGGGAGGGAGCCTGCATGATGACCATTTAACCCACCCGTGTATCAGACGTATCCCAACATGAGTCATATGGTCTTTGTGCTAGGGAGCAGTTTGGACACCTTTAAATGTCTGATGTCTGTGTCCTGAAAACAAATTCTGAAAAATTCAGGGCTGCAGTAGATGTGTGAAAACAGCTAGAGATTTGTATATGCTGAATGCGTATGCAGAAAATCAAAATCAACAAAATCAGTAGGATGAAAAGTAGAGAAGGTTTGGTGCCATTTCTGTGTTTTACATATAGTGTATTTAAATGTTTTTCCCTTTCAAACACTATGTAACACCATCAAGGTCAAATTTAAGGTCAAACCTGATCATCACTGGCTTTTATTCCACAGTGTCCCAGGTTTTCAGTTTTGACTGCTTGTTTTGTGTTTCACCTTTAATTAAATATCGTCCGGTCTCATGTGAGGATTACACTGGATACATATTAGATTGGATCATGGACATACAGGGAATACTGTGTGAAAGTGAGCCCGAGAATACTCCTCCCAACAGTGTCTGTTTAAATCTGACAAATAGTGTCTCTGCTGTATTGATACGAGTATAGGTTTCTGTTTTTTGATCGAATAGAAAATAATGAATGAAGTTTTAGTTTATTGGGATTTCTTGGATTAACCAGTTCGCATCTTGAAACGTTACTAGGGAAGACACTGAGTATGTGAGTGTAGCTTGTAGTATAAAGCACTTTCTCCAAAAGTTGATTCTGTTCATCCGGACGTGGCGTTTTGTGGGAGAAACGTTTCGTCACTCATCCGAGTGACTTCTTCAGTCTCAGCTGACTGCAGGTTTCCCCAATCTTATAAACAGTAAGATTGCCCATTGTTCCTTCAGTGGGCTGGTGTCAGTCATTATGCAAATTTCATTGATAGTTTGTGGCTATAATGTTGCCTTTTAAAAGATATTCAAACACACATTGAGTTTTTCGAAATACAAAAACAAGAAAAGACAGATTTGTGCAGATAAGTTCAAAAACAATTACCAGTGATAATGTTTTTCTGCTTACTCTGCTGCATTGGAAGCCATTATAATTGCAGTGTGGATGCATATTTTTTAAACATATATCCAAACTATATAACAATTAAAGAAATAAATACTTATATTAAGTACAGACAAGCTTGCAAATCATATGCAATTACAGATGGTTGCAAGAGCGACATAAAAAACATCCACACTGACCAATAAAGCTGTTCTCTCGCTCTGTTGCTGCAAGAAAAATGAAGCATGTTTGCATAAAAGATGTGGTAATCTGTGTGCAGTTTCCTGCTATTTTTGTTACATCACTGATTGTTTCTGTGAAACAGATACACCTCTCTGTTTCATTTGTTTTGCATTGTGTGACAGTCAGCCTCCGGTGTTTATCCACAGGATGATGCACTGGGCCAGGCGTATCGAGCAGGAGATTGACAGAGTCTTTCAGCACATCACTGGAGCTCAGCAGTTGAAAGGGGTGAGTGTCTGCTTCTCTCATTCATCACAGTGTTGGATAAATTCAATAAGAAGTGCACCGAGCGGAGAGGTCAGCGCGCAAATTGACTGTAACTCCATTAAGTTGAAGATCCGCAGCTAAATAGGTGCAAAAAACCAGAAAACAGTCACAGTCTGTCTCACTTAAACCTCTTTGTTTCCTTGTTTGGTGGTTTTCTGGGATCCCTGCAGAGCCAATAACAAAAAATAATGTTTTCTCAGAGCAGCCATAAATCTTTCTCTTACATCTTTTCTCTTTAGCCGTTATTTTTAGTACATATACTCTGCTTT
The DNA here is from genome assembly GCF_057381915.1 of Diplotaxodon limnothrissa. Taxonomy (NCBI): domain Eukaryota; kingdom Metazoa; phylum Chordata; class Actinopteri; order Cichliformes; family Cichlidae; genus Diplotaxodon; species Diplotaxodon limnothrissa. The sequence goes on from NC_140600.1 coordinate 22,622,106, forward strand.
TAGACATTTTAGATACATAATTTTGTATTGCGTTGTGTTTACAATAATTATCAGTTTTGCGCGCACTGGATTATACACCTGAAAGTGAAAGAGATGCCTCAACACACACCTACAGTGGTTAGATTTAGAATATCTGAATTGAGCTTCATGAAATCAAGAGCTTTAATAACACCTACATTCATGAATACTAATTTAGGCCTTTCATGAGCTGATCATATAATAACTGTGTTAATATTGAAACTGTTCATTTTTGAACACATAACAGGTATTTTCCATTAAGCTCTGAGTTGGAAGTCATTAATGATTGATTTTTACATTACAGGTGCATTAGAGTAATCTTATTCCAGGGTCTTTTGATTCTGATTCTGTGCGTTAAATTCCATATTAAATGGTTCTAGTTCTGGTTCTAAACAATATCCAGTCAACTTGGATCTCAGATTCCAACTCTGCTTTTTCCAGCTGAAGGTTGGACATCAAAGTTTTTAGTGAGCATTGCTCATACAGAAGTAAATGATGAATTCCTAATAAATATTTTATACTTAGGATTAACTCAAAATAAAAGTTGTTTGTTTACTGAAATAAAAGAACATTTTAATGTGGAAATGTAGCTCAGTTGCACCCTAAAATAGTGTAAGCAAAAGGCTGAAAAAAACCCCCCCCAAAAACATTTCCACTGAAGGTTTTTTACAAAATGGGATTTTGATTTGTTACATTCACTGACTGCAGGTAAGTCCAGATTGTACTTGTTTTTATTTTTGTCTAATTGTTCACAGTGATCTGGTAGACTGTCATTAGGAGTGTATTCAGTTTTCTTTTACTTTTCATTTCCAGCATGTTTTCAACATTATTTAGTGTAACAGGTGGCTGGGAGGGGTTGTCCCTCTGAAGGCAAGTGCCAGAGACCAGGAACAAAGATCATCTGTAGGGGGCAAGTGATCCCTGCTCTGAGGAGATGTGTGGGGGCGTTCCCTCAGCAGAGAGCAGTGGCACGTGTCCTCTCTGTTTGTGTCACACCATAGCAGATGGTCAGCCTGCAGTAATGCCTTGATGTGAAACTCACTTGTTCATTCAATCCTCATTAATCCCGCCATGCTTTTAAAACACTGCAGATCTGTTCAAGATTGTTCTCCTTTGCTTAGAAAGTTTTCTCTTGGTGAGGAAACCGTTATTCACGTCAGGCATCATTTTAATTCCTAAACAAGGGGTTCAAATTTATAGATAACTACAGCTGTCACAGTTAGCTGGGTGTAGAGTGGTAACTTGAGGCCTAATTTGAGAGGCATGAAAGTATCAGTAAAATTCCAAAAACACTGGTTACCATGACACTTTGGGAATATAAGATCAGGAATCATCATGCGAATGATATGGTAATTATAAATAATGTTAAATAATGAAAGGACCATAAGTACACAGAGGAGAATATAAAAATGGGTGGGAAGTGGGGCAGAGCTGAAACAATTTAGGACAGAACGTAAAACTCAAAACAAGATATGAGAGACAATAACTAACAAAGTGAAACAACTAAACTAAAGACTGAGATAAGGAAAATCACAGAACATGAAACACTGATGAGGCTAAAACAATGAACCAATATACAAGAAAACTCAAGTACCTAAACTCTAATAATAAACTCTGTGAATACTGAATTCAGTTCAGTTCTTCTGAACCCCAAGGCTAACTAGAACTTGAATATAACTCTATTCTCACTTGACTTTAGGTTTCTAGTTCTTTCTGCTGGCAGAAACAGGAAAGAACTCAAACAAATCAGCATTTTTTTAGTCTTAAAGAAAGCCGACACATCTGTATAGGTCAAATTAAGACACCTTGTACAAGCCATCAAAAGTAATAAGGTTAAAAAGTCTGCAGCTTTCCTAGAAATTTTGTTGTTGTTTTGAGCTTAAATGCTAACGTGTTCACAATGGCAATGTTAACGTTGCTGTGGTCAGTTAGGTCTAACATCCTGACTGTCCAGTTCTTGCACCTTTCTGAAGTGACATTTTCATATGTTCCATACATTTCACTGAATAAAAAGGTGCTTCTATGAAATAGGTCACTTCAACATCTGCTATGTAAGAGTATTTGGTTCTTAAATCAGTCAAAATGGCAGCTCATTCCAGAAAAGAACGAAGGACGATGTGACTCTGTACCGACAAGAAGTATCAGTATGTTAGCACAATAACACTGGCTATGTAGCATAAACAACAGATGATAATGGGATTGTTATGAGTTTTATATATAATTGCACAAAGCAAATCAATATGGGGAAAACAGAACCTTTTCTTTATCATGGTAAATTACTAAATTTATTGTCTTTTAACCATAGATGTCAAAATTTTTAGTGGATATCCATTAAGACTTAGTGCTATTTCAGTTTGAACTTGTGTTGAGGACCAGCAGCTTGTATGCAGAGGGGAAAATAAGCATTGAACGTGCCAACATTTTCACACTAAACATTTTTAATGGGGCTATAGATGTGAAATTTTCTGATGTAATCTAGACATAGAAAGAAATCAAAACAAATAAGTCCAAAAAGGAACTTATGTGTAATAAAGTGGAATGACACAGGTATAAATTGTTTTATCAAAGCCAACCCCCCCCCCCCCCCCCCCCCCAAAAAAAAAGCCCCAGCTGCTATTTTAAAAGCAGGCCTACCCCATATTCATTTGGAATATTAGAGGCTTCAGTCCTATTTGATGGCCCATGAAAAGGTTTTTCTTTGGCACGGTGTCACATAAGAAGCATCTCTTTATGAGTAAAAGCAAAAAGCTCTGTCAAGACTGTAGTGACCGTATTGTTGCAAAATGTACTGATAGTGTTGGATATGAATGTTGCAGTGAGCACTAAGGCTGGGAATAAGAACCACTTCTTATAGTAGTTCAGTTTCTGTTCCTGTTTCTAAAGTAGAATCACTGTGGCGATTGCTTTAAAGTCTCTTTGTGCTGTTGGTTTTGTTTTCATACCTAAATACTAAGAGAAAATCATATGTGTGTCCTCATGAAGCTGATAGATCGACCCGATCAATCACCTGACTTGCATTTCATCTCAATAGCCCTATTAGAAATATATTTAATGAGGAAAATGCTACCAGGTTCAATACTTATGTTCCTACATGGTTGTTGTCTATGTTTTACCCACATAATGCGTGTCCTCAGTGGTGCTCCTTGATGGATTCTACACAAGACCTAGTTCTTCACAGACAGCACAGTTCACAGAAACACCCATTGCTGCATGTTCCCATCTGTGCAGCATGGGCCAGTAAAGCATCTGGTCAGTATTCAACATTTGGGACATTTTAAAGTTAGGGAAGAAAGCTAATTTTAGTGGAAAAGTCCTCTTGCAGTCTGTATGTATGCTTGCCAAACAGATTCATCCAGAGCACTGCGTTTCTTTTTGGCTTATCTTAATTCTTTCTCCGACATCTTTGCATGTGGGATAGATAAACCCGTTCAACTGCCTGTTAATGCAAATATCTAGCCAATACCAGCCAATAACATGGCAGCAACTTGATGCATTTGGTTCATGTAGACTAAAGGTGACCTGTTAAAGTAGTAGCTCTCTGGTTGAGAAATGTCTTATTGATCAGAAGTCAGAGGTTAAACACTCTGTGCTAATAAGAAGAGTCAAAAATAACTAAAAAAAACAAACAAATGTTGAAGCAGATGGTCTACAGCAGCAGACGACCACACCATCTAAACTTCACTGTACTCAAATGGCTTCAATCTGTGACAAAGTGGATGAGCAGTTGCAATGCTCTCCATTTGTCCGGCATCTCCTGGTGTAGGTATCCTGAAGTGGGGGGAGAGCAATCCTGCAGCAGCGTTCTGCTGTACGGATCACCCTCTGAAGAGCTTTTTGGTCCTAACACAGCTGTTCCCAAACCAGGATGTGAGGTTCTGTGTGAGGATGCTCTCCACAGCGCCTGTATAGAAAATCCTGAGGATCTTTGGAGAGACCCTGAACTTCCTCAGTTGTCGTAGGTGGTACAGGCGCTGCCTAGCCTTTTTGGTCTGGACCTGAATGTGGGCAGACCATGTCAGGTCTGAGGAGATGTGGACACCGAGATATTTGAAGGACTGCACCCTCTCCACTGGAGCTCCATTGATGATAATGGGCTTGTAGTCTCTGTGCTGACTCCTTCTGAAGTCCACCACCAGCTCCTTGGTCTTGCCAACATTCAGTTGGAGATTGTTGTCCTGGCAACATGATGCCAGATTCTTCACTTCATCCATGTAGGCCGCCTCATCGTTGTTGGAGATGGCGTCCAACACCACTGTGTCGTCAGCAAACTTGGTGTTGGAGCTGTGGGTGGCCACACAGTCTGAAGTGTAGAGGGAGTAGAGCAGTGGCGAGAGGACACATCCCTGTGGTGCTCTCGTGTTGATGGTGATGCTGTTGGAAATGCACTTACCCATCCTCACCACCTGAGTTCTGCCAGTGAGGAAGACAAACACCCATGCACACAGACGGCTCTTGACTGATTTTCACAGTTCAGCATCAATCATCAAAATGCATTTTGAGAAGAAATTTATTTTGAGCGGAGAAAAGCTGCGTGCAAAAAATGTATTTCAGCGTTTGCTATTATCCACACACACACACACAATAGCAGCCACTCTTGCTCAGTTTTTGCATTTGCGCTTGCTCGCAATGTGCTGCTTGCGCTCTCAACATTTCTGCCCGTGCGCGTTCAACTCTTTCTGTACACCGTTATATTTGTGTCACAAAACCAACCAAACCAATCACAGACTTGGATGCAAAAAAATCTGACTGGCTCGTTTGAGTTTTGGACGAAATGGATTCTGGGATATTGCATTTCGTCATTTCGAGCTGATTGGAGACCAAAACAGCCAATCAGATTTTTTTTTACATCCAAGTCTGTGATTTGCTGATTTTGTGGCATAAATATAACGATGTACAGAAAGAGCTGAACGTGCACGGGCAGAAATGTTGATAGCGCAAGCAGCACATTGTGAGCAAGCGCAGATGCAAAAACTGAGCGAGAGGGGCTCAGTTTTTGAGTGTATATGGATAATAGCAAACACTGAAATACATTTTTTGCACGCAGCAATGAATTTTGTTCACTCAAATTTAGCTTTTCTTCGCTGTAAATAAATTTCTTCTCAAAATGCAGCACTTGCACCTGCAAATTTGTTTTACATGCGCTCAGAATAGTGGCACAAAAATAACGCCATAGGTTTGGCCCCAACAGCACACATTGACACAGAAGTCACCAACCTTTGTCTCTCAAAACTAGGCGCCTGCTAATGCCTGTCTATCTGCTGTCTCCCTATCTCGTGTCCTTGTTGCACATTTCTTCGCACACTGTGTTCTCCTTTCTGTCGCCTCTGCTTCTCACATACACATCTGACTTATTCTCCCAATTCTGTGTGTGTTCTCTATGTGTGAGTGTTTAGCAGCTTGACCTATGGCCTACTTAAATGAATAACGAATATAATGCTTTACTATCGTTAATACAACTAAATCCCTAATACTACAATAATCTATTCTTACAATATAGTAAGTCTCTGCCAGGCTCAGATGAGAGAGGAGAGGCGAGCTGAGTTACCAAATCGATGTATTTTTTGTTTTGTTAATTAAGTTTGGAGGGGACGTTTTGTTAAGTTTCATGTAGGATGGGGTTCACTGTAAATAAATTGCTCACCTCTGGAAACCCGAAATGTCTGCTGAGTCTGCTTCCCTACCACCTTCCTTGACGTTCGAGTCTGACTACTTTACACAATCCTATAGAGCACCTTAGAGATGTGGTGGACCAGGAAAATCTCATCATGGATGTGTACCTGACAGATCTACAGCAACTCTTTGATGCTGTCATGTCAATATGAACCAGAATGTTTTCAGTACCTTGATGAATTAGCGCCATTAAAAATTAAGGCAGAAGGCAAAAGGGCCTAAACCAGCACTAGCAGTGTGGCCACGATTTAAGCTCTAACAATTTCAAAGCAGAAATGATTCTAAGACAAATATTGTGGAAGGTATTGCTCCTAAATAAAATCATTACTCAATACAGCTCCACCCACTATCCATCCAGTGTGATTCCCAGATGTCTCCCACTGACCTGTAAAGTTTCCTTGTGTACTTTCTGTGGCTGTACCAAAGCTGTACGGCAGGTGCTCTGAATTTAACTTTCTCTGTGCGGCCTAATTCAAATTCAGACCCTGCAGAGAAAAGCATTAAGAGCGTCATTTGGGTGTATCAAGCTTAAGACCCCCATGTGTATAACATGCATCTAATTTGTAGAAAGTCCGCTGTGTGATACAAATATGCCTTTTTAATTTAAGCATAAATTAACTCTAATGTAGATTACTTTCTATATGTTTTTTATGACATGGTGATGATTGCTCATAAAATTACTTTGGGCGCTTCAGTGTGTTAACACAGTGTTCATAAATACTTATGCATGAATGGAGACATCTTAGAATTGGACTGTGCACGCAGACACAGCAAGTGCGCTTTCAATGAACAGATGAGCTTTCGCATATTGTCGAGCTTTGAATCTTACAGCTCTGTCTCAGACACTCTGTCAGTGTCCTTTTTTATTCTGCAGGTTCATGAAAAAAACGATTTATTCATAGATAACGTATCTCTGGAAAAGTCAGCAGGAGTGAGGTTTGCACTCGATGCACATGTTGCACGTTTTTAACAGCTGTCCATTCAAATTTTACAGATATACAATGAAGAAAGGCGTCGGTTTAGTCTGGTGAAGAATCAGCCTCGCAAGATTGTTGAAAAAGTGGCCTCGGATATTGAGAAACTTCTGGCTAAAAAGCGCAAAGCACTTGATGTAAGTATGTTTCCTCAAGTTTTATATTTTTGTCTTGTGATTTTTAAATATTAATTTCTTAATGCCATAATCATACGATGTTGCTTTAAAAAACGTGTAAAAGAAACGCCTTACTTATCACAACATAAAATAATCTGGTCCTTCTCATTTTTCTAATATTAGATAAATACAATCTCAGATGCACAGCAACTCGTGACATATTATGCCGTGTCCTTATTTAATTACCAAAAATCAAACTGCAGAATTAGTGTGTGAAAGTCTAACAAGACATTTACTAAATCTAAGGGAGTTAAGAGGTGTTGATAATCAAATATACCCAGTTAACATCATCAAGTATGTGCACCTCTCTGAAAGAAAAAGATCTATCAGTTTGCTGGTCTGGAGCATTCAGTTGTGTGTTAGCACAGTGCCAAGGAGGAAAAGATTTCAGCAATGATCTCAGAGAAACAATTATTGCTGCTGCTGTCAATCTGGGAAGGATTATAAAACCATTTCCAATATAGCGAGAAATGTTATTCACAAAGGTAAAAGCCTCAAAACAGCTGCCAATCTTTGCTGGAGTGGTGAATTTGCTGGGGTGGCTGTAGCTCAGGAGGTAGAGCAGGTCATCTACTGATCGGAAGGTGGTTCGATCCTTGGCTCCTCCAATCTGCATGCCAAGTATCCTTGGGCAAGATACTAGCCCCGAGTTGCTCTCCAATGCATCCATCGGAGCTCTGAGGTCTTAACACTGGCTGCCTGTCCGTCAGAGGATAGACTTTAAAGTTCTGATACTAAAGTTCTGATACTGGTCTATAAAGCTCTCAATGGTTTAGGACCAAAATACATCAGTGACCTCCTGACCCAGTATGAACCTTCCAGATCCCTCAGGTCATCTGGATCCGGTCTTTTATCAGTTCCCAGAGTCAGAACCAGACACGGAGAAGCTGCATTCAGCTTTTATGCTCCATATATCTGGAACAAACTCCCAGAAAGCCTCAGATCAGCTGAAACACATTATTTAAATCCAGGTTGAAGACTCACCTGTTCTCAGCTGCATTTGAATAAAACACCAAATCCACACTTTTAAGCTTAAATTTCAAAACTTACATTTTAACTACTGATTTTATCTACTGTTTTTTTAATCAATTTTAAATCATGCTTTTTATTTGTTTTTGTTTTTTAATGTCTCTGTAAAGCACTTTGAATCACCTTGTTGTTGAATTGTGCTATATAAATAAACTTGCCTTGCCTATGAATGAATGTGTGTGAATGTACTTAGAAAGCACTAAGTGCTTGTGAGAATGGGTGTGATTGGGTGAATGTGGCATGTTGTATAGAGCGCTTTGAGTACTCCGGGAGACTAGAAAAGCGCCATATAAGAATCAGTCCATTTGCCTGAGCAAAGCTTAGAGAAACTGCGACAGTTAGCATTAGTACATTTGAGAAAAGTACATTTTGTTTGGAGGGGCTGCCAGGACAAAGCCTCCTCTCTCTAAAATGAACAGCATGGCTTAGGGTTGGACAGCTGCATCTAAACAAACCATAAGGTCTTTGCAACATCATTTGTATAAACCAGAATAAAGTGGAGATTTTTGCACATAAGTTAGAGCACCATGCTTAGCAAAAACAAAATACAGAATATCAGCAGATTATAGTTACTTAATTTTATAACCTTTTAAAGAACAGATGATTTTTTAATCAAATTTTAATTAAATTAAATTTATAAATTAAACTCTTTATACCTAAAACCTTAGAAATGATAGAGGGTGAAGTTTATTTTCACATGGCTACATGCAATCCATTTCTCTGTCCTTTTGTACAATGCTGTTTGTGCAAAACCTAAAAAAAAGTTTTGTAAAGATATGACCTACAGATACAAATGTTACTTGCTTATAGCGCACATGCAAGCAAAGACAGAAAAGTTAGATTGAGAACCCATTTCATGTCCTGCAAAATGCAGGACCACAGTATCATTTACAAACACCAGTTAACACAAGTCTGATTAAGTCTGTCTAATTGTGACCTTCCCCCAAAATCATCTGATTAGAGAAATTGAACATTGCTTGTCTAATGTGGCTGTGTCTCTGTAGAGGTTAGCCAGTGAAGCAGAGCGGCTCCAGCGGGAGCATCTGTGGCAGGATGAAATCAAGGTAAGTCTCAATAACATTATATTCTCAGTTTAAATTAGAAATATAATGTTACTCAGTTTATAGCTTTGATAGTTGTGCATGTAGCCAATTCAGCTCCATTTCTTTTACTTTCCATTTCCAAATGTGTTTTTTTAATTACTTGTAAGGCCTTGGTGAGTTTTTGTTTTCAACGTATTCGTCTTTACTTTTCTTCATAAGGTTTTTTGTGTCTGTAGTGGATTTGAGTCAATCTATAGTAATTTCAAGGGGAAATTATTTTTTCAAAAAAATTATATGTTTGAAATACTTGAAAATGTGTCAATTAAAAAATTAGGGAAACAATACAGTGATTACAATAATATATATTATTGTAATCACTGTATTGTTTCCCTAAAAAAAGCACATGTCATTATACTTGTCATCACACATTTCCTCACATATTAGAAACGGTACAATTTTATCTTGAATTCACTGAATAAAATAATTCAGGGGTATGTTCTCAGCCCTGTGTCTCTAAACGGGATGACCTGAGAAAGAAACATTTACACCAGGCAGCTGAGTGGATCCCTCTGCGCTGCGCTCGTCTGGCTGAAACAGATGACTGAGTGCACTCAGCCGTGTGGTTCTTTTGAGTCCTACACACATTGGCATTCCACTTTTCCACTCGGTCTGCTTCATTTCCCCGACAAAATGAGACGGGATTAACCTCATCCTCTCACATGGGTTCTCACGTCCTTCTCAGAGGCACTGAATTCCCCTGTGATTTCAAAGGACTACATGTTTTTGCTCATCCGCTACAATCTGAGTAGACACTGTTGCCTTAGGCTCCCAGTTAGATTTCCACGTCTTAACTGGCCGTTGTTTTCGTTTCTTCTCTGTTTTTGAATGTAGGCAAAGTGATTTGATCATCAGAAGATGGTACACTGTTAACATAAAGGGAAGGACATGGCCACGTAGGCTGGAGTTTTTAAATGATGATCAATACTACGAGGCCGAAAGTGTGCCAAGTAAATAGCCCCCACACCATTACACCATCACCATTAGCCTGGATATGCTGTGCATTCAAAGATGCTCTTTCCATCTCTGTAAGCTGAGTCCGGTTGTGGCAGATGGCTGCTACTAAATGAGCATAGTTATGTCAGAGATTTGTTCTTGTTAAAAGGGAGTTTTTCCTTCTCACTGTTGCCAAGTGCTTGCTTAAAGGGAGTCGTTTGATCATTGGGTTTTATCTCCATAATTGTGGGAGCTTTACCTTAGTGTAAAAAGCACCTTGATGGGACTGTTTTTGTGATTTGGTGCTATATAAAGTCTGAAAGTAAAAAGGCCTTATCAGCAAAGATTAGCAATTTTACTCTTTGGGTTTTTAAAAAATAAATATTTGTATAGAGATGGTGTTGTTTCCACTTGTAACCAGTATGTATGCTAAGCTGAGCAACCCAGCCTGCTTAGCGTGGAGCTCTATATTTAGCAGAGGGATATAAGAGTGATACCCATCTTCTCATCTGTCTCTTAGCAAAGATAGGAACAAGCATATTGTTATACATAAAGGTGGCATGATGAGAAAGAGACAGACTGAAGAGACGATCTGAGTAAATCCTAAACGTCTCCTTTTTTATCATATATGAATGAAACTATCCTTTATCGCTGCTGACAGATTAATGTTAGAAGAAGCAGAGCTCATAGGAGAAGTTAACATGCTGGATGAGCAGCATCATTTCTTTGGACTGACTGAAAAAGAACACTGACTGATAGCTCGGTGTTTTCAGAGGTGCTAAAACTTTATATTACTAACAACAGGATGACTAACGGCAGACTGATGGAGTTGTCATGTTAAGCTCGATTTAGGCTAAGGCGCTCTTTGGAGATCAAATCTGGTAATCAGAACAGGCCAAAAATAGGAACACATCCACCTCAGTGTAGATGTCACGCGTACTCTGAAGTAAAGACAGTAACAGATGGCGATGCTCCACACAAGCCTAACAGCCTGTCTACTGATTTGTAATGTGAGAGTGCTGAACAGAAAACAGTACCGAACAATAGGAAACATTTGGTGGTTACAGCATCACAAATGCAGCTTTTCCTTTTTTTTTAAATGTAGTTTTAAACTAAAGACTTCTGTACTTTTTTTGGCTGCTGTTTAGATGAAAGTGTTACTTTGGAAAGCTCTTGTGCTTTTTGTTAACATTTTATGGATGGAGGAATCATTTTTTGGGCTGTTACTCCTCTCTGGGAAAAAATGTTTTGGATCCGTGCATCCAGCTTGGGGTCTCGGAACAGCTGGTGCCTGTCCCCCCCCAGCTGTGACTGGGCAAGAGGTGGGGTACACCCTGGAGAGGGGCCTGACCGAGAGAGACAGAAAACAACACAGTCTCAAATCCCTGGATTCAAACTGCTTCTATTTGAGGTGCTCATTGGAAAAGATACACATGAGCTAAGTCACGAAAGAACGTCATGATTTATCAAACAGGATTCTCTAGGTTTTGGGCACAGCCATGTTCCTGGGAGTCTGGTTGTTGATTGGTGTGTACCAGTTTGTTGTGTAGGATGAGAGTCTTCCTAAAACTGATCAATGGTGGTTCAGAGGAGATCTGGGTCATTACATCATCACTCCCAATAATACCCCAATTCCTGTCATTATATGTTTATTTGTCTCTCCCTCTGTACTGTATGTTTTCCCCCAAGACTAATTCATGTTTTATTAGTTTTGGAACTAATAAGGTTTGTGTGTCCAGGTGTTGGATAGTGTTTCTATATCTATGTTCCTGAAAACGCTATTTCCTTAGATTTAGCCTCACAGTCCTTTTCCTGGGTGCAGACTGTCCTCACTCATTAGATTTGAGCAAAAGGGACATTTTCTTTAAGCCACTTTGGGTGAAAGCTGCTGGTGTGTACCATAATGTTTCTATCTGTTAATTTTCTAAATACAGATGTATGCAAAGTCCCTTTATTCTCTTTAAAGGTTATAAGATATAAGAATTTTATTTTCTCCCTGCTGTACACTAAAATAATTTAAAATTGGGATTGATTTTATTTTAAAAAACATGATCCAGATTAAGACAAACAATCTTTTTCTGAATAATGTGTTTGAAAAAAACAAATATTTCTTTTATAATTTAACAGTTTTCTTCCCTTTGACCCAGTTATACACCTGCTTAAGGGGGACTGAAAAAGCCTCCATAGCACATCCTTTGGTCTGTTTAAATACTGTTTAATGTTGTTAGTTAACGTCCATTCAGTCAACGACAATAGAAAATCATTAGGTGGCATTACATGGTCTATAGTCATGGGATTCAGTGATTCAACATGTCTGCTAACATTGTCTCTGCATCTACATTTAACTAAGAGCAACAACTATAACAAGGCTTGCCTGCTGAAATGCATTGGGGGGTTTTTTGGGTTTTTTTTTTTGAGGTAAACCTGACCGTCCTATAAGAATAAAGGCATTTTACAGTATTTGAAATGAGACTGCCTTGGAACTTTTTGATGATTTATCCACAAAAGCATGTTGAAATCCTACCATGAATAAAAAAAAGCATTTCAGCAAGTTCCTGAAACTTCAGACAATATAGAAAACATTTCTGACCATCCAGCTAGTTATCAGCACACGTACGGCATCCATGCTCGTACGGGGGTTGTATGCAGGTATGAGTGACTTGCATGTCTGAGAATGTGAACGATAAATACAGATTTAGTAGGAGTATGCACAACTCTAAATCATGAACATGTATAGGTAGCTTGTCCACTTTTTATAAAATATAAAGAACAGAGAAGGTCACTCTTACAGATAGCTAAAAGAAACTCATCTCAGAGTGAATGTTCACAAGTGTACTCATCAGTGAGTGGCCTTGTTTATTTCAGCAGCATCGGACCACATTTAATTCTGTATATAATTTTAAAAAATATTACTTAAATTATTAAAAAGACATTAATTTGTTTTTTTGTTTGTTTGTTTGTAAACAAGGTTGTAGTATTTAAAAAATGCAGTTTTGGACTTTCGATGGGCATCATTTTAAATGAACATACATTCTAAGTAGTGGCTATGCTTATGAAGAACTGTGCAGAGACAGACTTGACACATGCATGCATATGATTACTTGTCCTCAAACTGTTTCACAGTTGCAGCCTCTTCATATCTCCATCTGTTCTCTACTAGGAGCTGGACATGGCTTATTATGATTCCAAGGCAGAGCTGGATTATGTGAGTAAGGGACAAATAAACTGAACTTTTATTAAAAAAAAACTAAGTACAGTAGTACCTTGGTTTATGAGTATGATTCGCTGTTGCTCGCAAACCAAAACCCTCGTATGTCAAAGAGAATTTTCCCCATGAGAAATGATTGATGGACTGCTCCGAGCTCCCAAAATATTCACATAAAAATCATTTTTAAAGGTATTTTCTATATAAGTCACTGACTATGAGTTTTTTGCTCATTACTCGTAGGTCAAGTTACTCGCAATCCGAGGTTCCACTGTATTTGGCTTACACTTACTTGACCTAGCCTGAATTGACTCAACTACAGTATTAATATTAGGGAGAGAAATGTGTTTGTGCTTCATGTGCTTGTCCTCCTGTTCATGTAGTATTCCATGGATGGAGAAGGAGAGGTGGAAAATCCCTCTCACATCAAGCTGGAGTTTGTGTATGACCCAAACTTCAAGAATAATGTCAACTATTCCTACACAGCTGTTCAGATTCCCACGGATATTTATAAAGGAGGTAAGTAGAGTCCCCAGTCTGTAAAGACATGTTTGCAATTAGCTTAAGGTTAAGGTGTGTATTTAAAATATTTCACTGTTTGTTGATTAGCTCCCGTCATTCTAAACGAACTGAACTGGACGCAGGCGTTGGAGAAAGTCTTCATGGAGAATAGTCGAGAGGATCCGTCACTGCTGTGGCAAGCATTTGGGAGCGCGACAGGAGTCACTCGCTATTATCCAGGTAGGTTTTAGTTTTTAGGTTCCAGCTGTCAGGTAGGAGGTGAATAAGCCAAAGTCAAAGTAAATACTATGACGTGAATATTTTCTTCTGTTTTTTTTTTTTTTTTTTTTTTGCAGCAACACCCTGGAAAGCTCCTGATAAAATTGACCTGTATGATGTCAGGAGGAGGCCCTGGTATGCGCTCCAGCTTTAAACATGTTTACATGTGGGCTGCATGCATTGGATTGAAGCAGATGAAGTTTTGTGTCCTCTTCTTTGTTCCCCACAGGTACATCCAGGGTGCCTCATCCCCCAAAGACATGGTCATCCTTGTTGACGTGTGAGTAATTCTGCTAAACTCCTTTTGACCCATTCAGAGAATGAACATTCATTTTTCTTATGGTTATCTTAGTTTAGTATCACAGCTGGACACAAGCAAAGGCTAGACTGGCTGGCAATGTACAGAGAGTCCAGGAAATCGCTTTTTTCTGCCCATGTGGGGTTTTTTTATTCTGATTCTCGGATTTTTCTTGTAACATCCAGTCGTTTTACTGAATTTCATTACTTTTCTTATGCCCCTCCTGAGTTTTTCTCTGTGTGCCTCTCACTGTTAAACATGCAAATTTCACCTCTGCCCTTCTTTCATTTTGCTCCCTGTTTAATTTTGAAGGTTAGAGCTTGGGATTAAATGCAAAAAAATGCAAAAACAAATTTTCAGATCTATTCTTCCATGCAGTATTCATGAGCTTTATTTTTTAGCCACATTTTTACTGTAGTTTTTGAGATCACATTTCCACTAGTACTGCAGAAATTTGTGTTTTGTTGAATGCAAACTGTACAAAATTAAAACAGAAGTGGAAAGTAAAGGAGTGAAAAGTACCATTATATAACCACTGAATATATTTATCAGTGCTGATCAATCGCTGCAGCAGGAGAGATTTTGCAGCACTACTGAAGACTTTAGTGGAGGCATTATGAATTATTCTGTTCTTTTTAAACTGGCCTCTTGAATTATTTTAAACCTGGCTCACGAAGAGAGTTTGAAAGTTTTCAAGAAAAAGAATCTTCACTTTGAAGGAGACTTTTACAGTTACAGTACAGAACTTTTCTGTTGAGTTTTTATTTCGAGCTCCTTGGGGCGACTGTTGTTTTGATTTGGCGCTATATAAATAAAATTGAATTGAATATTGCCAGACATACTTGTATCAGGCACAGCAGTGAACCAGTAAAGTGCCCTTCCTGTGAGTGTGAAGAAGTTTAATCCCTGAGATACCTCAGTATAAAAAAAGGTGCAATTTCAGCAGTAAGTCTCAGGTTTTCAGTCTTTGTTGACTTGTGGTATAAACATTGTTAAAGTAAAATTAGTTTTTTTCATAGTAGGTAGTGAAAAAACTGAGGGTTTTTTTAGTCATTTAATTGTTTATTTATCACTTACTGTAATTACTTTGGTATAGTATGAATGCTTTGGTTGTAAAACATATGAAAATACACCTGAAATTCCAAAATCTATGCCCTCTTTCACATTTTCCAAAGTCATTCAATGGGCTAAATTAAAGTGTTGGCTGACCCAATTTTGGTCCCTGAGCCTGAAATTTGACACCCCTGTGTCAGTCTATGCTCTCCACAACTGTCGATTGGCATAAAAATGGATAAAATTAGATCGTCTTTAGCATCATTTTGCGAGTTTTAACTACATCTGAGCCAAAACCTTTAGGATTAGTTAATACTCTTGACACATAAATGCGTAATTTTTGCATTCCCTCATACAAAATTATCTTCTTGCCTTTTGTTTGTCTCCACACAAGTATTTATTTAAGCATGTTTATTCTGATGTTTCCTCAGGAGTGGCAGTGTCAGTGGACTCACCCTGAAACTGATCAAAGCGTCAGTGATGGAAATGCTGGACACTTTATCCGACGATGACTACGTCAATGTGGCCAGGGTTAGCATATGCTACACTTACTGAATCTGAACACTGCTTTTCCATCATTTCCCCTGTTGTTTTCAAACTGCGTCTGCTCCTGTGTTTCAGTTTAATGAGAAGGCTGTGGCTGTGGTCCCTTGCTTTAGCCATCTAGTCCAGGCTAATGTGCGCAACAAAAAGATTTTCAAGGATGCAGTGCAGCAGATGCAGGCTAAAGGCACCACTGACTACAAGTCTGGATTTCACTTTGCCTTCAATCAGCTATTAAATGCAAGTCATCTATACTGATTTTGTTTGACTTGGCATTATGTGATAAAATAAAGGTTCTGCATGCAGTTTTACTGCATTGACTGACATGTGCATTTTGTTTTTTCCTAATTTTCAGAAAACAAATGTCCCCCGGGCTAACTGCAATAAAATAATCATGCTGTTTACTGACGGAGGAGAGGACCGAGCTCAGGATGTTTTCATGCAATACAACTGGCCCAACAAAACGGTCAGTTTCTCGTGCTAATCAGACACCTCTCCATTACCTCCTGCATTCGAGCAGGATGTTTCTGTAGTGTCTAATCACCCTATGACAGTTAATTTGACATTTTCTTTATTCACCCATGTCAGGTTCGAGTATTTACCTTTTCTGTGGGCCAGCATAACTATGATGTCACACCCTTACAGTGGATTGCGTGCACCAATAAAGGTGAGTTCAGCTTCATATAATGTAGACTACAAAAGGATTCAGTCCATGGTATTAAAAACTGTTTTGAGATGATAAGATAAGATGATGAGAGGATGTATTCTGTGGATCACTTGATAAAAAAAGGTAATGATAAATAAAAATATTTGTAGTTTTACTACTTTTTTGTTTTTTGTGGCTTCATGCCGAGAAAAAGCACTGAAATGTGTGCAATGTTTGGCTAGATGAACTTGCACTATGTCTTTGAGGATCTAGCAAAAAGCATATAATAGGGCATCAAAAGAGGGTTCTGATGACACTCTGGGTCAACCATGGGTCAAGCATTCAAAGCAGCTGACATGCAGGGAGGTTAGAGTGGGTGGAGATGAAAATCAGGGGTCATTTGTGACTGACAACAGCAAGAGTGAAAGGAAAGCTTTATAAGATGGTGGTGAGGCTTGCTGTGGCACAAACACAAATACAGGAGGCCGAGCTAGAGGTGTCAGACTTGAAGATGCTGAGATTGTCATCGTAATTGCCCGGGTGGGACAGAATTAGAAATGATGACATCAGAGGGACAACTCGGGGTGAACAATTTGGAGATGAAGTTAGAGAGACAAGGCTATGATGGTTTGGACATGTGCAGAGGAGGAATAGTGGCTATGCTGGACAAAGTTAAATATGGATCTGCCAGGCAGGAGGAATAGTGGACGACTGATGACAGTTCATGGATGAAGTGATGAAGGACACGCAGAGGGTTGGTGTGACAGAAGAGAATGCTAGGGATAGGGTGAGATGGAGGCAAATGATCCTCAGTGGTCATCCTTAAAGGGAACAGCTGCATGAAGAAGTTTTTACTCATTGTTATGAGTTGAATAAGAAATCCTAAACATCAATATCTGTAAGAATGGGAATAAATAAGAATAGAACCAATAAATAACCGAGCATAATGTAAAACACACTGATCCTGTTAGAGGACTTGACTTTAAGGAGGTGCTGGTACTCACAGAGAGGTCGCTACCACAGTTTTGTTTGTGTAGATATTTTAAGGCCCAACAGTTACTCACTGACACTGAAAACCTCTTTGGCGAGAACGTGGGGGAATGTGGTGCATTTGCCAACGCCTTGAAAAATTCATGCCCGCCGAGTGATATTTTGACCCAAGAGAAAAAGCCTTGTCAGTGTCCTCCTGGTTTGCTAGTTTTGACTGAATAATTGATGGTTTTATAAAATAGATCAGCTGAGCAACACATGTTATATTTTGTTAGCCGTTAAACGTTGTGAGCTAAACTCTCTGCGTCTCACTGCTTTGACCTTCAAACCTTCATTACAAATTCTTTAAGAATCTAGGAAATCCCTTTGCAAAGTTTGCAAAGACAATAAATATGTCAGGCTGTGTCTTCAGGAAGACAACCAGAATATTTAAAAATGCACCATACATTTTTTTATGTGTTTGGAATTATGAAAAAGACAAGCATATGGACGTGGGATAATTTGAAACAATGAATGTTAAGGATGAGGACTGAACAGTCTCAGTCCTCATCCCATCAAGAGATCAGTCATTGGAGATTTTAGACTTCCAGCTGATTGAATGGTCTTGACTGAATTTCATGAATATAGAAACCTCTGTGTTAAAGCTCAGTAGTTTTCTTCTTTAAGCTCTTTAAGCTTCCTACCTGTGGGATTTTAAAGGCTGAGTCACTGGTCTAGTATCATCCAGTCAAATCTAGAATATTTATGAGCACCACTCCAGTGTTGTTGATTTTTTTTTTTTTTTGAAAGAACCGCTCACACATCTCCAATCTCGCTCTCTCTCTCTCTCGCTCTCTCTCTCTCTCGCTGGTTGTCTTTTTTTCTTCGCCGCTTGCCAGGTTACTATTTCGAGATCCGTTCCATCTGCGCTATAAGGATTAACACCCAGGTGGGTTTGTCTAGTGCCTCTAATACAGATGATGCCTGTTTGCTCATTCTCTTTGTGGCACTCGCTCGTCCTATAGAAACATCTATGCTCATTTGTTTGCTCAGCCTTCTCCCAGAAGCCTGATGTTGTCGGTTGTTTTCAAGCTGCGGCCTGTCACGTATCTCTGTGTTTTGTCAGGAGTACCTTGACGTGCTGGGACGCCCCATGGTTCTGGCAGGCAGCGAAGCCAAGCAGGTTCAGTGGACCAATGTGTATCAGGATGCTCTGGTGAGACGGCATGAGCTCATCAAATATACCTAATCCATTAAATACACAATAAGCTCATATAATTTCTAATAAATGTTTTGGGACTTTATCTTTGCACTCTGCAGGGTCTTGGCATGGTAGTAACTGGGACTTTGCCTGTTTTTAATCTCACCATGGACGGAAACTCACAGGTAACAAAACAGGATAATTATATTTGAGCTTAGGTGGATGAGATGGTTTTGCGAGTTACTTATTTTCTTCCTTTTGTCTTAGTGAACAAATACAGACTTTAACTCTAGTGTGTAATATCACTTATTATTTACAATTACTAATGTTTGTATGGCAAAAACAAATATTAGTGTGATCAGGATGCTTCTATACTTACTAATATATTACATGTGATTGAAGCAGTCTGTATAGAAAGGACACGTTTACATATGGGTGAGGTGACTTTCTGCTGCTAAAGTTTTCTAATTGGCTGCTGCTTCCAGCTTCATCAGGAAAAGCAAATAAGCACATCATTTAAAGTGTGACAACTAGTTTGAATAGAAACAATATATAAACAATTTATTTAAATGACTAAATGTACGGCTGCTGTTTTGTCTTTTTCACAAGAATCAGCTGATTTTAGGTGTCATGGGAGTCGACGTGCATCTTGATGAGATAAAGCGACTCACACCGCGGTACAATGTATGTGCATAAGTCACATTTTTCTTATTTATAAGCTGAGATGGACGAAGAAGACCAGCTCTTCACTGCTATTCCTTCTTTTTCTGTGGTTGTCACAGCTCGGGGCCAACGGATACATATTTGCCATCGATCCAAACGGATACCTGCTCCTTCATCCTAATCTCCAGCCAAAGGTGATTCAAATCTATTTCATTTGGTAAAATGCTTTATTTATTCTGTGGGGAGCTGCTTTAAGAAGAAGAAAGTTGGAGGATGGGGCAGTTTTAGGTTTGGGTTTTAAGCATCAGTGATGATGATGATGAATAATTAATAATATAAGGCTATGTGTTAATATCGCGTTCTCTCTCAACTCCTCTCAGCTTGTGAATCTGCCAGAACCTGTGACGCTGGACTTCCTGGACGCAGAGTTGGAGGACAGCAATAAAGAAGAGGTGAGGAACAAGTAGAGCTGTTTTGTTGATGCATGCTCAATCATCCAGGTAAGTAAATCCCCAAAAGTAATCCTGTTCATCTGGATGTAGCGTTTCTGTTGTTGAATTCTTTGTTGTTCAAACTTAGTAATTGTGTGAACAACATGTTTCCTCCTCAGGAGAATCTGCCCAGCAGGATAAATTGTCTGTGTAGGTCATTGAAAGTCGATGAGAACATATCTGTGGCCGATTTAAAAAAAAACTTTGCTCTGTGTTTCCATCGTGTAGATCCGCCGACAGATGATCGATGGAAGACCAGGTGAAATGCAGATCAAAACTCTGGTACTGTCGATTGACGAGGCAAGTCACTTCTCTTTCTGAATGTCTGCACGCATTTCCTCTTTAGTTTGGACTGCAGCAGTTATGAGGAGTTTAACACATGTCATGATGACTCATACTCATAAATTTACAGTGCTGTGTGGTGGGTCCATGAACAAACTGCTTACACAGTTTTTTTTTTTAATCACTTTATTTGAAAAAATAGACCTAGAACTGTAACCAACAACAGTGTTTTTATTTAGAGCAAAAATCCAGCTTAAATGTGTCCGACTCTTTTTTTATCCTTGCAAGCAACCAAAACTGTTTTTGGTCTATAAGTTCCTATTATGAGGTTGATTATTTACGGCTGATTATCCAGTAGGAGGTTTTTGTACCAACCTGGGCTCTTGCTTCTCTTAAATGCCTGCTGATGTCTCAGTGCTGTTTCCTTTATGTTTATCTGTATGTGCATTTGATTTATTTATTTATTAGTTATGGGGGCTCTATCTGACAGTTGGGTATATTTCTGTGTTGTATGGGGCATGGGGATGTTTTATCTCTTTTTTTTGCCTTTTTGTTCTTTATGTAAACGCTGTATGTTAAAGATAAGCTGCTTAGCCTATACAATCACATCATATTACCATTCCTGCATGCTGAAATAAGCGGCTGAAGTCTTGCATTGTCTTTAATTCACAGGTTTTTAAAATAATAAAATAGTTTTAGGTTATATAAGGTCCAAATCTTATTTAATAAAAAATTAGGTATATTTGAGCAAATTTCATACTCTATCTGCAGAAACTGCTGACAGTCTGGTGATCTAAGTTAATCAAATTCTTAAAGGAGCTTGTTATGTGGACTTGGACTGTGTGTAGAAACATAAACGTGAACATTAATTTTACAATGTACAACCCAGGCAGGGCTGCAGTAGTCTGACGAATAGCAAACACAGTTTTTGAAAGTTAAAAATGCTTAAACTTTGATCACTGTACTTTATTAGCTTTGCCTCTTATGTTTATTGAAATTCTTTACCTCTGCAGCGCTACATCGATGAGGTCTACAGGGGTTACACCTGGACTCCTATCAATGGAACAGACTACAGGTGAGCGGATAGAGAGTCATGAATCATGAATAAAAACCAACCAGCTGTGGCCCAGTGAGGCCTGCAGGCACAGATTGATTCACTCCAAGACCCACCATCTTTTTGTATCCCCCATTCATACTGGAATCCTGTCGGGATGCTGCCACCTGCAGTCTCGGTCTAGTATTACCATCCTACAATGAGTACTACATCAAGGCAGATCTGAGCGATGTGATGCTGCAGCTCCAGTGTGAGTACATGGAGGCAGGGTGTTCAGGTTTACATCCAAGGAAACCAGAAGCATTTCACACTCTCTCTTCTTTCGTGTTACAGATATGCAGTCTTTGCTGCCCAGCTCCTTTGAATCATCAGGGCACGTGTTTCTAGCTCCAAGGTGACTATCTTCATCTGTCATGATTTCATTCTTCAGTAAAAGGAAGGTGCTTATTTATGCTGCCGTGTCCGCAGGGAATACTGCAAGCGTCTGCAGCTTTCTGACAACAACACCCAGTTCTTGCAGAACTTTCTGTCTCTCATGCTTGACCTCTCCCCTGAATCTGATGAGTGTGAGTGCGTTAACAGAATGAAAATATCTCACTGCTGTAGACACACCGATAAGATATTCACCACATTTTTTTTAAATATTTTGCAGGTGACCATGGCCTGATCCACAACCTGATTTTTGATTCTAGGATCATCGGGCAGCTTGCTTCTCGTGTATGGAAGAACAAGGACCTCAATTCGTAAGTTTGGTTCTATTGTTGTTGTTGTTTTTTGTGTAAACTACTATAGTGCAAAACTAGAGCTGAAGAAGTAACAAATGTTACAGGTATGGCTTCCTAGCTGTATTTGCATCCACAGACGGAGGAATAACACGAGTTTTTCCCAACATGTGAGTGATAAAAGTAATTACTTATTCAAGCTCCTACAACTTTCCACTTGAAAACTTTTGATGACTTGTGTTCACGTGTTTTTGTAGAGCTGCCGAGTTGTGGGATGAGGACCCTGAACCCTTCAATTCAAATTTCTACAGACGGAGCCTCGACAACAAAGGCTACATGTTCAGATCTACACTCAGATCCTGTGAGTAACTAAGCAGCCAGACTTCACTGACTCAAAGGAGACGCTGATGTAAACGTTACTAAAACAATAGTTTGTCTGGTAATCATGAGCTTGGCATCAGCTGATATTTCAAGCTTATATTTTGTTATGTTTCATACTATTTTAAATAATTAAAATAGTGAGCATTACACATGCTGGTAAGCACGTTTTGTTACATTTGAGCAGAGACAGGCTCCCGCAGTTCCCTAACTTTGTGCAAAGCTAATATAAGTTGCTTCTCTGCTTCAACTTTGATGTTTATTTCGAGCCGCCTGCCACTGAATTAGGTTTTAAAAAACATTTTTAAGGAAATCACTCAAATGGAAACTCTCTCAGGTGTCATTACTTGATTCCTTTACCTATACTTTGATCGTGTTTCATAGAACGTTTATGCAACATCTTAATCCCAAGATCTTGGCTCATTTCAGCCAATTGTCTTATTTTCATGTCCGTGTATTTCCACCAGCTTTGGATGACCCCATTGCAGCAGAAAATGGGACGAGTGAAATTGTGGTTAGTTCAGCTGTGGAGGTTAATTTAGCAGGAAAACTGCTCAGACCTGCAGGTAAGATTTTTATCTGGTCTGTTATACATATGAAATTGGGGTTTTTGGTTTGTTGTGATTCCTGTTCTCGTCCCGTTCTCCTTTTACTCTGATCCTGTGGATGTCGTCCTGCAGTGGTTGGTGGGAAGCTGGACTTGGAAGCTTGGGTGGATAAGTTCAAAATCCTGGCCAGCAACATGTCAGACGGCCGGCAGGGGTCACACAAGGTACAGATTCTGAGTCTAAATCACCTGTTAAAAGCAAATTCACCTAAACAAAAATCTCACATGGTCTCATTTTGTTAAGCAGTGTGGACCTCTGAGAAGTTGCGAGATGGATTGCGAGATGGACACAAATGTAAGCACTTTTCTTTATTTCACTCTCTCGCTGCGCCGCAGCAGGACAGTGCCATCAGTTTAATGACCAATCTAAGGTCCCTCAGTGGTGATTAACTTGATGAAACTGTGATTAATAGACTGGCCTTTTATTTCACGTCATTCACAGTTTGTAGCCCAGAAGAAAACTGTTGTTGCTGCTTGTTTCTCTTTCAGACAACTCACAGAAAAAAGGAATTCTTATAAATGTGTCCAGCGTGATTAACATAATCCACACTGCTGCATGTAAATGGTTATGAGGGTGATTAAAGCTCATAAGCGCTCACTCATGAGTTGTTGTCATAAATGTAACCTTTTTTTTTTAAAGCTACAATATTTTTTCTTCTTCTCTTTTTTTCTCTATAAACTGTTGGGAATCAGCCTGTAACTTCAACTGCTGTCAGCTGAATGCTTGACAGTTCTTGTCACAGCCCCCAAGCCTTAAGGAGACCTTCACACATGATTTAAAATGCAAATGACTGCAATCACAAATGCTTCTACCATATTATTTAATACATTTCAATATTGTCCAGAATATAATAACACATATTACATCTTTTATTGATTTTTAACTGTCTGTTTTCGCTCTAGTAAGATCAAACTTTGTCTTTCTTCCTGTGTTCTGCTGCACCCACACTGTCTTCTGCAGGAACTCGGCTGCTATCTCATTGATGATGGTGGGTTCCTGGTTATGTCCAATCAGGCAGATCACTTCCAAAAGGTATGTCTATGTGCTGTAATGTGTCTACCCTTTATGATGCATGTCATCCATAGCAGGGGTATCAAACATAAGACATAAGACTCGGCACACCAAAGACTCCGATGCAGCCCAGTGGAAAATGAGGATTTAGGTAGAAAATGTAAATTTGGGATTTTCGTAAGTTTTAGAGTAAGTTTTAAAGACCTCATACTGCAAGTGATGATAAAACGTCTGGGCAATGAGCTACTGGGACTTTTCCTGTAACAAACCAATCATTGCCAGGATTTTAAATTATGAAGGAAATCTATGTAAAACTAATTCCTGTGAAACAGGAAGCTCAGTGGTTTCCAGGGACTTCTTTCCACTTTAGTGAGGAGCAGCAGTGCATTTGTCATAGACATAGCATACACACCTGATCAAACTGCAGTCCTCTTGCTCTATAGATGTGAAAAGTCTCTGCTTGATTTGTGCAATAATCATCTATTTCTTTCAGTATATAAAATAAACCTATAGTATGGTCGCAGGAAAATAACAATTTATATTTTAAATCACCTTTAGTATTTCGTGGAGCAGACGTTTTCTACTTGCATCACCAGTTTATCTCTTTCCCTACACCTACTCATTGGATCTTTTTATGCCTTGTATCACCAAATAAAGTAATCATCGTGTATAGTATAGTATGTACGGAGAGGCCTAGCTGTAGTCTTTGTTGCTCTGGATATTTTATCCTGTAGCAGTTTCAGACTCAGACATATATGGATGAATTTGAGGGGTTCATCAATCAAAAAAAGAAGAGGAACTTTGGCACTATGAAATATAAAGTGATTTGGGATTTTTTTTTAATCTGTGAATCATGCAAAGCTTCTATAATTTTGAGCTCAGTGTTGAGCCATTATTCTCACGTTTTTATTGCTCCCTGTAACTGTCTTATTGTCCTTCTTTTTAAAAAAAATCTCAGATTGGTCTTTTCTTTGGCGATGTGGACGCTCCCCTGATGTATGCCCTCTACAACAATTCGATCTTCACTCGACGGCAGTCTTTCCAGTACCAGTCTGCATGTGAGCCGGTCAGCAGCAGCCACACCGGCGCAGCACCGAGAGGTGTTTTTGTGGTAAGAGACAACATCAGGCTGTCAAACTCTGAATGATTAGACAGTCTGAGACGTTTGCCTTCATTTCTTAATTTTCTCTGTCTCTCCAGCCGTCCATTGCTGATGTTTTGAGCTTGGCATGGTGGACATCAACAATGGCATGGTGAGACTTTATTTGCAGCAAATCAGATGAAATCTACTTCACTTTATGTCTTTTTAAAACAGTCTTTGCTGTGTACATGAAAGTGATTTTATATTTTTTGTGTTCGACAGCTCCTGCACGGTTATTTTGAGCTGTTTATATATAGCTCTGAGTTTACTGTTATTGAACGATGTTTTCTTTCTTTAATGTCTTTTTCAGGTCTGTGTTTCAGCAGCTTCTTTATGGACTGGCCTATAACAGCTGGCTCTATCAAGGTGACATGCATGTGAACTGATGTATTCCTTATTGTTTTATATGGTACACAGTAAGAAAGGAAACACACATTGGATGAATAGTAAACTTTCAGGAATTTCACTGTATTCTTACTTTGTTATTTTCCCGTCATCATTAAGTAAGTGTTCGACTGCAACTAAATAATGTCATTATGTTATAAGCTGATTTTGAACATGCTTTTGTTTCTTTAGCTGATGTCCTCATCGAAGGCTTTGAGACTAAAGAAAGCAGCTGTGTGACCATCCAAAGCCAGTTCTACTTCACAAACACCACAAACTCCTACAATATGCTGCAGGACTGTGGAAACTGCTCCAGGTGAGTTTTCTACAGAATCAGCAAAATCAGCTTGCAGTGTTTATGAGCTCGCAGCCCTGTGCTGTCCATATGGAGCTGGCTAAATACTTGTCACTGTCTCCTACAGACTGTTCCATGCAAAGAGGATCGAAAACACAAACCTGCTTTTTGTGGTCGCCGAGAAACTGCTCTGCCAGTCGTGTGAGATTGAGACACTGACCCAGGTCAGAACAGAGTGTATCCTTTCTGCTGTCGAACACTTCTGACATTTTCATTTTTGTAGAGGTAGAAGATATGTTTTTATGTTTGCTGTTACCGCCATAACCAACAACCAACAGTTCAGGAGGAAAATCCGTGTGAAGTATTGAACAATACACGATATCGTAAAGGCCCGACTTCCTGCTTTGACTACAGTGCCTTAGTAAGTGCCTGTGCTGTTATTATTCAAAGGAATCATTTTGTGTCTTAGTCCTGAGCGTGTGATAGGAAATTCTGAGAAAAAAAATATTTGTAACGTCACACAAACAATAATTATCAAGAATAACCAATTAAACTACTATCCAGTGACAACTATTTGAAAAAATACAGAGACCTGCTACTAAGGAGGTATATTAGATAGTGATTAAAGTTGAAAATTCAGCAGTAAGCAAAACAATGTGTGGCTCTTCCATTCAGTTGCTTTTGCATAGTAAGTGAACTAATGTCCTAATATCCTATCCTAATGTCCTAAACTAAAGTCCTAATGCTCCCACAACCGTTGGCTAAGGCTAAAACAAATTATTTTTGTAAAACTGAATATTAGGGTTTGACACCCCTGAAAAACATACTGTGGTGTTGTTCCATTGCATGGTCAGGATTAAGACACATTTTCTTACTGTAAGACTCCAGGGTCATTAGTTGTGGAGAACAAAAGGATTCACTTTTTACTCTCTTTGCAGGAAAACACGTCAGAGTGTGGACGAGGTCATTCCCTGCAGTCCTCCATAGGAGTCCTCCTCTTCATTCAGCTCACTCTGCCTCTCTTTCATCTCTCACACATGCAAACGCTCTGACATTTTTGATCTCTGTAGGTTAAGGCTCGGATCTACTGAAGAGTAGATCAAACAGCAACTGTAAAATTCTTCTTTTCTGAACTACAAACAGCTCACAGAGAACAGTGCTTTGAAAGAAACCCCTGGATCAGCTCATAGTGTCTTTTGCCTTATTGCTAATGCATTTCTTGGTGTTTCGGGGCTTGAGTGCAAAACATATGATTATAATGCGTTGCGTGTGCATGCTATTTAAACTGAGACAGCATCTTTACATTTTTATTTATTTATTGCATAAAGGCTTAGCCACGGCAAAAAGTCAGGGAGACGACCAAAGCCACCCAGCAGTAGAAGATTGTTGATCACGTTTGTTTGACTGTGTTTCACTGTCTAGAATCTAATGTGGCAGCAGAACAGTGTATCATATTATTACATTACTCCCTGAACTTCCTAGATGTGGTTAAACACAGTTACTTCATGATTTAGCTTTTTCACATAGGGCCACCTAGGTTTCTATAGCTTTTTTTTTGCTTAATAAATGCAATTATAATTTATAAAGTGCATCTGTATTTACTTGGGTTATCTTTGAGAAAGGACTCAGGAAAGGAGGAAAAACCTTTTTACAGCACTGTACAGTTTATGCTAGCTCGTAGCCTTCGTCCTCCCGGCCTTTGCAAGTGTAGAGCTGTGTATATATATATATCTGTATATAAAATCCATGGGATACCTTTGAGATGCATGGTATATTTTGAATTCTAGTAAAGTACAAGAAACCTAACACTGTATTTACAGGTAGTGTAAAATACGTAATTATTACTTTCTACCACTGAACGTACGAGGCTGTACGCACCATCACCTTTTATTCTGAGGAGCTCTGAGTGGCTTAACAGATGAGTAACAGTTAAATAAGGACAGTACCAAGAGTTTTTAGAGCTTTCAGTACTTAACGTTACTGATCAGCTGAATATATTAAAATGTATATGACTTTTCAACCATACAGTGTCACAGTGTTGTTAACGGTTCAGATAAAGGGCAAACTAAGATATTTAATGGCGTATAGATGGAGATCAATCACTGCCTTGAAAATTTTAATGAAAAAGCTGAATCTGCTGCTGGGTGACTTGAAGACTCCCACCTGTAGGCTGCTCAGATGTTATTTGTGGCACCCATGCTGTTGTTGGCTTGAAATGAATCCCTTGCACCTGTTTGTATTTGCTCGTTCGGTCCCAGCAGATGTCTTTGCACATACAGATCAGGAGGCGCTGCACTTACAACTGTTTTTCACACGACGGTAGATCTGGGCCTTCAACCCACATTCACTTCAGTGTCTTTTGATCCAGTTCTGATCTTTGCCGAGCCAGTTTTAGTACTAAAAATTGGGTCATGCATGACAGGACCCCAAAAGACTTCTCTGTCAAGTATCCTTGCCCTCTAATGTCATTAGATTTAGGCACACGTCTGACAGGATTTAGATAAAAATATCATTTTTTCCCATAAGATATTTTTTTCAAAACTAAACGAGAACAGAGATGTGAAAAGCCAGCGTGACACATCAACAAAGAAGCATCTGTGTGGTTTGCTTGTTTGACTGAATCGTTAAAGCTGAGGTTTGCTTTTTTTCTCCGAACGCCTCCACAGATGCTCGGTATGATCTTGAAGTGCTTCCAGTCAAGTAAGATGTCGTCAGATGATGTGAAATGAAACAACACAAACTAAATTGTCAAACAGTAACTGACTTTGTGAGCTATTAGTGCATCCTTTGTGGACTCCAATATTTAAGTGCTGTGATCATCGGATACTTGCAGTGTAACGTGCAGTGTTAACAGCGTAGTCTATTAGCACAAGCCTCGCAGAAGTCAGCATATTGCCAACATGTTTTTAAACATACACGTCAGTTAGTTGATTGATAGGAAGTCCTTTGTCCCTTTTTCTTGTATTGCCAATGTTTGTCAAGTCTGAATTTATGCACTTATGTATGCTTCTGTATGGGGAATGTAGCTTCTGAAAAACTTTCAGTGTTATGAATATGTTCTTCTGCGCTTTCTGACCTTCTGTCGAGATACCCCTGACGTGTCGCTGATCACTGAATGACTTACTGCGGCAGAACATTTCGGTGTTATCATGCACTAAGATTTTTGACAACAATAGCAAGAAATGTAGCAGTTTTGTAATTTTGACAGGTGTTTATTACACTAAAGATGTTTGGAATCATTTCTTGCATTAGATTAGATAAAAAAAAGAGAAATTTCCTACTTCAGATTAAATCTAATATCTATCAACATATTTGTTGTTCTTAAGTCGACTCTCAGTGTGTGCGCACAGGAGATTTCAAGTTTGTTTTGCTGCATAGTTGGCTTTCAAATTAGTTTTGATGTCAAAATCTGTACTCTTGTTACACTCAGATCAAAGGTAACTTCATAGAAAAGCACCCCCCCCCCCCTCTCCTCCCTTCAGCAGATGAATGAGGAAGCAACTTTCAGCTGTCAAACACTGCACAGTCACACTCTGCTTAGTGAAGCTCTAACATCCCCCGGGTAGCACCAGTAGAAAGAACATATTTTGATTTCTTTTGAAGAAAGTGAAAGACAGGAGCCTAAAACTGGTGCTACGTGTGATTCATGAGCGCTCGCTGCATGCATGATTAAATGAAGAAATCCGTTTTTCCGCAGTGATTCATTCTTGTACGTCTTTTTCTGTAATCATTTGATCTGGTTGCAGAGTTAAGGGGTATTTTTTAAAAATGTGTTTTGTTTTTTTAAAATAATATTTGTAAAAATGCATTTTCTCTCTTCGTCTGCCTGGTGTTCCACCCCGCAGTGCCTTGTTGCACTCGTCATTTTAGATGTCAGGAACATTCGCATCGTAGATGCGGAGATTCACCGTGCAGGCCATGTGAAAGACGCACTTGAATTTCAAGGGTTGCCGTGGTTCAGCTTTGAGAGGACTTTCTGGTCAGGGAATGTGAAAAAAACAAAAATATGCTCCCATAGAACTTTTAAAGGAAAATATTTTTAAAGGAGCGCAGTCGTGAAAGTGCACAACAGAAGAGTCGGCCTCCTTTCCTGCCTTCTCATGGACACGTTTGTCAAATCTACACCAACAAACTGGGCCGCCCTTCTGGCCTGTGTCATCTGATCTCCATACTGTGGTCCAGCCGGGCACAGACACTGTCCATTTACATGGATTTCTACTTTGTCCCATCTGCACCACACTATATTCTATATTTGATGCCTGTTGGAAACTTTTCAGTTGTGACTGACTGAAATGAGTGAATGTTAATGTACAGTATACCTACTGTTGTGCATCTCTGCTGTACCCAAGCATGGTGGGGACCTGGAGAAGCAGATTCAAGCTCAACATTGGTTGAAAACCTCAAAAAAAATTAAATAAAAAAAAAATGCTGCTTTCAAAAGAAGACCCAAAACAGGAAACAGCTGTTCCTCTGAGACCTGCAGTATTTCCTTTAGGTCATTTTGCGTCTTTGAAACAACACTGTTGTACTTTGAGGAAAGAACTTCTGTGGAACTCTTTGTACCCTACAGTACAATATATTCCTGCTGTTGAGGTCAGTGTTGTAGTTTCGTTTTAAATTTACTGGTATTTATTTGCATGATATTTTGAATTTGTACATAGTCTGATGGATATTTTACATTCCTGTCTGCATCTGGATCTTCAGCTCTGTCGGGGACGGTGGTGCGATTGTGCCCCAATGTGGATATTTTGGGTAAAGTGGAGGTCGCTGAGCTCTTTGCTGCCTGTAAAGGAACGAAGCTGAAAGTTTGACTTCAGTGAAGCCTACAGTGACTTAGCGTTTGTAGTTTAAGCCTTTTGCAGGAAGTTAAAGCACAGAGCAGTTAAGATTTATGAGCAGCATACTGCCTGGTTGAACTTTATTTGTTTATTCAGCAAAAACTGATGTAAAAACACTGGAAGTGACTCGTGCATTTAACGGCTGCATAACAAATAAGGCAGTGGCATGTGTGGGGATGCCCCTTTATTATTAGGCTTTGTTTATGAAATATGTTTAAGTGTTATTTGTTTATTTCAATGTAAATTTATTTGTTCATTCGTTTGTTTATTTGAACATCGTGAATGATATTTGCGTTGATCAGAAAGGAAGTGAATATGTTTGGAGGTTGCGCGGGCACAAGGTGCAGTTTACAAGACGAAGAGCGAAATAGGACAAAGTTATCGTTATATCCCGTACGTCTGTGTCCTTTAATTTGTCAAACAAGAAGAATGTCCATGTTTTTTGCTGTAACTTTGCTTTTCATTTTGCCGACGTTGTTGTTTACTTGGGACAGTTTTCTCTCTTTGTGCCAGTCTCCTGCGCCACCTCATTTTTGTACAGACAACGTGAAGCAGTCAGCAGAAGACGAAGGCTTAACTTTGTAAAGATTTTGTCAGCCACATTACAAAATGGATATTTAAATGTTTATATCTTTGGTGATTAAATGCTATTGATATTTTTCACTTCAGCTCTGATTGGTACTTTTTCTTCGCTCATTTGTTATTTTCGTTGGGTGACCCTCACACTTCAGCACACTATTATAACGCAAAGATTTACACACTGCAGCTCTTTATAATCCCTTATCAAGGAGATGTGCAAAAAGTTACAAAATGTTACTAAAATGAACAAAGTGATTTGTAAATTATTTAAATCTTGGTGCAAAAACAACATATTAACAGCTGAAATTGGCAAGCATGATTTTGATTGCAACAAGTTAAAAACATGGGACAGGGAAGTCCCATCTCATACATTTCATTTTATAATACCTGCACCACCTAATAGAGATGTATTACATATGACAGGGTATCAATGGGCCTTTCATTGATGTGTAAGTTACCCATGTTATGCGCCCTAATGCCCCTACCTCATCTTTTTAGAGACATGTCGCTGGTATCAAATTTCAAAATGACAGATATAATTAGAAATAGAAAAAAGTGGAACAAACAAAGCAAAATACACCCGCTTGCATAGGTTTAAAAGGTCCTCACCAGGTTGTGCAATAATTAAATTACACCTCAGATAAATAATAAATAAATAATGACACAATGTCACTGATTATTTAAACAAAGCTAATCAAAAATGAATAAGCAGCGTGTAAAAATCAAAGTTGAACCCAGTTCAGTAGCAGAAACCTGAAGTCACGATTTTCTTTTTGACTTTTTAATCAGTCTCTCACATCATTGTGCAGGACTTTTGCCCCATTCCTCTTTCCACTCCTCTATGTTTAAGTACACTGAGGTTCATTTCTGCACAGCTCACTGTAGAGTGATGGACTTGGGCTTATAAGCCTTTCTGGACTGATAGACAGCAACAGCTGCTCCTTTAAGATCACTGCTTTTCTCCTATTGTGTTAACACAACAGCTGGTCTAGATGGTTATTTTCTTTTTATTACAATTACTGCTGCTTACCCTCTTGATTCTTACAGAAGCAGCAAGACTTTAAATTTGTATTTTGGCTTAGATTTGTTAATATTCACATAGTATAATATGTTGTGTGTTATTCATCCAAGGTTGTATTTAAATCATTTTAGACTCTAGTAAGCAACAGATGATTTTTTTTATGACATCCAAAAAACAACAACAAAAAACAACCTTGAATTGAAATTGGTGTACTGATTTTCTATTTTCTTTTTCACGGTCTTCTGTGGATTCAGGCACTGTGTACTCTTTTTAGACCGTGGTGATGCTGCTGTATAATAACTTCAGTTGAGCCACTGAGCGGTTCCTCTGTTATCTGATGCAGAAAAAGTTCTGTCAGCTGTTTAGGATCGCATCAATAATTTTGAGGGGACTGATGAGAACCAGAAAAGTAATCCAAGAGTTAAGCTGCTTGGAAACTAATCATGGTGATTTTTTCTAACTTCATTTAGAGAGGATATCAAACAGTAGGCTGAGATCTGTCGCTGACACTAAAACCTCCGGATAGAGGTTGTTGATGCTTCTATGATTCAGTAAATCAGCCGTCCTACCCAGCAACTCTTACTAGTCTTGTTTGGAAAAGTGATACCTTCCATCCACCTGGCATTGTGCCTTGTTATGTGGCTTAAGGAGAAATACACCATCCGAATTAGATATGATGTCAGTGGATCAGTGTTTGGCAAAGGAGTTTGAATTATTGTCAATTTAA
Organism: Diplotaxodon limnothrissa; assembly: GCF_057381915.1. Classification (NCBI taxonomy): domain Eukaryota; kingdom Metazoa; phylum Chordata; class Actinopteri; order Cichliformes; family Cichlidae; genus Diplotaxodon; species Diplotaxodon limnothrissa. The sequence continues at coordinate 22,654,898 of NC_140600.1, forward strand.
AACATCATGTTGGATTTATCCAGCAGAGCTCATGAGTTTGTTGGACATAAGTTGAACTTAGGAGACACAGAACAGACGAGGCGTTCGTGGGAGACGGGGACTGATGTAGGTTTGCTGCAGAAGTGGACCTAATCCGGGTAAAACCGCTTCTAATTACAGTTAACGAAAGATGGGAACTGGAAACTGTTTTAGTACCAGATGAGTGTGTATTTCTTTTCTTTTTTTTTTTTTTTTTAGGTTTTTAGGTGTTGAAGGCATGTATCCTCTCAATGAAATATTGTGTGGCTGGTTGTTTTTAAAGGGTTTTATTTGTGGTCAGAAATACTGTGATTTTGATGGGATAATGACTGAAATTTGTGTGGCACACTGACAGAGAGCCGTTCAGTGGTTGGTGTGGCGATTTCTTGGTGACTTCAATACCTATACTAATATTGATACAGTGATTTTGGAGCAAAGTTCAAGCTTGATTTGAAAGATTTTAAAGTTATTTGGAGAAAAATGTTACAGTAACACACCGTGCTTGGCTGTGTCAGTTGATATTTAAGCAATAAGAATGAAAAAGAGACATAAAAAACAAAGTGTAGGGAGCTAAGACTCATACAATACCAGACTGTTCCCTGTGTGTAGTTAAATAAGACCTCTAATAATAAGTAGGCATGTAAAGAATCTCACATGGTGCCATATATTCAGGAACAAACAGGTGCACTGAGAGGAGGGGAGGAGGCAGCTGTCAGGATATATTAATGACAATGGTCCCTGAAGAGGAAACATATGCCTTGCCCCAGAGGACTTGACTAAATAATTTGGTGTTAGAAAAAACAGCAACGCACCACACCCCATCTTAAAAGGTTCATATCTAAAGACACTGTACAGTTGAACTCAGCATGTGTCTGCTGACATTTTAGAATAATATTTTTCACTGCTGTGCAGGAGAAATACATCAGCATTAGCAGCATGCTCAATGAGAGGAAGGCTGTGCAGGTACGATGCAGACAGTGGTGATGTGTTTCGTTACTTTTCGCATAAAATGTCTGAAGAAGTTTAGACATGACATGATATACAAAGTTAAAAAGCTATCTGATGCTTTGCTGCTCTATCAACCACAACTTGTGGGTTTACACTTGTGGAATAAAAAAAAAGTAAATATGTGTAATACAGAGATAACGAGAGCAGATCATCTCCATCTCACGCTATCACTAGCATCCTCCTCTGTCACACCAACCATCCGCGTGGTGTCCTTCATTACATCCATGAATTTCCTCTGTTCTTTTCCTCTTCCCTTATATTCAACATCCCCCATCTAATAGATCCTCTGCAAACCCAAACCATCTCAGCCTTACCTCTCTAACTCTCTCTAAACCACTTGTTACCCTTCTGTCACTAATCACCCGTCACACTCACCTCCACCCGCTCCATCCTGCCTGGACTCTCTTCTTGACCTCTCTTGTGCGATGCCTGACCTTATGCATTTTTTTCCTTACTTTTACTGACTAGATTCCAGTCTCAAAAAACAAGGCACCAAATATAATATAATATAATATAATATAATATAATATAATATAATATAATATAATATAATATAATATAATATAATATAATATAATAAAAACTATGAAGACACTCAGATTTGAAGGATTTTGTTTTTATTGTGGAACGTTTAAAGACAGCAGACTGGCCAAGTCAACAACATTTAATGAGAGCATTTCAACGAAAAATCATATTTTATGATTCTCATTTGAGTCTCTCATAGAAGTTGCAGCTTATTCTTCAGCTTCCTTTCCCTGAAACAGACAGAAAAACACACACACACGATAAGTTCACTCAAACTGTGAAAGGAAGACTTTGTCCCTGTGAAGACAGAGAAAATATTCTGTCTTTAAAGAGACCTTTTTTGATCATTTCCAGTACTGTGTTTTAGTTGTTCATTATTTAAGATAATACCCATTTATCTTATACACAGTTTATTATTTGTCTGAAACATAACCATTTTAGCTCCTTTCCCCCTGCCTTTAAGCTGGCTTTCTTCTGATTGGCTGCCCCTCACATTTAGAAGATTTGATGGGTGAAGTTTACAGTGACAGCTTAGGTATACCTGCTTTCTTTGACATCATGAAGATTTTAAAGCAAAACACAATCTCTGAAACTGAGTGTTTAGAGAGTGTTTGTTTATGTACACATTTGTCTGTGTGTGTGTGTCAGAAATTAAGCAAAAATAACTTGACTAATAATTTCACCTGAGAAGTTTGAAATTTCATAATTAGGGAAAAATCAATTATGAATGCATGAATTTTACGTATTACTTACTTTTCCAATTTCACGACTCTTAGCCCTCAGCTTGTTGACCTGGGACTCAGCGATGTCAGCGCGCTCCTGAGCTTCCTCCAGCTCGTGCTGAACCTTCCTCAGCCTTGAAATGTGAGTATTGGCTTGCTCCTCCTACAATGAGATAAAACAATGGAGTTAACTGTCATAAAGACTGAAGCTGCAGAGAATAAATGACTGACTCATAAACAGCAAAGTATTTAATACTGTGAAACATTTTAACTTACAGCCTCCTCAGCCTGTCTCTTGTAGGCCTTCACTTTCAGCTGCAGCTTATCCACCAGATCTTGAAGCCTGGCAATATTCTTCTTGTCCTCCTCTGTCTGCAGTTTACATAAAGTCACAGCAAATGTAATCATATGGACTTTCCCGGAATACCAGCATCAACAAAATCAAATAAAACACCTTCCTACCTGATAGGTAAGCTCTTTCACTCTTCTCTCATACTTGCGAACACCTTTGACAGCTTCAGCTCCTCGTCTTTGCTCAGATTCAACTTCAGATTCAAGCTCACGTACCTAAAATATGAACAATGTATGACAATGATGGGAGTTCAAAAATAAATACTGTGAAAAAAACAGTTGAGGTCATGCTGGTGAAAAATGGTCTTTACCCTAGCCTCCAGTTTCTGGAGCTGCTTCTTGCCGCCTTTCATGGCCAGGTTCTCAGCTTCATCAAGGCGGTGCTGCAGGTCCTTCACTGTCACCTCCAGGTTCTTCTTCATCCTCTCCAAATGAGCACTGGTGTCCTGCTCCTTCTTCAGCTCTTCTGCCATCATGGCAGCCTGAAATTTCATATCATATGTATTGTTGTAACTGTCATTTGTATGGTTGTACCAACTAATATAGTTGGTAGAGTAATGCTACTGCACTATAGACATTCATCAGGGTGGCTCACATCAGTGATGGCCTTCTTGGCCTTTTCTTCAGCATTTCTGGCCTCCTGGACAGCATCTTCCACTTCACCTTGGATCTGAATGAAATCAGCCTCCAGCTTCTTCTTGGTGTTGATAAGGCTGGTGTTCTGAAAGGAAATACAGGATAATGAATTACATATTTGGACTTTCACCCTTCAAATTATAAAAATATGAAGTTTTTGAATCGTAACTAACCTGAGAGTGCAGCAGTCCCACACGCTCGCTGGCATCAACCAGCTCCTGTTCAGCAATCTTGCGGCCTCTCTCTGTTTGCTCCAGTGCAGCTCTCAGCTCCTCGATCTCAGCCTGCATCAGGTTGTTTCTGCGCTCCACCATTGCAACCTGCTCCTTCATGTCTTCCTGGCTTCTAATGGCTTCATCAAGATGGAGCTGGGCATCCTGAAATGTGCGACATTAAGAGGTAACAGTACCCACTTTAAGCTACTTTTCAGATAATTTTAGAAAGTTCGGGCAAATCCTTCAGTGGACCCACCTTCAGCTGTCCCTGCACATTTCTCAGCTGTTTCTGGGCTTCAGCTGCCTGGCGGTTGGCATGACTCAGCTGAATCTCCATCTCATTCAGGTCTCCCTCCATCTTCTTCTTGATTCTCAGGGCATCATTCCTGCTCCTGACCTCAGCATCCAGAGTGCTTTGCATGGACTCGATCACTCTCTGGCTGTTCCTCTTGATCTGTTCAATCTCCTCGTCCTTCTCTGCAATCTTCCTGTCAACTTCACTCTTGACTTGGGTCAGCTCAAGCTGAATGCGAAGGATCTTGGATTCCTCGTGCTCCAGAGTAGCCTTTGAAAAAGAGTGAACCATATTAACTACAGCACACAACGTTTCCTTTAGTATAAATATACAAACTGAATGTTTGTACAGTTTGTACTGAGTGTACAAACTGGTGAATAAAGAAGAAAAGATAGCTCAGACATAGTGCATCGAATACTTTTCAAGGATAAATCTCACACAGATATGCTTCAAATTGTTTGAGCAGAACATGCACTTCTTTTGCACAGAAGCCAAACTCAGCTCAGGAATCGTAGATTCAGTTTTACCTCGGCCTCTTCCAAAGCTGTCTGGATTTCTGACTTCTCACTTTCCACTGTCTTCTTTCCCTTCTCAAGCTCATGGATGGTTTTACCGGTCTCGCCAAGTTGTTCACTCAGGTCTGATATCTCCTCTGTTCAAGCAGATTTTCAGTACATGAGCATACTGGTCGATTTAAACATTCAAAATTCGTCTCAAGTGTATTTTATTGACAGAGTGCTTGGTGAAAACTGGATTAATGGTCTTACGTTGCAGGTTCTTGTTCTCCCTCTTCAGGGTCTCCAGGTGATCAAGAGCTTCCTCGTAGGAGTTTTTCATCTTGAACAGTTCAGTGCTGAGAGAACGAGCCTCCTTCTGAGATCCCTCCAGCTCTGCCTGGCTTTCCTCATACTTCTGTTTCCACTCTGCAAGAACCTGAAGATACAGCAAACTATTTAGTTTCTCTTTCTTTTAAACTCTCATCATATTTATATACAAACAAAAATACCGTACCTTGTCAAAGTTTCTCTGCTTCTTGTCAAGGTTAGCAGCCAGAGCATTAGCTCTCTCCACGTCGATCATCAGGTCCTCCACTTCACCCTGCAGTCTCTGTTTGGTCTTTTCCAGAGAGGCACATTTTGCATTCACAGCTTCGATGGACTCCTCAGCATCCTGGAGACGCTGGGCGAGCTTTTTCCTGTTAAGAACATTCAATTTTCAGACTTGCTGTATATTAATCATGACACGAGAAAAAATATAAGGTTGGAGACTTACTTTGCCTCCTCCAGCTCCTCAGTGCGCTGAATAGCATCAGTTTCATATTTGGTCCTCCACTGAGCCACCTCGCTGTTTGCCTTGGACATTGAACGCTGCAGCTCAGCTTTGGCCTCCTGCTCCTCCTCATACTGCTCCCTGAGGAGGTCGCAGTCATGCCGAGCTGACTGGACAGCATGAGCCAGGGCGTTCTTGGCCTATAATCCGAACAAAAACCAGATAAATATTTGACAGAAAACATTTTTTCGCCTTTTCTTCTCACACAGTTTTCAAATTCTGTTACCTTGACTTCCTCCTCTATGTGCCTCTTAAGCTCCTCAATTTGCTGAGTGTAGGCCAGTTTGCCTCTGGTCAGCTGAGACACAAGAGCTTCTTTCTCCTCGATCTGCCGTGAATATTCACCTAAGCAACGATTTTTTAGTTATTAGCAGCACTCAACAGCAACAAGAGCAGGAAATAAGCATACACTGATGCACCATAAATTTTCCGCTGTTGCAACTGAAGAAGAACGACATTAAAAACCTTAATGAACCCTAAACTTGTGAATAGCATTCCTAATGAGGTTAGAAATATCCACATCACTACATTTTTAACTTGTAAAAATGTATGTGAATTTCCATTGTTACAGATCTCGCTGCTGGTTGCATTTTGCCTCAGTACCACTATCACAACATGTTTTTCATATGAAGTGAGTTTCGTACCATTTTCAGTCTGAAGTCGTGCTTTTTGTGCACCGATATCATTCAGCTGACGAACATTTTCATCGTTCTTTGACTTGAGCTCATTTAGCTGATCTTCCAATGTCCTGCACATCTTCTCAAGGTTTGCCTGATGAAATAAATCATGTATTAGCAAATAAATAAATACATACATAGATAATAAAATTACAGTTTATTTTCCACTTTTGCAAGTTTAGCGCTCTGATTACCTTGGCTTTGGCAATACCCTCCATGTTGCTTGCAAGGTCATCAATCTCCATCTTGTACTCGCTTTTCTCTTTCTCCAGCTTCTGTTTGACTCTCTGCAGGTTATCAATCTGCTCTCCTAGCTCGGCCACGCTGTCAGCCTGCTTCTTGCGGAGAGCTGCGGCGGTGGCTTCGTGCTGCAGGGTGGACTCTTCGAGATCACGCCGCAGCTTCTGAAACTCGGCCTCACGCTTCTTGTTCATCTCAATCTGAGCTGCAGTTGCTCCGCCAGCTTCCTCGAGTCTCTCACTGATCTCCTCCAGCTCTCTGGAGAGATCAGACCTCTGCTTCTCCACCTTGGCCCGAGCAGCACGTTCAGCCTCAATCTCCTCCTCGAGCTCCTCAATACGAGCCTAAAACACAAAAAAGTTTAAGCTAAGTTGAACATATTTGAAGATTTTTTGCTATAGTAAATACTTCTAATTATACCTGAAGTTCCTTTATCTTCTTCTGTAACTGCAGTCCCAGAGATTGCTCATCCTCGATCTTACTCAGGAGCTGGCTAATCTCAAAGTCCTTCCTAAAGGGGAAAAAATGATAATGGCATATTACAGTTGTATTTATCAGAGAATATTTTAGTGCAGATAAATATATATGAATTATTTTTCTTACTTCTTTATTTTCTCATCAGATTGCTGCTTATCGTTCTCCAGATCCATGATGGTTTCTTGGGCCAGTTTAAGGTCACCTTCAAGCTTTCTTTTAGCCCGCTCAAGGTCCATGCGAAGCTTCTTTTCTTGCTCCAGGGAACCTTCAAGCTACCAAAGACAGAGATATTTCATGGATTTAGAAAGTGTATTAGTGGACTGTTGGTTTTCAGATGAGTTTTAAAAATACTCACATCGTCCACTTGCTGCTCCAGCTTGGTCTTGGCCTTCGTCAGACTGTTAACTTTGTCTTCCTCTGCCTGCAGGTCATCGAGGACCTGCTGATGGGCCTCTTGGAGGGCTTTCTTTTCTTTGCTCAGCTTGGCAATGGACTCATCTTGAGCAGCCAGTTCCTCTGTGAGGTTTTTGACCTAAAGAAGTTGACATGAATATAAACTTACAAATGATTTTCGCAACACTTAACAAAACAATACATTGTTAAAAGAGGGAGTATGACCTTGTTCTCAGTGGCATGTTTCTCCTTTTCCACTTTGGCCAGGGTCAGCTCCAAGTCATCAATATCCTTCTTCAGCTCAGAGCACTCGTCCTCCAGCTTCCTCTTCTTTGCAGTCAGCTCAGCGTTCATTTCCTCCTCATCCTCCAGTCTCTCAGCTGTCTCTTTGAGTTTGGCCTCAAGCTGGATTTTTGCTTTAATGAGCCCCTCACACCTTTCCTCTGCATCAGCAAGGTTTTCACCTTCCTAAAAGGCAACACAAGTTTGTTAATCAAATTAATTCTTTGATAATCAGTAGACACTGTGCATGCAAGGTAGCGACTGAACTCACAGACTGCACTTGTAACAGTAAGTCATTCTTCTCCTGCAGCAGAGAAACCATCTTTTCCTCCAGTTCTTTCTTCTTAGCCAGAGCCTTTGCCAGATCCTCTTTGGTCTTTTCAAAGGTCTCTTTCATTGCGGCCATCTCTTTCTCCGTCTCTGCACTCTTCAGCAGAGGCTTAATCTTGAAGTACAGCTTCATCCACGGCCAGGTTTTGACATTCATGAATGAACGGATGTTGTACTGGATGGAGAAAATAGCCTCTCTGATAAAAGAAAAAAAGGACGAGTTATAAAATGTTTGTTTTACAAATTAAATTGCAGGTTTCACAAACGTCTGTTACAGCGTCAGCAACAGACAGCTTACCTCCTCTCCATCATCTTGACAAACTCACGCCTCATGAGGAAACCTCTGCAGAGAGCCTGAGTCATTGTGACCAGCTCAGCCAGCTTCTCGTCTCTCATCTCCTCCAGAGTTCCCAGCAGACCGGCTTTGAAGAACACCTGAAAGTTATTATTACAAATTATTTTTAATTTGTTAACTATTCTCCACATTTCAGCATTAACAGCATTTTCCAGAGAGATTTTTCTTTCTCTACCTTGGTGTGACCAAACTTGTACTGAGAGTGGTCCACGTTGATGGATCCCAGAAGTTTCTCTGAGGCCTTCTTGTTGTCAATGAACTGTCCCTCAGGAATGATGCTAGCATTCAATACCTTGTATCTAAAGTAAAGAGTTCAATCACCAAGTCAGATGCAGTGGCTTTAAGATAATAATAAAAGTAATAATAATAAAAAAAAAACGTTTCATTGTCAGTGAAGATGCTAGCAGTGTTACCTCTGCTTGAAGTCACCGTAGAGGATTCTGCTGGGGAACCCTTTCCTGCAGATCCTGATCCCCTCCAGCACACCGTTACACCTCAGCTGGTGGATGACCAGGAAGTTCTCCATGAGGCCTGTAATATGTCATTAAATAAACACATTTTGACAAGAGTGACAGAATGAAAATGTGAAACAGTGAAAGCACATCACAGGTTTGATTTCTTTCAGCCATGTACCTGGCGTCTTTGACTCATTGGGAATCAAGCAGCGCACAAAGTGAGGATGAGTGCTCCTCAGGTTGGTCATCAGCTTGCCCAGATTCTCCTGAAGCATTAAAACAGCATTGAGTTAACAAAATAAATGACAAGTATCTCTAGTAAGTGATTCTTCCACATCTTACCCTGAACAATGCAGACACCGTCTGGAAGGAGCCACCCTTCTTTTTGCCACCTTTCTTGCCACCACCGCCCTCAGCTGTCAGTGGGACAGTTACAGTGAAATGATTAAAGCAAGAAATGGCAATGCATTTTTAATATCTAAAAAACTGTGGAGAAATTACAATTGATACCTTCGGAACCGGCATGAGACGCATACAGGAAAGCCAACAGCTTTGTTGAAGACTTCTGGTAGAGCTGTACCACAGAGTCGTTCAGGGGGTCTTTGTTCTTCTCCAGCCAGCCATTAACATTGTAGTCAACAGTACCAGCATAGTGCACCAGGGAGAAGTGGGCCTCAGCTTTGCCTTTGGCAGGCTTTGGTTTCTGGAAGGGGGCACTTTTGCCAACATGCTGGTCATAGAGTTTGCTCTTGAAGGTCATGTCTGTTGCCTTGGGGACAATGCACTCCTCTTCAAGGATGGAGAAGATGCCCATTGGCTGCCAGGATGAAACATGAAGCAAATTATTTCAAGGCTTCAGACTGATTTCTGTTTTTATCAACACACAGTACAGAGTTCATGTGGTAAAAAAAACACAAAGTGTCTTCACCTTCTCAATAAGCTCAATGCAGGCAGCCAAGTCCATGCCAAAGTCAATGAACTCCCATTCAATGCCCTCTTTCTTGTACTCTTCTTGCTCCAGGACAAACATGTGATGGTTGAAAAACTGTTGCAGTTTTTCATTGGTGAAGTTGATGCACAGCTGTTCCAGGCTGTTGAACTGAAAAGGGAAAAAAATCCTTATTATATTAAACTCATCATTAAAATCTGTCCAAAGCAAAGCTTCTTGCAAGAAATGTTTCAATAACAAAGGTATAAAACGGTGCTATTTCCGGCTGACTTACATCAAAGATTTCGAATCCAGCAATGTCGAGCACACCGATGAAGAACTGTCTCGGCTGCTTTGTGTCCAACATCTCGTTGATTCTGACGACCATCCACAAGAACATTTTCTCATAAACGGACTTGCAGAGCGCCGAGACGGCGTTGTTGACCTGATTTTACAGATCGACAACAAAGACAAAGCATGAGAGAATGTCACACAAATAAACTGTTAAAGTGGTAAAAACGGGATGGATTAGGATATTTCACCTGCGGGACAGTCTGACCCTTAGTCACAAACTCGTTTCCAACTTTGACTCTTGGGTAGCACAGTGCCTTAAGCAAGTCAGATGAGTTCAGGCCCATAAGGTAGGCGATTTTATCCGCGACTGAGAGTAGAGAGAAAGGCAGTAGGACAATTAGCAATAGTGTTTTTAGTTTGTTTCATACTAAAAAAAAATTTTTTTAAGGTCCAACATACCCTCAGTGCCATCTGGCTCAGCCTGCTCTTCTCGCTGCTTCTGCTTGAACTTCATGTTTCCGTGTTGCATCGCAGCTCCGGTCAGTTTATACATGCTAATTTTCTCCTCTGCGGTGAAGCCCAGGATGTCAATGGCAGTCTAGGTATATTAAAATAAATAAGTCATTCACACAAAGCTCTTTCATTTAATACAGTCCTAATTGTTTTTTTTATAGTAACCTATATTTAATCATTTTCTTACATCAGTAGCGATGAATTCTTCAACGTCATTGATACTCTTGACAGTGATTTCACCCTGACTGATCATGGGATAGTCGTATGGGTTTGTGGTGATCAGGAGAGCCTCTAAAGAAAACAAAAAAATACATGTCAATATAATACGCTATACAATACAGAGAAACAACACATATATGTTATATATTGTTGTTTACAAGCTATGGAAAAACTGAGATATTTTCATTATTATTCTCTAACCGATGAGCTCAGGTTTGTGGCCTGTTGTGAGCTGATAGAAGATATGGTAGCTCCTCTCAGCAGAGAGCTGGAACGTCACGCGAGACTTCTCCAGCAGATCTGTAAAACAAATCAGGATGAGGATAAGAAAGTCCATAGGCTAACAGGACAGAGACGAAGGATGTGCTTGATCATTTGTAGCCTCACATGTTTCAATGTCAGCTGAGGCCAATTTCCCAGTTGTGCCAAAATGGATTCTGATGAATTTACCCTTTTAAAAAGAAAAGACTGGATTAGTATGATGATTTTTTTTAATTATATTTTATTTAGAAAGGCTTAATTAATAGACACTTACAAAACGGGATGAGTTGTCATTCCTCACTGTTTTGGCATTACCATAAGCCTCCAGCAGTGGATTCGCTGCAATGATTTGATCCTCAAGGGACCCCTGAAAGTTTAAAATGACACATGTTTGCATTTTGTGTATTTCTTTATTTTCATATACATAATTTAAAACACATTGCATGACTTACCTGCATTTTTCCAGGGACTTGCTCGGTTTTCTTTCCTCCAGCCACTGCGATTGTCGCAAAGTACTGGATGACACGCTTAGTGTTGACAGTCTTTCCTGCACCAGATTCTCCACTGTAGTCACAAAAACACCTCATTAGCAAGAAAACCCCCTTGCACTGGGTAATCATTTGCTGAATTCTAAAAAAGAAACTTACGTGATAAGGATGGACTGATTCTCACGGTCTGTGGAGAAACAGTAACAAAGATATTGGCCATCATTTATATTAACAGTAATGCGGTGACCCACTATTAGAGTTTAATGTGTATATGTAAGTTATTTTATCTTTACTACTACTCCACAAGGTAAGTTCAAAACTTATAAATTGTTCCTCTCTTGTTATATGAGCCTGGTATCACATGCAAAGTGCTGCGACACATGCTTCATACCTTGGAGCATGAACTGATAGGCGTTATCAGAGATGGAGAAGATGTGGGGTGGAGCCTCAATTCTCTTCTTGCCCCTGTATCCTGCCACAACCCCTGAATCATACACTGGGAGCCACTTGTAGGGGTTCACAGTGACGCAGAACAGCCCAGAGTAGGTCTGTGGAGTCAGAGAGGATCATTTATGATGCATATCTTCCTTTTGTCATGAGCACGAGTATCAGCTATGGAGTTCTGATCAACTCACGTAGATCATCCATGCTGCATAGCGCTCTTTGAGGTTATACAGCACAGTAGGCTCACTGAGGTGGGTCATCATGGCCATGTCCTCAATCTTATCGAACTTTGGAGGGTTCATGGGGAAGACTTCATCTTCTTTCACGGTGATAGTCTAACGCACAGACAAAAAAAAAATTAGTGGCACAGATATCAGTGGGCAAGTGGTCCAAACTTATTAAACAAGCAAAGACAATCAGTTTATCTATTCCCTTAGAGGTCAGAAAAACAACACGTGCACATAATTCATTTCCTGCTATTCTGTTTTATTTTAGCTGAAAATGAAGCTGTGCTGCTTAGTTATTTTTTTCTAACATGCATACAATCCTGAGGCCTTCATTCCTGAGACCACACTAGCATCAGTGCAGCTGTTGCACTCAGATATTTGAACTCACCCACTCAATCAAGTAGTCTGGCTCATGCAGCTCGGCTCTATATCATTTACACTACAATAATAATAAAAAAGGTTTTGCAGAGTCAAGGCACTCTCACCTTCCCGCACAGAGTGTCCACGGTGGCTTTGCCGCCCTCTCTCTTAGTAAGTTTCCCCTTGAGGTACATTTCTTTGGGCTCAGTCACAAAGTATGCTGTTTTAGCATCAAATGGAGCGTTCTGGGCTTCAATGCGCTCTCTTTCTGGCTTGCGGAGGTACATGGCCGCCGCGCCAAAACACTCCATGTCTGCGTCTCCCATGATGACTCTTTACTGCAAGTAAGTAAAACAAGACAACAGTCATTATTTCTTCTCGCTCATGATGGCAAGACAGTACTGCACGAGGATAAAGAATCCTGAAGCTGTTGTGGATGTCAAATGAAGTGACAGCTGGACTGTGTTTAAAATACTTTGTAACAAACACTCCAATCTGTGTGTAACCCACGACTGCCTATATCTGCTCCAAAATATTAAAATATTAAGAGGTAAAAGGCACTAGGCACTGAACAAAACTAACAATTTCTCATCTTTATTCAATGATTCAAACATGTTAATAAAGTGAGAAGCCTCAACGTGAACTCTGTTAATTGATTTGTAAGCCATCTCACAAAATGCTAAACGAACAGCTGGATATTCAAGCATCAAAGTCTCATTTACAGCATATAAACAATGCTATTAATTAAAAGTGTCTTTTGATAAACATGGAAAGCAATTACCTTTTCCCCTCCCTTCAGAAAAAAAACAGCTGTTGATGGTCCTGTGAGGGTTCTGATGAAGAAAAAGAAAAGATAAATTGTTCAAATGAATAAGTGTAATTAAACTAATAAAATAAATAAAAAGGCACTCAGTCTGCAGTAAAGTCCTGGCATTAGCACAGCGGTCCTGTCTCTGGCAGTAAATGATCATGCCCTGCATTGTTCATTAAGCTGCTGGCTCTCCTCCTGCTAATAAAAGACTGTAAGTCACTCACCTTGACTGGAGGTTTGGCAGTCCTTGTGGGTGTCCAGCCTTCCTTCTTATATAGGGAGATCAGTGTTCACTCAGCAGAAATGGCCTCCTTTATTTGGTCAGGTTGTTTTGTGCTATTTCCTTGAGTATTTTTGCCTCCTCTCTGTCCCCTGTCGTCGTTCGTCACTGATCAACAGGCTCTTTCACTTTTTAGTTGTCACATATTCTGAATGACTTGTTTACAGAGGCATGTTTCAGGCAATGACAACAATTTTAATCAGGAAATAATATCAAGAGTGAATGACACATTATAGTATTTATAATTGTACTTACATATGTAAATATAATTATGTAATTATAAATATAGTAAAAGTCTAAATAAAAGTAAATATATTAACCTCACTGGTGTCATTAGATAAGTGTGGCTTTGCTTTCTATTGTCATTAATTAAAATACTACTCGGTATAATTTATATATTCAAAATAGGAATCAAAAGATCCTAAGGCACTGATGTATGTGACAGAGAGCACAGAACACCATTGTCCTGTTGTAAAGTATTTCACTGCTGCAGTAAAGATGACACACAAAGCACCGCTGTCAAACAGGAAGCCTTAAAAAGTGTATAAATAGATGAAGACACTGGCAATGCAACATTTTTGAACTTTGTCTAAATATTGTTCTGGTGATCGGTTACTGAAGTTCAGACATTGTGTTGGTCTTTACAATAATCTCTTTAATGCACCCTGGCACTGCAGAGGATCTGAGTTTAGCCGTGGAGAAGCTCTCATGTGTCCCTGGGATTCTGTTGCAGAAGCCTTGCAAGTCTTTCCTGTGACAAAGGAGCACAATTGGGCCTAACAGCTGCTAATCTAAGAACTTGTGAAAATGATGATACCTCACGATAGCAGAAACATGCACTGGGGTCTGGGGTTTTATGAAATCCCACACTTAATTAAATTTGCTCGGTAGCGAGAATGGACAACAGAAAGCAGAACAATGTTCATATTTATAGCACTTTAATTTCCTCTGTCCCAGAAATGCTGAATGTATCTGGTAAACACATGTCGAACAAATGTTGCTTTGAAGTTTGATCAATACAAATGCCAATCACAGAATACGTCATGCGCTATAATCAGAATTTACCTTCAAAACAAACCTCTGCGAGCAGTTTCATGCCTTGAAAAGTTCACTAATACTCTCTGCATGATAATGCTGCTGGCCAGAGTATCTCATTATCCCATTATAACAAGCCAAGGGTGAATATCTTGGTGAAGGAACTCAGTTAATGTGATGAAATTACACTTTAACGCCCCACATATAGTGTTCATAAGCAGTATTTAATATTGAACAAATGGGTTATGACAGATACTGTGTACTTAGACACATATATATGATTTTAATTAACTATATAAACATTTATCAAGAAATTCAGCTACTGTTTTATGCTTGTGGACGGATAATAAATGTGAAAAGAACGTTTAGATATGCTGACAAATAAAAAGGTAATTATATCTGCTCACAACTTTATTATTGTGTGCTATGAAAGCTTTATCACATGTTTCATGTTTTTCATTATATTCTCTTATTTTGAAGAGCGGAGGACAACTTCATTCATTTGGGAAAAGATTATAATTTTACTTTATCTACTATTGATCGTTTCAATGAAGACAAAGACATGACGGCTGTATTTTTAGACTAATGAGATTAATGAGACGAATGGCACATGATCCCAAAGAATTTCAGCAATGTCTTTGGACTGTAATTTTAGGCGCTCCAGATTTGCTGGGTTGGCAATACTGCAGCAAGGCACAGGTCATAGGTGATTGGGGGGGGTGTCCTACTATTTCTGTACAAATAGCTCACTTCACTTTTATTTATTCTCCCTTCTTTCTATTTCTATGGCTTTTTTTTACATTTCTATGAGTGTTTTTTTGTGTGAGTGTATGAAACTGTTCTTTGGAAATAAATGTGATGTCAAACCACTAAAATGACAGCAGCCTGTGTCATTTGTTGTAGGTAGTAAGTGAGTAAAGTCTGATTTTCTAACACTTTTCTAGACTTAGAACAGCCACAAAGTGCTTTAAAAAAACATCACATGTTAAAGACATGGTGGTCACACATGAATCGAGTAAAATAACACAAGAACACAAACACTGCGCCTCTCTGAAAGGTTTCAAGCCACATTTACAAGGATACCACAGAGTGACGGGTATGAAGAGAGATCGCTAAGCTGTTCTATAATTGTACAGCTAAGGTTTGAAAGTGCAATCACCCGTAGCTTTCAGCATACAGAATCACAAGAGGGCCTGGAGAATAGGGGCGGAGCGGTTCAATAATGTAGCTGCGGGGCCTTAGCCTGTAAGGCCATAAAAGGAACCAGGGAAGCCAAGGAGAAGCTTTAAAAACGGGGAGATATGTGAAGACTTCGGTATAAGCGTGAGTTAGAAGCCTTAACAGCAGCTTTTTGGTTTGGAGTCAGTTAATAAATGCTTTAGTTGGACAAGAAAACAGAGCTTTACAATAATCTAAGCAGGAGGAAATGAAAGCATAGACAGGTATCACATAGTGATGGATTAATGTCATCTTTGGGTCGAATTTAAAAATCTCAACACATTCACTTTATTTTCCGTTCCACATAAAAAACAACAATAACAGTACAATTCAAAATTAACGCTACTTTCAGCTGCTCCCTTGTCACCACCACAGCAGGTAACGTGTTTGATTGTTACACCAAATGTCCTTTTAAGACTCAATCCCAAAGGACATGCGTGTCACCAGCTGGAACTAAACCAGTAACCTTTCGCTTGCTAAGCAACGGGTAAATGTGTGGCACCACACTAGTAAGAGTGAAATTCAGTCATTAATAATTAAAACAGCAAGCATTAATTAAAGGTCAAAAACAGTTGCTGTGACATTTATACTCTCTGGACATCAGACCAGAAAGCTGTGTGTTACCTGATGAGACTTTTAACCCTCTCAGGCTCAAATTGAACTTTTTGTTGCTAATGCACAACCAAGTCCTGCAGTGGTACTTCTGAGTAAAAAAAACTCATAAAATATGTATGTGGGGTAATCAGGTTGTTAGTTTTTAACTGTTGCAAATCGGCAACGCCTGCCTCGAGAGGGTTAAGGAGGGGAAACAGTGTCAGGTTTCTACTAATTCCCTACTGACAGACCTTTAACACACTCTGAGGCGTAACTTCAACATTTCTAACCAATACGTAAGGGTCAAAGCACACTCATGAAGCTACCCAGTGCCCAATATTTTGTTTTGCAGAGGCTCAGATGTAATATTTTGTGTAGCTATGATTACTCTAGGTATGATAATCTGATGAGAGATGTGTCAGTGGGCTTGAGCTTTCTAGAGACTGACATGAAATCTCATGTTATGAGTGGAGCAACATCAAAAAGATAGAAAATATGTCTGCTGCCTGCTTTTGTTGGGGTGCTCGTTAACTCACGGGCCACAAGGCTAATGCAGCGGCCTGGTACTGAATCTACGCTGAGGTCTTCCTCATCAATAAAGGCTAAGAAGCCCCACACTCTGCCCTGACTGCTTCTTTTGTATGCTTTAATTTTAAAAACAGGGAAAACACAGTAGAACCAGACATGAATGCAATATACCAAGGGGACCAACTGGTATATATGTACAGGTTTACACAGGATCGTTTGCGGTGTGTTTGAGGACACACACACACACACACACACACACCTGGCCCATCATTTGTATTTTACACTCTCATTTTAGAGCCCCATTTCGTGTAGCATCTTCACTTCACTGACTGTTTTTCTCCATATCAGATTGCATTGCTGGATTTTTGACACTGTACTGAGTCAACGGGGGTTCGGATGCAACCCTCTCATCTCGCTTTATCCTGCGGCTGAAAGTCAACCATTCAAAGGCAGACAGCTTTGTCTTAAGGCCGAGCCACTGCTGTTGACAAGTTAACTGTCTGTGTCTGAGCGAAGGAACGTCTTTGACAGCAGTACATCACCGTTTCTAGTTCCTCTCGTGCCATCGCTACGCGCCTTTGAAGACCTTGACATTGTACTTCCTAACGTGTCACGGTGCATTTGTCTTCAGGACAATAAACTTTCCATCGTCTGATCCACGGGTAACAGGTGATTAGATTTGTGTCTCTAGGTTTCTCAGGGCAAGCACTTGTGTTGTCTCGAGGGCAAGGATTTATTTTTAAACCCTTTCTTAAAATGGTCTTGTTGTGCTGCGTGCCCTGACAGATGAACTAAAGACAAGGAGCGGCTTGTAGCTTGACCTTCTCTTAAGTCCAGTATTTGTTCCCCATATGCGACAAGGAGAGGATCGTGTTATACGACGTGTAGTAGTTTGCATTCTTTCCTTGTTGAAAGATGACACTGAAGAAGCAAAGAAGGGAAGAGGGCATTAGGAGCCAAATATTGAGGACTTGACACTCGACAAAATAGGCCTAAATATTCAATAGAAATGTGATACTCGACCTCTTGTGCTCCTGGGTGTGCTTATTTGGAAGAAACACAAATATAGCTGTCTCCTCAGCAATGCTCTCAGAGCTCAGTCATTTGTTACAGCTTCAAGTCTTATTGTGGAACGACCTTTGATATGAAACAACTGCCTCCTTGGTGGCCTGAGCCTCCCGAAGGATGCAAGAGCGCTTACTGAAAGGGTATTAAAATGTGAGTCCAGATTTAAATAGAAAATGCAAAGAAAAGTAATTTTTTCTATAGTTGCTTTTAAAGGTTTTCAGCATCTATGGGTCCATGTTGTGTTTATATGAAATGAAAATGTATTAGCTTCTAGCAGAAGAAGCTAAGAGATGTGAGGTGATATCAGATAAATAAACACATTTAAAGGAAGACTAATTGGACTATTAATTAAAAAAAGACAATATAATCAATTAGTTTTGCTCAACTTATCATTTCTAGTTTCTCAACTAGTTTTAGTCTGATTATCTTATTTTATTCAGCTTTATGACTCCAGGCTGATTTCAGTTCAATCTAAGCCTATCTAATATTAATCTCAGGTCGTTTCCCATTACCAGTGGAGTCACTATTCAATGTTCATAAAACCACTTCCCAAAGGAGGATGTCTGAGATTCACGTCAAAACAAAGATATTTAAAATCAGACACCTGCAGTAACATCCACATTAAATATCTTGTTTTTCCTCACTCTGCTTTAATAAAATATTACAATATTACTTTAGCTTTTCTGTACTTTGCTAGCTTTCCAGAATACTTCAGGTTTCTATTGGGTTTTCCATGATTTTCTTTTTATTAAAATAAAAAGCAATAATTTGAGATGTAGTGACGGTGAATGCCAAGACACTGCTCGGGTTTAAGCATGAGGAGGAGTGTTGCTGCAGGTTGTGGGTCACTGATGGGTCTATTTTCATCACACAACGTCGTGACATGGTGCAACATATGTGCTGGAGCACATAGAAAAACTGTAAGGTCACTACACTGTCAGTAACATTATCACCAAAGGGAACAGATTTACAGTTATCATAGCCTAAAGAACTTCTATGTGATAACAGGTGACAGTTGACAACCAGGTTATTGCGAGTGATGAAGCTGTGCAGCCCACATTTAGACCACCACACACATAAAAGAGCATTTCAGTTCACTGTTATTAGGTTCTATATGTATTGTTTAACTTGTGCAGAGGTGCACCAAGTGTAAGTACACTTTTAAATCCTGACGCATTTTGAGAAATGCGTTTGGAGCTCTCGAGCACTCCTACAAATATTTAAAAAAAATAACTGTTTAACTTTGATGACCGTAATGTCTCTGAATAACTAGCTTCATGTCTACTTCTTTTGAGTTAAGCATTATTTAAAGCATACGACATATAAAGATATTCAACTGCTTGTGTGTTTATTTCTTGTCACGTAGTTGGTACATCAGACAAAAAAGCTCATATTGTGTGATTTCATCCAGACTGCGGTTCATTCATGTCTCCTTGACCTTCAACACAAAAGAGAGAGCAACAAATTAATGTCAAATGGTTCTGTTAAGAGATGCACCACCTTTGCAGAGTACCTTGCTCTTGACGATAAAACAGAATTAACAAAATTATTTTACCCTGACAATTTCACGGCTCTTTGCTCTCAGCTTGTTGACCTGCAACTCTGCGATGTCAGCGCGCTCCTGAGCTTCCTCAAGCTCATGCTGAACCTTCCTGTTCCTGGCCATGTCAGTGTTGGCTTGCTCCTTCTGAAAAGTAGAAGTTAAGGCAATGACGTCACTCATCAGTAAAAAATAACTTTCATTAAATCTCTTGATGCACGCTCAGTAATCCAGGTAAGGAAATTTAATCTGTTTATCTGGACGCTTCTGGAGTTTTTAGTGGGAGAAACGTTCCAGATGAACAACTTTCAGTCAACTTTCTGTGAACCATCGTAAAATAATTCTGCTTCCTGCTTTAAGTACACTGCTGTCAACAGGGTCAGAAGTAAAGGTGTTACTTTGTCATGACTATCTGCTTTGCATGTGTTGAATATTTCACACTCACAGCTTTCTCAGACAGACAGCTGCAGCTTCAAGATCTTGAAGTCCGGTCTTCTTGTCCTACTCAGCCTAAAGACAGCAGAGTCTGTCTGAAACTACCACTACAGAGACCTACTTCTCTATCTGATTCATGAACGTCTTCAAAACAACTTCAGAGCACACAACACGCTCATCTTCCACAGTGAATCCACTTCAGACGCACACGAGGGACAACAACAAACAAATATGCACCAAACACTCACTTACAACATACTGCAGACTATGTGAAGGGGATGTTTCAGCGCAGCGCAATCACCGGCATCTCTATCAACCACACAATTAGCATAGATATAAACACATAACTGTGTGTATTTATAGTTGCAACCAGAGAGTTTAGTTTCAGCGGTGGTGTACTCTTTATCACATCAGTTCGTCAACTACTGTTGGAGCCACAGACTCTTCATATAATGGAGATTATTGCCCTCTAGGGGTGTAATGCATATTCTACACCCAGCTTTTTCTTGGCAGCACAAATTATAAAACTATACGTGATGATTACTCATCGCTTCCTTATTTAATTAAAATTTTGGGATTTTATGCCAGAAAAAGCATTTCTGTTTTGTTGCATCCTACCTGATAAGTCAGCTCCTTCACTTTAGGTTCATACTTGACACCCTTCACAGCCACAGATCCACGTTTCTGCTCCACCTAAACCTCCGCCTCCAGACCCCGAACCTTTCCAGCCACAAGCCCAGATGTTTTTTATGGTTAAAAAAAAGTGATATAACATTTTATGAACTTTTTTCCTACACAAAACAGTTCAGTGAAATAAACAGAGCCCACCTTTAGTTTTAAGTTTGTTTGGGGTACCACTTCTACAACTTTTATCAAAGTAGTTCCTTAAATGATCTCATGTTACTGAAACCAACAACAAAACACTTTTTTTTCTGCAGCAAACAAACTCTCACCTCTAGTCTCTGGAGATGCTTCTTGCCACCTTTAGTGGAAGATCCATGATGGTTTCGTGGGCCAGTTTCAGATTTCCCTCGAGGTTTCTTTTAGCTCGCTCAAGATCCATACGGAGCTTCCTTTCTTGCTCCAGTGTACCTTCAATCTTGTGCATTCACGCACACAGTAATTAGTGCCAGCTTCAATATATAAAAACTTAGTGCTGCACTTGTGATAATTCAAACAAATTTAGAAACTCACATCGTCCACTTGCTGTTCCAGCTTGGTCTTGACCTTCGTCAGGCTGTTAACTTTGTCTTCCTCTGCCTGCAGGTCATCGAGGACCTGCTGTTGGGCCTTTTGGAGGGCTTCCTTTTTTTTGCTCAGCTTGGCAATGGACACATCTTGAGCAGACTTTTAACCTAAAATGTTAAGTGAATAAAATCATTACAGCATGCAGTTCCCACTAAACAACTGAAACGAGGCACAAACCTTGTTCTCGGTGGCATGTTTCTCCTTTTCCACTTTGGCCAGGGTCAGCTCCAAGTCATCAATATCCTTCTTCAGCACAGAGCACTCGTCCTCCAACTTCCTCTTCTTGTCAGTCAGCTCAGCGTTCATTTCCTCCTCATCCTCCAGTCTTTTGGCTGTCTCTTTAAGTTTGACCCTGAGTTGGATCTTTCCTTTAATGAGCCCCTCACACCTTTCCTCTGCATCAGCGAGGGTTTCACCCTTCTGTAAATGCAAAAAGGAAATGATACAGTCAGCTGTAAATAATCAAGTTACAGACAAATGGAGGTTCCAGTTCTCTTTAACATACACTCTGAATTTGGATCTGCAAGTCATTCTTCTCCTGTACGAGAGTAACCATCTTTTCCTCCAGTTTTTTCCTCTTAGCCAGAGCCTTTGCTGGGTCCTCCTTGGTCTTTTCAAAGTCCACTTTCGTCGTGCCATCTCTGCCTCTGCGCTCCCGAGAAGTGGCCTTATTCTAAAGTATAGCTTCATCCAAGGCCAGGTTTTGACATTCATGAATGCACGGATGTTGTACTGGATGGTGTAAATGGATTCTCTGTGGAGACAGAGTACAGGACATTTTTCTTTCATTGCTCAAACTGAATAGAAAAAGGTTACTGCTGTCTCCCAGATTCTAAAAAAAGAAAACTGCACTGCAATCGTTTCTTAACTCAAAAAATACATTTTGCGAGAACATTAAGTTCAGCATCTTCCTGTTCAATAACATGTCCCTAGAGGCCTCCGGCACTCTGACACACAGCTTTGTTGTCTATTAAAGACCTTAAACTATGTGACTAAGAATAAGTCTGAATAATGCAGAAGCTCTGACAAATCCTGCATTTACCATGTGGTAGCCTAACAAGATGCTTTTATCTACCATAAAACTGAAGGAGTTACAGTCAGCTGTTGTACATTACCCATGACATTGTCAACATTTTTCATTACATTTTTGGGTTCAGTCAATGTAAAGTCAAACTGAGTTTAGGAGGTGGAGAGCCCTGAGACAAAAAAGTAAAAGTGACAGGCTGGAACTAATGTTTATGAGCGACACCATTGTTTGTTGTTGGTCTGCATATGGTACACTGTTAATGCTTGCATATGGTTAAATGCAAGAAAAACTGGTCATAAATGCTATTGTTTACTGTTTAAGTTCTAATGCAGATTAGCCATTTGATTTAGCACTTTTAAAAAAGCAAGATCTTTTAATCTTGTGTTCAATCACATAATTACATAATTTGAATTACATAATTTGAGCATTTAAAAATACTCAAGTAAATATTGTGCTACAAAGCTTATGCACTGCTACTGTTAAAAAAGGTTTGGATTGGTTAATGTTCGCAGATGTGTGAAAACAAACGTAATTTGTATTTTGGTTTTTTGGTTTGTATTTAAAGGTTTTTCACCTGTGGCTGACTATGGCCGAAAAGAAGAAAAAAGGGAAACAAAAGATCTGCCTGGTCATTGAGTGAAATCCAGTTAAACACCTGTGGTAGATGCATCAATCCCTTTCAAGCGGGGAAGCTGCACAAACATAAAGAGCTTGACAATCAAGGTTAAGCAAAAACTTATTTAAAATGTTTCCATTATTATATCAAATATGATCTATTTTGATACTTTGAAAAGAAAAAAAGTTGGATTTTGTGATTGTTCCAGCATTAAGAGCCTGCTGGACTGAACTATGTAACTAGGAAATAGCGACTTTTTATGGCAATCACACCAAAATACTTAGCTTTCACAGACTAATGAAAAATTAAATTTTCCCTGAATTATTCAGAGCAGAAGTACTTTCTGTACATTAATCAAAGTCTCCACCTGCAGTGATATTAAACCAGGGACCTACCTGGTGTTTTAGTTTCATTGGGAATCAAGCAGCACACAAAATGTGGGTGCATGCTCATTAAAGTTCATCATTTAAGTATTTAAGAAAATGAATATTACCCTGAAAAGAGCCGACACTGTCTGGAAGGAACTGCCCTTCTTCTTGCCACCACCCACATAGCAAAATTGGTGTGGCCCAGATCTGGCCCACACAACGTGCTTACACATGGCCCACATACCGCAAAGAATGACGGCCCTTTGGTGGCCCAGATCTGGTTTGCCAGAGGTGGCCCACACATGGGCCACCACAAGGCAGTTGCAGACACACTGGTGGTCCTGTGCTGGCCCAGAACAGTTTCAGCTCTGGCCCCAGATGTCAGCCTAATGTGTACCTTAATCAAGCCATGTAATAACAACATGTGCCGGAACATAATAGTGCAAAAGTAACATGACGAAACTCTGTTCAGACAGTGATTCTTAAATAGCACTTTTCTACTCTCCCGGATTACCTAAAGTGTTCTATACGACATGCCACATTCACACATCTTCTCTGAACTGAGTGCTTCCTAACTACATTCATACACATTCACACTCTTGACATGCTGACTGGAGGGATCAAACCACTACCATGGCAGTATAGTATTGCAACATGGCAGTTGGGTCTTCTACCTAAAATAGGAAAATAGGAACATAAATAGTGTCATCATTGCCAGACCTGGCCCACATCTGGTTGACATACACCCTGCCAACACACCAGTCAGTCAGAAGTGCCAGCTTGATGCTGGATCCAGGCCAGACCTGTTGTCTGTGAGCCTGGGCCACATAAACCAAACCACAATCGGGCCAGATGTGGCATGCCATCACATAAACAGTGTCATCTATGCCAGGCCTGGCCCATATCTGGATGACATACCACGTACCATGCCAGAAGTCAGCCAGCAGTGCCGGCTTGACACCAGATCCAGGCCAGACCTGTCTGCTATGTGGGCAGCCTTTTTTCCACCTTTTGGACCTGTAAAGCGCATTTTGCAAACTGATTTGTAAATAATGCGAAGCAATAAATGCAATAGTCTTTCCGCATACCTTAAATTTTGTAGATACATGAGTTTATATAAAAAAACACTACCTTCTGTCTACACATGAGGTGCAAACAGCAAGGCCAGCAGCTTTGTGAAAGACGTCTGCTGTACCACAGAGTCGTTCAGAGGGTCTTTGTTCTTCTCCAGCCAGCCAATGACATTGTATTCAACATTACCAGCATAGTGCACCAGGGAGAAGTGGGCCTCAGCTTTGCCTTTGGCAGGCTTTGGTTTCTGGAAGGGGGAACTTTTGCCAGCATGCTGGTCATAGAGTTTGCTCTTGACGGTCATGTCTGTTGCCTTGGAGAACATGCACCCCAACATGCATCCTCTTCAAGGATGGAGAAGATACCCATCGGCTGCCGTGATGAAAGAAGCAGTAAAAAAACAAAACAACTTAAATTTGTTTTCTACTGTTTTCTATGCAAATGGACAGCACACGGCTCACCTTCTCAATAAGCTCAATGCAGGCAGCCAAGTCCATACCAAAGTCAGTGCACTCCCATTCAATGCCCTCTTTCTTGTACTCTTCTTGCTCCAGGACAAACATGTGATGGTTGAAAAACTGTTGCAGTTTTTCATTAGTGAATTTGATGCACAGCTGTTCCAGGCTGTTGAACTGAAAAGGGGGAAAAGTGTCAAAGATTGTGTGTTGCTGTTGTGTAAAGTATGAAGAAATGACGTTTGTACTTTACTTACTTTACATGAACATGAACGTAAGACTATGCAGTGTTAGTTCTGCATACTTACATCAAAGATTTCAAACCCAGTGATGTCCAGGACAGATATGAAAAAAATCTTGGCTGCTTTGTATCCAGAATGTCATTGAGTCTGACAACCATCCACAAGAACATTTTCTCATAGACAGCCTTGGACAGAGCCATCACTCTATTATTAACCTAAGAAATAAGAGTTTGGGTTCTGATTATACCACAGAAAAAATATATAAATTACTGTTTGCTCATAGACTACTTTTTAATTACTTGTGGCACAGTTTGACCTTTGACCACCATTTCATTGCCAATCTGTACTCTTGGTTAACAGAAAGCCTTCAGCATATTGGGAGAGTTCAGGCCCGTGAGGTAGGTATGTATCAGCCTCTGATGAAAACAAAAAACAAAAACAAAAAAAGAGAAGAGGGAAGATGTTTTAGAAATGACTAAGTTTGAAATGAATGAAATAAAATGACAACAAAGGATCATGCATGTTCTGGGTCTGCCTCTGGTTGTCTTGTATTTGTGTATTCCCAAAATACAGGACAGTTCACAGTAAGTTTTCTTTCTCCAGAGGAGTTGCAAATGGCCCTTTATAAAGTCAAGGACCAGCAGCTCTACTCTGAGCTCCTTATAGTTTCCTAAAACCTTTAACTAGTGTTACATGTCGGCCAAGACACCTGAAAACAATCAGGACACCCCAAACATTACAATGCAATAATTCTCCACCATGGAAACAGGATCAAATGTGTACACAATACAAGATATATAAGTAGATTCATATTGGGAAGTATAAAACTGAATAATAACTAATTTTTACAATTTTTTAAATTTACAGTGGCCCTGAGACATCAAAACACAATTTTACCTTCAGCGCACTCGCTCAGCCTGCTATTCTCACTCCTTCTGCTTGAACTTCATCTTTCTGCGATGCATCACAGACCCAGTCAGCTTGTAAATACTTATCTTTTTCTCTGCATTGAAACCCAAGATGTCAATGGTGGTCTAAGGAAAGAATCGACAAAAACACAGATTTTACAGGTGTTACTTACATTATCTACGATACCTGATTCTTCATCAAACAAATTTGTTCTCAAATTCATCAGTAAGAAATGAGAAGCTTACATTTTTCAATTCCTGATTTTACAGCCAGAAGCACACAAAGACAACAGGGTTTCCTTCTCAGTTTAGCTATTAACCTTAATATTTTACAGCAATGAAGTGGAAAAAAAGACTATCAGCCCACAGTGAATACAGAGATGAGTTATCATTCCTAACTGTTTTAGTATTACCATAAGCCTCCAGAAGTGGGTTGGCTGCAATGATTTGATCCTCCAGCGACCTCCTAAAATGATGATATCCAACTTGTTTGTGTTTTTCATTTTAAATTGGCAAGTGTATCACGGCGAAGGAGGCGACGTGGAAACAGTTCTGGGGGCCGGCCGTGCGGAAGGCAACGGCGGAGACGTGGAAACAGTTCAGGAGGCCGGCCGCGCGCAAGGCAACGGCGGCGGCGAAGGAGGCGACGTGGAAACAGTTCTGGGGGCCGGCCGCGCGCAAGGCAACGGCAGCGGCGGCCCTCCAGTCCCAGGCGTGCTGGCCATGGCCTGGTGGGCACAGGACCAGACGAGGCAGGACCAGACGAGGATGCAGAGGCTGGACCAGACGAGGCAGGACCAGACGAGGATGCGGAGGCTGGACCAGACGAGGCAGGACCAGACGAGGATGCGGAGGCTGGACCAGACGAGGCAGGACCAGGCGAGGATGAAGACACGGAGGCTGGACCAGGCGAGGATGAAGACACGGAGGCTGGACCAGGCGAGGATGAAGACACGGAGGCTGGACCAGGTGAAGCGGATGAAGCCGAAGCATGCGCTGGACCAGGCGACGCTGAGGATGCTGAATCCGGACCAGGCGACGGCGTGGAGGATGCAGCAGAGGCCGGGCCAGGCAACGGCGTGGAGGATGCAGACGGAGGCGCTGCAGCAGGTGGCGGCATGGATGAAACCGCTGCTGCAAGCGCGGATGAGGCTGCTGGTGGAGCAGCTGGAGGCTGGATGGGCTCCTCGGGCCCCCCAACTGACGAGAAAGGAGGCTGGACGGGCTCCTCGGGCCCCCCAGCAAAAACAGTCTCAGAACCAGTGGGCACTGGAGCCCCTGGCAGGAACGCAACAGAACCAGCAGGCGCGGAGGCCTCTGGCAGGAACGCAACAGAACCAGCAGGCGCGGGGGCCTCTGGCAGGAACGCAACAGAACCAGCAGGCGCGGGGGCCTCTGGCAGGAACGCAACAGAACCAGCAGGCGCGGGGGCCTCTGGCAGGAACGCAACAGAACCAGCAGGCACACGGGCCTCTGGCAGGAACGCAACAGAACCAGCAGGCACACGGGCCTCTGGCAGGAACGCAACAGAACCAGCAGGCACACGGGCCTCTGGCAAACACATGGCAGACTGCAGCTGCACAGAGCATTGAGTCTGCTCAGGCAGCGACGGCCGGGTGCGGTCCTCAGCTGGCTTCTTAACCGCCAGGGGTCCAGAGTCTGCTGGGGGCTGAAACCCAGCCTCTGGGGAGGCCCTGGAGTGAATCTCAGTCACAGAGCTGGCCAGCTTTTGAGGACTGATAACAATATTGTTTGGTTTGTCTCTCTGATTAGAATTCAAGGTTGTGGAACAGTTCTGTAAGGGTTGGATAGACATAGCTTGCTGTACCGGAGGTGTAGGTGAAGATGATGGCTGTATAGGTGGCTGAGCTGAGGGCAACTGAGGAAAAGGTCGGGAAAATGATGGTTGTGAAGTTTGAAACCGAGCTGACGATAAGGCTGATGATTCCTCTACCAATTGAGCTATTGACTGGGCTAAGGATTGAAATAAGGTTTGTAGTAAGTCAGGCTGTGGATGTGACTGTGCTATGGGAAGCGAGGCTGAATGTGGTGGAGGTGGCGACTGAGCCTCGGGCCGGGCGGCTAACAGAGCCTCGGGCCGGGCGGCTAACAGAGCCTCGGGCCGGGCGGCTAACAGAGCCTCGGGCCGGGCGGCTAACAGAGCCTCGGGCCGGGCGGCTAACAGAGCTTGGGGCGAAAATGGTGGTGGTGGAGTTGGTGTCTGGGCTACAGGCGGCTTCTGAGCAGGGAACACAGGACACTGAGCTACAGGTGGCTGCTGAGCAGGTGACACTGGAGACTGAGCTACAGACGGCTGCTGAGCAGGGGACTGAGCTGAAAGCGGACGGGCAGCTGACTTAATAAACATAGCTCCAGAATAAACAGTTCCAGATGAAACAGTCTTAACTCCTGGGTCCGAGGGAGCATCAGAAGCACAGTCTTTTGAACCAAAGTGGAAACGATCGCTCTCAAAATGAATACTGTCATTTTCTGGAACAGGAGGAATAGAGGATCTAGAGTTCATGAAGCTGACGTTAGCGGCCTTTGGGGAAACGGTACGTTTATCCCTCGACACAGAAGGCGAATGTAGGGGGACTTTGTCACTCACCCTAGGCGGTTGGTCGAGAAGAGTCCCAGGCTCCTGCCGGAGCCGTGAGTGCTGGCGGCACGTTCGCCGCTTCCAAGTTGAAGAGGGAGAAGGGCTGGCTGAAGGTGATGTGGGAAAACTCGGCTGCAGTTGCTCCTGCTGCGGTGTGGAAATGTTGGGTGCACTGGGGGGAACAATGATAATCCCCAGCATTTTATAAAATGCCTGTGCTGGCGTGAGCTGATTGCTTGCAGGCTCGTAGTAATCCTCCCGGGACCGGCTGGAGCGTTTTCTGCGAGACCTGGGCGTCCGCGGAGAGGAAGCAGGTGAGTGGACCGAAGGGTAAGCAGCTAGTGAGGAACGGCAGCACGGAGGCCCTCCAAGCGCTAGCCGAGTCCCGTCAAAACGGGAGCTGCGCTTCCACGGTGAGTCCGCTGGATCCATTACTGGTCGCGTCGTTCTGTCATGAATCGCTGTGTGGCAGGCAAGCAGGAGTGGTGGACCCAAAATGCAGAACTCAGACACGGAAGTGAAACTTAAGGCGCAGCTTTATTGCTGGGAAAAACCTCGTACAAACTAAACTCACCAAAAGAAAACCAAAAGTCAGAACAGAGGAACCAAGGACTGAAACACTGGAAAGAAACACTAAACTGGAGCAGGAGACCAAACACTGGGAACATAGAAGCAGAACACACAGCTAGTTGAGGGTACGACGCGACACTGACACAGAGAAACACAGGGCTTAAATACACAGACGGCAGTAATCAAGGGATGAGAGACAGGAGGGGAACACACCTGGGAGAAATCACAGCTGACGAGACTGAGCACACTCACATATGACACAAACCTTCACAATAAAACAGGAAACTCAGACACAT
Source organism: Diplotaxodon limnothrissa (assembly GCF_057381915.1). Classification (NCBI taxonomy): domain Eukaryota; kingdom Metazoa; phylum Chordata; class Actinopteri; order Cichliformes; family Cichlidae; genus Diplotaxodon; species Diplotaxodon limnothrissa. The sequence continues at coordinate 22,683,849 of NC_140600.1, forward strand.
GGAACCAGACAAGACATTGAACTAAACAGACAGATTCACAAACAGATGGGGTGACACCATAGACAGAGACAGACTCAAAGGCAGACCAAATATAACACACAGAACTCAAACAATAATAATCATCATCATCATAAACTAGAAAATGATAACTAAAAGCGCTGGGTCACCGACCCAGGACCATGACATGGATGATGCAAAGATGTTTTGGTGCTGACTGCAATGTGTATGATTTCCTTTTTAGAATCATGAAATATATACCAGCCTCCTATAAATAACAGATGGGACACACCTTTTCTGCTCTTAGGGTTGTTAGTAAAAGGTTTTGAATGTGTAACAATGTCTTTATCAGTCTTTGGCATCACTGTAGGGTCCACTTTTCAGAACATTGCTTCTAGACTTTGACTGGACCATTACAACTTCTTTTTCAGTAATTCTGTCATAGGTTTACTTGAGTGCTTGGGATTATTGCCCTGTTGTAGAACCACACAATGTTTTTGAAGGGTGCTCTTCAGTATCATTTTGCTTATCATGTCAGAGCTGTGCTGAATGTATCTACTTCTGCCTTTAGCTGTCTGTCCAAAAGCCAGAGCTATTTTGACCAAGCTTTAGCTGTGAAACTGATGACTGAATATTTAGACGTTTTTCCTAAAGTGTTCTGCTTTGTTCATATTCAGCATTGCAAACTCTTTTTTACAGAGGTGAGGCTTTCTTCTGGTAACCCTTCCAAAAAAGCCAAGCTTGTTCATGTTTGCAGATGACACTGTGATGTGAATTGAGCAGCTCAAAGAGAGAGAGTGAGGTGGAGGTAGGAGGTAGCAGTGCAGTCTGCTTAATATATATATCAATTTTTGGCTAGGATTAATTTGCATATTTGTTTTTGATGGGCAAAATTATTTTGTAAGTGGCAGATATGTCACAGTGTGAACTCTCATCAAGCTCTAAGGCCAACAGATCCGCCTGTTCTCTCTCATTCTGTAATAGACAAATGCAGCTGCTCCCACATCCTCATTCATTACAAAGTGCATAACATTTTTTCCTGATTAATTACATTTTATTTAAAAGGACATAGGACTATTACACTCACTTTAGCCCGATAAGCTTTGGATGGTTAAGAGTTTGAAATCATTCTTATTTAGGTAATATTTAGCTCCCTAGTTCTCCTTAGTTCTTCTGAAACAAACATTTTATCTCCTCTCCCTTAAAGGCTGCCATCCTACTTTAAACCAACTTTCTGCTGATTTTAACAACGAAAAAGTCCAGGTGAAAAAGTCATCCTCATAGGACAAGCTTCCACTCCCTTCACATACATACAGATCCAAGAGTAAAAAAAACCTACAAGAAACAGAGCGTTTCAAGCTCTTTGACGCTTGAGATTTTGGCTAACAGGAATTGATCAGATTTCATCATTTGAAAGTTTGGCCAAGTTTAATTCGATGTTCCACCATTGTTTATTTGACAAACAATAACAAAAAACATAACTGCTCTGACTTTGCAGTAACGCACACAACTATAAAACAGAGAGCAATGATAGTAATCGTGGAGGAAATGTAATCATGTGGCTGTTGATTATGATTTGTTACTTTGTAAATGAACTCCACAGTTGCAAAAGAGATGAGCATCAGATTCAAGTGCTTGAAATGCAGGGCTTAACCCATAATCTGGAAAGCTGTATAAACTGGAAGATAGCTTAGATAAAATTCTGTCTATGTGCAACCAACTAGAAATGTTTAGTGCTGACAGTAACTTAGGAACCAGTAATACGCCAGTGTAGATAAATCTTGTATATGTATTCAGGTGTATAAATGTTGTATAAAACGTAATAATTAAACATCTTTTCATGTTGATGTATTTTTAATGCTAATCAATTCTATTTTCTACAGGTAGATGGGTCTCTGCACACACATCATTTTTCAGTTTTTTGCTACAATTTCATGTTTACATCATTCCTGTAAATCTATTCCACTGTGCCAAGGTTTTTTCTAATATGGGAAAATCTGCAAATAACATTTATGTGGATTGTTTCCTTTTTTGTGTGTATTGTTTTTTTTTTTACTATATCCTTTTTAAAACATGTGAAAAAAGTAGTTTTGCACCTGCAGTCTCTCTTACTCTTCCAGCTTTGTCAGTTAGCACTTCATGAGTCATTGTTCCATCTCTCCATGTCTTCCGTTTTTTCTCTTCTCCTTCTGCCCCGTTCCTGTGTAGATAATTAAAAAACAGCATTAGTTCGTTGCTTTTATTAATTACCTTTAAACCTTTAGGGGGAAAACTCACATGGCAATGGGATTTTGTGATAAGTAGTTATTAAATATGTCTTACTCAATCAAGTGTACATGTATCATTTGATTTGTGATGATCACATTACTGCCTGTGGAAAACAACCTTGGCTGTGGTCAGAAAAAAGACAGGAAAGGTTTCATTAAAGGTTCTGCTGAGAACTATGGAAAACAGCAATGGTGTTTTTAAGCTTGACAGGAGAGGCAGCTGGTGCTTTTGGGATACATAATAGAGTTTATACTGGGTGCACTACATCAGTGAACTCTTCAATTATACTTGTCTGATGGGCATACAGGTTTCATTTCAATCCAGATGTTCCCCAGTATTCATTTAAATATGCTTAAAGTTCAGTTCAAGGTGATCTAGAGCAATTCCCTACATTCAAAAATCACAGTAAACCAGTGAAATATCTTTACAATCTATTACAATTAGAGTTCACATAAAAAAGCAAGGCTGGAAATTCTACTGAATTTCTCAGAACAATGCATGCAATAAATAATCAGTATGAAAGCTGAATAGCATATAGAAAAATCTGAAAACATGTCATACCATATTTTAAGATAGTTCCAAGGGACTGTCCCCGGTTTTCCCATCTTCTGTCCAATGCAAGCTGGTACAGATTCAAGCATCACCCTGTGACCTGAATAAAACATTTTGTATAATAATAATAATAATAATAATAATAATAATAATAATAATAATAATAATAATAATAAAAGACTAAAATAAAAGAATAAAAGAATAAATTATTTTTAGGTAAATGCAGGCTCTCAGTGAAAGCTGGTGAAGCAGTGTAATGTTAAGAGACAAGAAGATGATCATGATGGTGATGATGACAGAGAAGCCGGTAACATGATCAACATGTTTGCACATTTGCAACTCGAGGCATATAAGATGCCAGTGACTACCACTCATGTGGCAGTCATTAACACTGCCAGGAAATTAGTGCATCCCAAACTACTACTGCTTTAATAACCAGACCTTGCTCTTTAAAAAAAAACAAAAGAAAAAAAAATTTGTAATTCAGTTTCTTTTATCAAAAAATCAGGAATAGTCGATTCATTTGCATAACGATGATGGACAATTTCATCTGCATGAAGCCATTAGCCTCCAAAATATCAAGTGTGAGTAACAAGTGTAACTGTTGGAGACAGCTTAACAGTCACACCCAGGCACTCTCACACTTATCACCTTCTCACGCCCTAATACCAGAGCCCTACTGCAAGATGGGTACTGCCAAGCCAAAATCTCAGACCTAATTTTAACAAAGAAAAACCACGCCAACAACAAAACTCTTTGTCATCAAAAAAGGTCACAGTCAGTGCTCCTTGCAGCTATATTTGAGCACCACTTATTATCAGCATGCACTGAAAGATTAAAAGACAATATTAAAAATGTAAAAGCTGCATAACAACACAGCATTATTAAGAGAGTTTAATAAACAAATACTTCTCTTAATGAAATAATAACACATTCTTTAGTAATTGAGTTCCAGGCTTTGCAATTAATGGCATCAATATGCCACACAACAATCTGAATGGCTGCCATAACGCAACATACAAAATATAACTCTACCACATGGTTAAAAAAAAATCACTCTACTGACCTTGGGTTTTCACATGTAACTAAAAATGACAAAACACAGGTAAAACACTGTTCTACACATCAGATTAAACTGGACAATACTTACAGTGTTGCACATTTGAACACAAGCACAAGGATGCTTCTTTGTGTTCAGCCAACAGACTGGAATGTTACCCAGCACTCACCATGGTTTATTATCCACAGCCCAGCTGATATTCTTTGACAAATGAAGAAGGTGTCAGGCGTAGATCAAAGTCCATTAAAATACAATAAGCCTGCTAGGTATGTAGCATTTGACTTTAGTATCAACATAAGCCTGATGCTATATTTGAGTTTTGCCCTAATAAGACAGAAGATTTCGGAGCAGGTATCGTGTAACACATGTTTATTGAAGACAGAGGCTCATTATATCTTGTGGGTAAGTGCTTTAGAATGCCTTCTTCTTATTCACTGCTGTAAGTTGATCTTCTTTCCAGGGAAACAGTGCCCAATGGCTTTCTACCCACGCTTAATTGTGCCGGCTATGTTCCATAGTCTTGGCAAAAATGTCTGCACGCTTGCCATCCTTGACAAAAGCCTCAACAAGCATCTAACAAACACAAACAATATGGAATTGAATGCCCTAAACAGTGTTAACTCGCTCCGCTTAGATTCACAGGAAAAATCCAGGATGAGGTCATTTTTCAAACATAAAGGAAGAAGAACTGGTACTCTGCTGCTCTACTTTTAGGGATTGTCTCAGTCTCCCTTGTGTGTCCCTTACAAGACTAAGAACAGCTGTTGGCACTGTTGTAAAATGTAATGCCTTGGCAATCCTTCCTTTTCTTTAAAGCTTTTTGGCACTCATTTTATTTTATAATAATTTCTGACTTGTAAGGCCTCTGAAACAGTACCTCAGTGACTTTTTAAAGCTTCCCCAAAGCACTTCGAGGGACTACTGTTGTGCCAGAGACCAATAAAAAGATCCATTAGTCACACCTTTGGACTGTCTGTAACTGCTGACTTGACTTTAGCCAAAAATGAGCCAATTTCCTATCTGTGCTACACATAAACAACCAAAAGCCAACTGCACATCTGTATGTTACATAAAATTTAAAACAAGACAGGAGTATGGAGTTCGAAATGCTGCTTCATCTCCGTATTTTTGCTGAAGGCAACACAACCTGACTGTGTTGGTAATTACAGGTACAGGAATTCTGGCATGTAAGACGTCCAGAAGACATAAACTGTGCGATGACAGAGGTGGAGGAAAGAACTGGTGCACAAGGATAACACCACACAGCATGACCAAATAGAGAAACCCACTTGTGATAGGCTCCCATCATTTGATATAAAAGGAAGAGCAAGCCACCACCAAGCACAGGCACCCAGCAAAGGTAAGTATCTTGGGGAGGTCATTTATTCCAGTACTTTGCCATATCATAGGAATCAGGCTGGTTATTCACATTTTTATGTTTCCAAACAGATTTTTCTTTAGAAAAAATAGAAAATTAATTTCTATTTAATACTATTTTAAAACAAAGAACCACTGACTTAACTGTCTAATTTGTGAATTTTTGTTCCTTATTTCAGAAGTCTGCAGTGAAGTCTGACAGGAATACCCATTTCTCATCTGGTGTCCTCCAAGGTAAATGTGATCAGTTTTCGTGATCAAGAGTACCAGTGCATGAGTAGGACAGACACAAGAGCGGATCTTTATGAGCATCTCTTGTTGGTACTTATTGAATCCCTGGCTTGAGAGTAGCTACTCTGAGAGTAGCTACTCTCAAGCCTTCTCTTCTTAAAGGAATAGCATGTTTGACTGTATAGGTAGCTATAAGAGTGTGAATATATGTAATATATACACTGCTGACAAATAAGATGAATGACTCCTCTCTTGTTTCCTCACTTGCAGTAAAGGGTCATCATGAGTGGGGACGCAGAGATGGAGTGTTTTGGCGCGGCGGCCATGTACCTCCGCAAGCCAGAAAGAGAGCGCATTGAAGCTCAAAATATTCCATTTGATGCTAAAACAGCATACTTCGTGAGTGAGCCCAAAGAAATGTACCTCAAGGGGAAACTTACTAAGAGAGAGGGCGGCAAAGCCACCGTGGAGACTCTGTGCGGGAAGGTGAGAGTAGTGACACTTGAATTTGTGCAGCTTCAAATGTGAATTCAGACTGCTCAAGTTATGAATAACTATATGGATATGTTAACTATATGTAGCATGGTCCAAATATCTGAAACCAGAGAGGTTTGGGTATATTTACATGTAACACACGAAGTCATGACATGTAAGATATATTTGGAATTTTCAGAATCTGACAAACTCTTTTCAGCAATCAAATGTAAACTTGTGAGATTGCCCTGAAGCCATTCTTCACCACATGATAGCAGAAAACATGGCATCACAACTGAGTGAAAATGTCATAACTCAAGTTGTTATGGTAAGAAAGAAGGGGCTTTTCTCAGCATAATGGTTAGACTGAAAGTTTCACTTGGTTCAATTCAAGCCAGTGATGTGAATTTCCTTTGGAGTTGAACCAAGCTGGTGTTGTAAAAAACAACAACAGCAACAACAAACAAACCAACAAAAAATGCAGGTGCAGCTATAATGCTAAATTAAAACACTTCTCAGAAGGAGGAAGAACAGAAAGAACAAGGCCAGACATACCCAGAATTTCACTGTTGATAAAGTTCAAAGTTGTTTGACACCAGACTTGAATCACTAAACAATACACCAAAGAATACTAGCACTCCTTTCTTCTGAGATACGGTAAAACCTCCGGTTTTCATCGCTGTGAACAAAACAGACAGCAAAATCTTTACATGAACTACTTGAAGAGTAACAAAAGCCAAGTACTGTTAACTGTCACAGCTTAATGTGTGAATGAGTGTGGCACGAATAGCATTGTCCGATTCATTCTGACAATGCTATTCTTGCCACATATTAAATCTGAAATACAACCTTGTGCAAAGTAGACTAAGACGAAGTAGCTTTTTGGACCCATTTGGATGTATTCCACAGTCAAAAACTGATCAGAAGGCCAAATGAATAATTCAAAATAAGAATGAGAATAAAACAAACAAGATTAAAAACAAATATCACAATTTAGACAAAACTGCTTAATTCTATCTGAATTTACATTTGTGCCTTCTTTGGCAGACTATCACCGTGAAAGAAGATGAAGTCTTCCCAATGAACCCTCCCAAATTCGATAAGATTGAGGACATGGCCATGATGACCCACCTCAGTGAGCCTACTGTGCTGTATAACCTCAAAGAGCGCTATGCAGCATGGATGATCTACGTGAGTTGATCAGAACTCCATAGCTGATACTCGTGCTCACGACAAAAGGAAGATATGCATCATAAATGATCCTCTCTGACTCCACAGACCTACTCTGGGCTGTTCTGCGTCACTGTGAACCCCTACAAGTGGCTCCCAGTGTATGATTCAGGGGTTGTGGCAGGATACAGGGGCAAGAAGAGAATTGAGGCTCCACCCCACATCTTCTGCATCTCTGATAATGCCTATCAGTTCATGCTCCAAGGTAATAAACCTTTTTAAGATACAATGTGTCCTGATCATTTTGTAAGCTACAGTTCAGAAATAAAACAGCTGCAATTCAAAAGTGAACGAATTATTTTAGCTTGATGATTTTGGTCTCTTACAGACAGAGAAAATCAGTCCATCCTGATTACGTAAGTACAAAGCATGCTTTTATATGATGAGCATTTCCAAAAGTATTATTTGCAATATCGAAATTACAACTCTAAAACTCCTTACTCTAACCAGTGGAGAATCTGGTGCAGGAAAGACTGTCAACACAAAACGTGTCATCCAGTACTTTGCAACAATTGCAGTGGCTGGAGGAAAGAAAACCGAGCAAGTTCCCGGCAAAATGCAGGTAAATGAAGTTGCAAAATATGAGATCTAAAAATCAATCAAAGAATTCCTGTACTCACAGCTCATGAACGGTGTCTTTAGGGGTCACTGGAAGACCAAATCATTGCAGCAAACCCACTGTTGGAAGCTTATGGTAATGCCAAGACTGTGAGGAATGACAATTCTTCACGTTTTGTAAGTTATTTTGGTGATTTTACCTTAATTCTGTGGTAAAAATTCACAGTTCATGTTCACTGTTGCATTTATAATTGAAACATTATTCTCCTGCTTAGGGAAAATTTATCAGAATTCACTTTGGGACAACTGGAAAACTGGCTTCGGCTGATATTGAAACATGTATGATTTTTGTTTTGGTTTTACTTATGTATTTATTTTTGAGGGAATTATCAGACTGCTTTGACTGCTACAAGGAAGATTTGTGATAACCACGAAACTTAAATCTGTACAGATCTGCTGGAGAAGTCTCGAGTGACGTTCCAGCTCTCTGCTGAGAGGAGCTACCATATCTTCTATCAGCTCACAACGGGCCACAAACCTGAGCTCATCGGTTAGAGAATTATACCAAAATGACACCAAAAAACAAAATATAGTGTTTATATATATATATATATATATATATATATATATATATATATATATATATATTGTTCATTATGTTTTATGTATTTTGTTTTTCTCATTTAGAGGCTCTCCTGATCACCACAAACCCATACGACTATCCCATGATCAGTCAGGGTGAAATCACTGTCACGAGTATCAATGACGTTGAAGAATTCATCGCTACTGATGTAAGAACAGCTTCACTCACGACCTTTCACTAATATTAATAACTATATAAACAGAACTCCATGAAGCTCATCATATTGATGTTCGGCTTTGTTAATGGGGAGTTTGAATTAAAAATGTAATAAATGCTGAATCAAAAACAGCTTTCTATTTTACATTAAAATATAATGGGTTCTGTTTGTGCTTATTAAAACTTATTCATCATTTCACAGACTGCCATTGACATCCTGGGCTTCACCGCAGACGAGAAAATTAGCATGTATAAACTGACCGGAGCTGTGATGCATCACGGAAACATGAAGTTCAAGCAGAAGCAGCGAGAAGAGCAGGCTGAGCCAGATGGCACTGAGGGTATGAAGAACATTGTGCACTTTAAGCACTGCTGATTTTGTCACTTGAAAGAGGACCTTTGAGGTAGAGGTTTATTTATTTATGAATTTGTGTTCATATAGTTGCAGATAAAATCGCCTACCTCATGGGTCTGAACTCGGCTGATTTGCTAAAAGCACTGTGCTACCCGAGAGTGAAGGTTGGGAACGAGTATGTGACCAAAGGTCAAACTGTTCCTCAGGTACAGATGTTACAAAGAAAACACACAAATAACAAATGATTTCCTGTAAGACAGTGTCTTTAAACCAAACCCTTCAAGACACTAATACATATTGATAAGGCTTTTTTTTTTTTACCAATAGGTTACAATGGCACTATTTCTAAATTTATAACCACTAATGATAAAATCAATATCCCTTCACTTCAAAATCAGGTCAACAATTCCGTCAATGCTCTCTCAAAGTCGGTCTATGAGAAAATGTTCTTGTGGATGGTCGTCAGAATCAACGAGATGTTGGACACAAAGCAGTCAAGAAGCTATTTTATTGGTGTCCTGGACATTGCTGGGTTTGAAATTTTTGATGTAAGTATGCAGAACTAACACTGCATTGTCTTATGTTCATGTTGCTAATTATGCAAAACATTTTCAAAACAGTTCAGGGTTTAGGGTATGTCAAGAATAAAAGCACAGTCTTGTTTTGGGTGCGCTTGCTGACCTTATCTGTATTTTTTCAGTTCAACAGCCTGGAACAGCTGTGCATCAACTTCACCAATGAAAAACTGCAACAGTTTTTCAACCATCACATGTTTGTCCTGGAGCAAGAAGAGTACAAGAAAGAGGGCATTGAATGGGAGTTCATTGACTTTGGTATGGACTTGGCTGCCTGCATTGAGCTTATTGAGAAGGTGAGCCGTGTGCTGTCCATTTGCACACATAAAACAATAGAAAACAACTTGAAACTGTTTTTTTATGCTTCTTTCATCATGGCAGCCAATGGGCATCTTCTCCATCCTTGAAGAGGAGTGCATTGTCCCCAAGGCAACAGACATAACCTTCAAGAACAAACTCTATGACCAGCATGTTGGCAAAAGTGCCCCCTTCCAGAAACCAAAGCCTGCCAAAGGCAAAGCTGAGGCCCACTTCTCCCTGGTGCACTATGCTGGTACTGTTGACTACAATGTTAATGGCTGGCTGGAGAAGAACAAAGACCCCCTGAACGACTCTGTGGTACAGCTCTACCAGAAGTCTTCAACAAAGCTGTTGGCTTTCCTGTATGCGTCACATGCCTCTGCAGAAGGTGATGATCATATTTTTAGGACAGAATTCAGAGTTTCCATTGTTTTCATTATATTTCAAAATGATCAGATTTAGTACAGAACAGAAAAATAATTACATTATAAAATAAAAAATTATATTTAAAGTCATTTAAGTTTATATCTGACATTTAATGTTTCAGCTGAGGGAGGTGGAAAGAAAGGTGGCAAGAAAAAGGGTGGGTCTTTTCAGACTGTATCTGCTCTGTTCAGGGTAAGCATAAAAATATTTTTTTTTTCCTCAGATGCGTAGGTAGCATCCAGGGTTTACTTTCCATCATGTGAAAATTTGAATATTTTCATATTTTAGGAGAATCTGGGCAAGCTGATGACGAACTTAAGGAGCACTCATCCTCATTTTGTACGCTGTCTCATTCCAAATGAATCAAAAACTCCTGGTAAAGACTGGTAACAATAATGTAAATTAATGCATTTTAAGGTCTGTGAAGGTTCTCAGTCATCCAGGTCATCGTAGTCAAAGGAGCTTGCAAAGAAAAGCGTCTGGACTTCTTTAAGTTACTTGAAGACGTTTCACCTCTCATCCAAGAAGCTTCTTCAGTTCTAAGGTCAAATGGTGGAGAGTCCCAGATATAAACCTAGTGGGAGTAACCCCCCACAGAGGGACAAAAGGACCCCCTTTTGTCCCTCTGTGATGATGATGATCCTCTAATCGCCTGAGCCAAGGTGTGAAACTGGGTGTGGGTCCCAATCAGCCAGAGTTTCGGGTGAGTTCATTGTGAAACCTGGCCCCACCTTATCATGCGAATTCCTAAGATCAGATGGCCCAGGATGTGAGTGGGCGTTAAGGCGTCTGGGAAGGGATCTCAAAACTGGATTATAGATGGCAGAGAGTTGGTGTCGTAAACCCCCGCCTCTGTTCAAAGATGGTCGCTCACAGTGGACATAGATGGCTTCTTTCACTCCTCTTTCAAACCATCTGTCCTCTCTGTCCAAAATGTGAACATTGGCATCCTCGAAAGAGTGTCCTTCATCCTTAAGATGCAGATGGACTGCTGAGTCTTGTCCTGTGGAGGTGGCTCTTCTGTGTTGTGCCATGCGCTTGTGAAGTGGCTGTTTGGTCTCTCCAATGTAGAGGTCTGGGCATTCCTCGCTGCACTGTACAGCATACACCACATTGTTAAGTCTGTGTTTTGGAGTTTTGTCTTTCGGGTGAACTAGTTTTTGTCTGAGCGTGTTACTGGGTCTGAAATGCACCGGGATGTCATGCTTGGAGAAAACTCTCCTGAGTTTTTCTGATACACCGGCTACATAGGGGATGACAATGTTGTTGCGTCTGTCCTTCTTATCCTCCCTCGCTGGTGTCTGGTCTTCTTTTCTGTGCCTCTTTGCTGACATTAAGAACGCCCATTTAGGATAGCCGCACGTTTTGAGTGCTTCCTTTACATGTGTGTGTTCCTTCTTTTTTCCTTCAGGCTTAGAGGGAACATGTTCTGCCCGGTGGTGTAGGGTCCTAATTACTCCAAGTTTGTGTTCCAGAGGGTGATGGGAGTCAAAGAGGAGGTACTGGTCCGTGTGTGTGGGCTTCCGGTAAACTTCGATGTTGAGGTTGCCGTTCTCTTCAATGTGAAACGTCTTCAAGTAACTTAAAGAAGTCCAGACGCTTTTCTTTGCAAGCTCCTTTGACAATGCATTTTAAGGTAAATGTAATGCCATGTACATGACTGAATTTAATATGGGTTTAAGGTCTCATGGAGAACTTCCTGGTCATCCACCAGCTAAGGTGTAACGGTGTGCTGGAGGGGATCAGGATCTGCAGGAAAGGGTTCCCCAGCAGAATCGTCTACGGTGACTTCAAGCAGAGGTGATTACTAAGAATAAAGACATTTGCCACAATCTAAAGATCAACTTCTCCTTAATTCATCATGTACCCCCAATCAGATACAAAGTGTTGAATGCCAGTGTCATCCCTGAGGGACAGTTCATCGACAACAAGAAGGCCTCAGAGAAACTCTTGGGCTCCATTGATGTTGACCACACACAGTACAAGTTTGGCCACACAAAGGTACAGTAACAAAAAATGCAAACTTTTGTTGGTATTTTAAATAAACTGCTGCTAAATCAGGATACTTTAAGCAGGTATTACAATTTTGCTTTTGACAATGCTGTATGTGCTCTGTATGACTATTTTTCAGGTGTTCTTCAAAGCTGGTCTCCTGGGTCTATTGGAGGAGATGCGTGATGAAAAACTCGCTATCCTTGTCACAATGACGCAGGCTCTCTGCAGAGGTTTCCTCATGAGGAGAGAGTTTGTCAAGATGATGGAACGCAGGTACTGTAGGCATAGTGGCTTTACACACCAAAGGGGATTTTTACAAATGCAGATGACAACTTCAATGTAATTTCTGCGCTAATTTTTTTCTTTCTGGTTCAGCCCATAGTTTTTATTACAGTTTTTCAGATCTAAAAATACCAATTTTTCTCAATCTTCTATCCTCAGGGAGGCAATTTACTCCATCCAGTACAACATCCGTTCATTCATGAATGTCAAAACCTGGCCTTGGATGAAGTTGTACTTCAAGATTAAGCCTCTGCTGAAGAGTGCAGAGACGGAGAAAGAGATGGCCGCAATGAAAGTGGACTTTGAAAAGACCAAAGAGGATCTGGCAAAGGCTCTGGCTAAGAAGAAAGAACTGGAGGAAAAGATGGTTTCTCTGCTGCAGGAGAAGAATGACTTACTGTTACAAGTGCAGTCTGTGAGTTCAGTCGCTACCTTGCATGCACAGTGTCTACTGATTATCAAAGAATTAATTTGATTAACAAACTTGTGTTGCCTTTTAGGAAGGTGAAAACCTTGCTGATGCAGAGGAAAGGTGTGAGGGGCTCATTAAAGCAAAAATCCAGCTTGAGGCCAAACTCAAAGAGACAGCTGAGAGACTGGAGGATGAGGAGGAAATGAACGCTGAGCTGACTGCAAAGAAGAGGAAGCTGGAGGACGAGTGCTCTGAGCTGAAGAAGGATATTGATGACTTGGAGCTGACCCTGGCCAAAGTGGAAAAGGAGAAACATGCCACTGAGAACAAGGTCATACTCCCTCTTTTAACAATGTATTGTTTTGTTAAGTGTTGCGAAAATCATTTGTAAGTTTATATTCATGTCAACTTCTTTAGGTCAAAAACCTCACAGAGGAACTGGCTGCTCAAGATGAGTCCATTGCCAAGCTGAGCAAAGAAAAGAAAGCCCTCCAAGAGGCCCATCAGCAGGTCCTCGATGACCTGCAGGCAGAGGAAGACAAAGTTAACAGTCTGACGAAGGCCAAGACCAAGCTGGAGCAGCAAGTGGACGATGTGAGTATTTTTAAAACTCATCTGAAAACCAACAGTCCACTAATACACTTTCTAAATCCATGAAATATCTCTGTCTTTGGTAGCTTGAAGGTTCCCTGGAGCAAGAAAAGAAGCTTCGCATGGACCTTGAGCGGGCTAAAAGAAAGCTTGAAGGTGACCTTAAACTGGCCCAAGAAACCATCATGGATCTGGAGAACGATAAGCAGCAATCTGATGAGAAAATAAAGAAGTAAGAAAAATAATTCATATATATTTATCTGCACTAAAATATTCTCTGATAAATACAACTGTAATATGCCATTATCATTTTTTCCCCTTTAGGAAGGACTTTGAGATTAGCCAGCTCCTGAGTAAGATCGAGGATGAGCAATCTCTGGGACTGCAGTTACAGAAGAAGATAAAGGAACTTCAGGTATAATTAGAAGTATTTACTATAGCAAAAAATCTTCAAATATGTTCAACTTAGCTTAAACTTTTTTGTGTTTTAGGCTCGTATTGAGGAGCTCGAGGAGGAGATTGAGGCTGAACGTGCTGCTCGGGCCAAGGTGGAGAAGCAGAGGTCTGATCTCTCCAGAGAGCTGGAGGAGATCAGTGAGAGACTCGAGGAAGCTGGCGGAGCAACTGCAGCTCAGATTGAGATGAACAAGAAGCGCGAGGCCGAGTTTCAGAAGCTGCGGCGTGATCTCGAAGAGGCCACCCTGCAGCACGAAGCCACCGCCGCAGCTCTCCGCAAGAAGCAGGCTGACAGCGTGGCCGAGCTAGGAGAGCAGATTGATAACCTGCAGAGAGTCAAACAGAAGCTGGAGAAAGAGAAAAGCGAGTACAAGATGGAGATTGATGACCTTGCAAGCAACATGGAGGGTATTGCCAAAGCCAAGGTAATCAGAGCGCTAAACTTGCAAAAGTGGAAAATAAACTGTAATTTTATTATCTATGTATGTATTTATTTATTTGCTAATACATGATTTATTTCATCAGGCAAACCTTGAGAAGATGTGCAGGACATTGGAAGATCAGCTAAATGAGCTCAAGTCAAAGAACGATGAAAATGTTCGTCAGCTGAATGATATCGGTGCACAAAAAGCACGACTTCAGACTGAAAATGGTACGAAACTCACTTCATATGAAAAACATGTTGTGATAGTGGTACTGAGGCAAAATGCAACCAGCAGCGAGATCTGTAACAATGGAAATTCACATACATTTTTACAAGTTAAAAATGTAGTGATGTGGATATTTCTAACCTCATTAGGAATGCTATTCACAAGTTTAGGGTTCATTAAGGTTTTTAATGTCGTTCTTCTTCAGTTGCAACAGCGGAAAATTTATGGTGCATCAGTGTATGCTTATTTCCTGCTCTTGTTGCTGTTGAGTGCTGCTAATAACTAAAAAATCGTTGCTTAGGTGAATATTCACGGCAGATCGAGGAGAAAGAAGCTCTTGTGTCTCAGCTGACCAGAGGCAAACTGGCCTACACTCAGCAAATTGAGGAGCTTAAGAGGCACATAGAGGAGGAAGTCAAGGTAACAGAATTTGAAAACTGTGTGAGAAGAAAAGGCGAAAAAATGTTTTCTGTCAAATATTTATCTGGTTTTTGTTCGGATTATAGGCCAAGAACGCCCTGGCTCATGCTGTCCAGTCAGCTCGGCATGACTGCGACCTCCTCAGGGAGCAGTATGAGGAGGAGCAGGAGGCCAAAGCTGAGCTGCAGCGTTCAATGTCCAAGGCAAACAGCGAGGTGGCTCAGTGGAGGACCAAATATGAAACTGATGCTATTCAGCGCACTGAGGAGCTGGAGGAGGCAAAGTAAGTCTCCAACCTTATATTTTTTCTCGTGTCGTGATTAATATACAGCAAGTCTGAAAATTGAATGTTCTTAACAGGAAAAAGCTCGCCCAGCGTCTCCAGGATTCTGAGGAGTCCATCGAAGCTATGAATGCAAAATGTGCCTCTCTGGAAAAGACCAAACAGAGACTGCAGGGTGAAGTGGAGGACCTGATGATCGACGTGGAGAGAGCTAATGCTCTGGCTGCTAACCTTGACAAGAAGCAGAGAAACTTTGACAAGGTACGGTATTTTTGTTTGTATATAAATATGATGAGAGTTTAAAAGAAAGAGAAACTAAATAGTTTGCTGTATCTTCAGGTTCTTGCAGAGTGGAAACAGAAGTATGAGGAAAGCCAGGCAGAGCTGGAGGGATCTCAGAAGGAGGCTCGTTCTCTCAGCACTGAACTGTTCAAGATGAAAAACTCCTATGAGGAAGCTCTTGATCACCTGGAGACCCTGAAGAGGGAGAACAAGAACCTGCAACGTAAGACCATTAATCCAGTTTTCACCAAGCACTCTGTCAATAAAATACACTTGAGACGAATTTTGAATGTTTAAATCGACCAGTATGCTCATGTACTGAAAATCTGCTTGAACAGAGGAGATATCAGACCTGAGTGAACAACTTGGCGAGACCGGTAAAACCATCCATGAGCTTGAGAAGGGAAAGAAGACAGTGGAAAGTGAGAAGTCAGAAATCCAGACAGCTTTGGAAGAGGCCGAGGTAAAACTGAATCTACGATTCCTGAGCTGAGTTTGGCTTCTGTGCAAAAGAAGTGCATGTTCTGCTCAAACAATTTGAAGCATATCTGTGTGAGATTTATCCTTGAAAAGTATTCGATGCACTATGTCTGAGCTATCTTTTCTTCTTTATTCACCAGTTTGTACACTCAGTACAAACTGTACAAACATTCAGTTTGTATATTTATACTAAAGGAAACGTTGTGTGCTGTAGTTAATATGGTTCACTCTTTTTCAAAGGCTACTCTGGAGCACGAGGAATCCAAGATCCTTCGCATTCAGCTTGAGCTGACCCAAGTCAAGAGTGAAGTTGACAGGAAGATTGCAGAGAAGGACGAGGAGATTGAACAGATCAAGAGGAACAGCCAGAGAGTGATCGAGTCCATGCAAACTACTCTGGATGCTGAGGTCAGGAGCAGGAATGATGCCCTGAGAATCAAGAAGAAGATGGAGGGAGACCTGAATGAGATGGAGATTCAGCTGAGTCATGCCAACCGCCAGGCAGCTGAATCCCAGAAACAGCTGAGAAATGTGCAGGGACAGCTGAAGGTGGGTCCACTGAAGGATTTGCCCGAACTTTCTAAAATTATCTGAAAAGTAGCTTAAAGTGGGTACTGTTACCTCTTAATGTCGCACATTTCAGGATGCCCAGCTCCATCTTGATGAAGCCATTAGAAGCCAGGAAGACATGAAGGAGCAGGTTGCAATGGTGGAGCGCAGAAACAACCTGATGCAGGCTGAGATCGAGGAGCTGAGAGCTGCACTGGAGCAAACAGAGAGAGGCCGCAAGATTGCTGAACAGGAGCTGGTTGATGCCAGCGAGCGTGTGGGACTGCTGCACTCTCAGGTTAGTTACGATTCAAAAACTTCATATTTTTATAATTTGAAGGGTGAAAGTCCAAATATGTGATTCATTATCCTGTATTTCCTTTCAGAACACCAGCCTTATCAACACCAAGAAGAAGCTGGAGGCTGATTTCATTCAGATCCAAGGTGAAGTGGAAGATGCTGTCCAGGAGGCCAGAAATGCTGAAGAAAAGGCCAAGAAGGCCATCACTGATGTGAGCCACCCTGATGAATGTCTATAGTGCAGTAGCATTACTCTACCAACTATATTAGTTGGTACAACAATACAAATGACAGTTACAACAATACATATGATATGAAATTTCAGGCTGCCATGATGGCAGAAGAGCTGAAGAAGGAGCAGGACACCAGTGCTCATTTGGAGAGGATGAAGAAGAACCTGGAGGTGACAGTGAAGGACCTGCAGCACCGCCTTGATGAAGCTGAGAACCTGGCCATGAAAGGTGGCAAGAAGCAGCTCCAGAAACTGGAGGCTAGGGTGAGTCTCATGAGAGCCATCTGACTGATTCGCTGTAAGCTGGGGAAACATTTTATATTTTAAAAATAACTGCATACATCCTTTGTCAAGGTCCGTGAACTAGAGGCTGAAGTTGATGCTGAACAGAGGCGCAGCGCTGATGCTATCAAGGGAGTGCGAAAATATGAGAGAAGAGTAAAGGAGCTCACCTATCAGGTCAGCTGATTACTACTACAAAACCACAGTAATGAAAATACCATGCTTAAATGAGTATTACATTTATACCAGAATAACTAATTAATGCTTTACAACAGACGGAGGAGGACAAGAAGAATATTGCCAGACTTCAGGATCTGGTGGACAAGCTCCAGCTAAAAGTGAAGTCCTATAAGCGACAGGCTGAGGAGGCTGTAAGTAGACCTGATTCCCATGAAACACACTTTGTATAACTCAGTGCACAGGGTTTAACTTCACTGTGGCTTCTTCTACAGGAGGAGCAGGCCAACAGTCACCTGTGCAGGTACAGGAAGGTGCAGCATGAAATGGAGGAAGCTCAGGAGCGTGCTGACATTGCTGAGTCTCAAGTTAACAAACTCAGGGCGAAGAGTCGTGAAATTGTCAAGGTAAAAAAAAAAAAAAGATCTAGCATGAATCAAATTTGTAGAAATATTCATCCTGTTAAAATCGAGACTATCCAGCCAAATTTTTAAGTGCCACTGTTTTGTCATTTCAGACCAAGGAAGCAGAGGAGTGATGAAGAAATCAAGGTTGTAAATTAACAAGAAATCATACAATATGATTGTCTTGTTAGCTGTTCACATAAGCAAAGTGACAGTGCTGTGACAACCTAAAGTCAATAAAAGTTAGATTGATGCACCTTTTGTCTCTGTGCTCTTATTTTTGAATGACTCTGAACCTTTTTAAAGTCTCTAACACCCTGGTTATTGTTGTGTAAACCTATCAGTCTGGTTCTAGTGTGAAAGCATGAAGCTGCATTCATACACAAGATTACATGTCTCCATATGTGGATTTTCACCTTTCAAAAACAGAAATTTAACAGAGCACAAACAACAGAGTTTGTATGCTTTTAGTTGTTCAAGGCGCAAACAGATTTGTCCAAAATTCAGCTTCAGCTTTCAGGCCCCTCTTCTGTGAAACGGGCTCCCAGTCTGGATTCAGGAGACATACAGCCACCTTACTTTTAAGATTAGGCTTAATGTTTTCCTTTATTAACTATAAAGCTTATAGTTAGGGCTGGATCATGTGACCCTGAATCCTCACATTGTTACACTATAATAGGCCTAGGCTGCTGGGCTCTTCGCATGATGCACCGAGTGTGTTTTGTTCACTCACCCTATTCACTCTCTATATGTTTATATACCTCTCTGCATTTAATCATTAGTTACCATTAATCGCTGGCTCTCAACAGTGTGTCTTTTGTCCTGTCTTCCTTCACCCTCAACCAGTCACAGCTGTTGACTGCCCCTCCCTCAGCCTGGTTCTCCCAGAGGTTTCTTCCTGTTAAAAGGGAGTTTTTCCTTCCTACTGTCACCAAGTGCTTGCTTATAAGGAATTGTCTCATTGTTGGGGTTTCTCTGTGTTATTTTATTTACACACACATATACATATATACGTATATACACACACATATACATATATATATATATATACACATATATATACTCACACATATATACATATATATGTATATATACGTATGTATGTATATATATATATATACATATATATATATACATATATATATACACATATACACACACACATATATATATATATATATATATATATATATGAAACTCTGGCTGAAACGCTGATTGGGACCCACACCCAGTTTCACACCTTGGCTCAGGCGATTAGAGGATCATCAGGGGGTCCTTTTGTCCCTCTGTGGGGGGTTACTCCAACTAGGTTTATACCTGGGACTCTCCACCATTTGACCTTAGAACTGAAGAAGCTTCTCGGATGAGAGGTGAAACGTCTTCAAGTATCTTAAAGAAGTCCAGACGCTTTTCTTTGCAAGCTCCTTTGACTTTTAAAACTTCTCTATTAACCTGGAGCAGAAATACTGAGCTGGGTGCACAATAAAGACAAACTTACCTGCTCTCCAGGTTGTAGCTCTTTGAACCAAACAAAGATGGCAGCAGGAAGTGACTAGTTGTGCATAAGTACAAAAGCTAAATATCCATTCATTCAATACATTAATTATTAGAATGTTCAATAAATGTTCGTATTACTTATTTATTTACTTAATTCTTTTTTGGAAAACTGAGCATCTTATCCTAAATAAGTTGGGATGATTGCTTGATCAGACATCCAAGTTTAGGATAAATGACAGTCCATTCAAAACAAAACTTTATTAAAACCATTACAATACATTCAACATTTAGCCACCTAACACATTGAGACGAGCAAATAAACGCTGGACCTTTTGTAAGCAGAAGCCCTGCCCCGATCTCCACACAGTGCGTGTGGAGATCTTAAAGACGGGGACGTGTTATTGCCGGAGGTCGCCAGAGGTCAGCATTGCACACTGCACATGCTGTTGCTGTCAGCGGGGAGTTGCTGTTACGGCGTGTAAATAAGATCGCAGATTTCTTATTTGCAGTCGAAATAAAGCTGTTTTTTTTTTTCTTTTTTGTTGTTGACGGATTTCGTCGGTTTCAGTCGATGCGGGATCAGCTTTACGGACCGCGTGTGTGAGATGAGTTTCGCAGTGCTTTGGGATGCGCAGTGCGCTTTGCTGACTGGAAGTGCTGCAGTGTAAACAAGACTGTCCGAGGCTGCAGCGCTGCTATCTGCACAATAAAACATACACAATTCCGCTCATAGCTGACTTCTAGGCTCAGAAAAGAAGAGCTGTATTTTCGCCGCGAAAAATCAGGCATCTTTTTTTTCCCAAGATGCGCAAGGATTTTGGTTAATTTTCTCCAGGGGAAGAAAAAAGAAAACTGGAGCTCTTTGGGGATTTTCTCTCTTTTTAAATGTAATCAAACTAGACATCTGTCACTCGGCACATCTGCTACTTCTGGGGACACATAAAAGGTTTATCTCGTCGCCTGATTAAACAGATGGACCTTGGCTGCCAAGGACCCAACAACTCCTCCAGCCAAGATGACTGACAACCAGGAAACCCAAGATGCTGCTGCTGAGGACACGACTCCGTCCGGGAGCGCGACCTTGCCGCTTCGTCAGCCGTGCGAGCGCCTCTCCTGCCACAAGAGCAGCGTGTGCTCCCGCTCCTACTTTGTGGTAGTGATGGTGTTTTTTCATGTTTACATCATTAACGTGATCGCGCTGCTTTTCTACGTGCACTACAACAGTGGGCAGGAAGACGCGAACCGAAGTCGTGATGCTCCCAGCAGCGGCCACCAGCGCCCCGAGTCGCGACGTCCGCCATCGAAAGACGAGCTTCAGCGCGATATTTCTCTGCCACGGATAGAGGGAATAAGGGTGAGTTAGGGTGAGTACTTGAGGATGATGATGATGCATCGCTCCTTCTGTCATCCTCTCACACGCCTTTGATTTCCCTTTCAGGTGGGACATGTCCAGAAGGTGTCACTGGTGTCAGGGAGACTTCACGAGATGAGGACTTTGAGCCTGAAACCGCTTCTTTTTGGTAAGAGGCTGCACAGCCACGTAGCTAAAAGAAGATAAAAATGAAGATCTGCCTCAGATGCCCAAAAGGAGAATAAAAAAAGAAGTGCTGCAGCTTACACTTGGCTACTTTACCTTAACATAACCCAGACTGGGCTGATTATTGTGCTACATCTAGGACCTCATAAAATAGGCAAGTAAGTCCTAAGGCAACTACTCTATTCAAAGTCGGTCCATTGCACATGGGATGCAATTAGGGTCTCACAGCTGACTGGGTAAAGGGCAGAAATGCATCTGTACCTGAAAAACATAATGCATCAGTGCACAGCATGCAGTGGGAATGCTTTGCAAGTATTATGAAGTGGGTGAAATGTAGGCCCATTTGGATTGCTTCCTGATCTATTCACATGTTTTGTTTTTATAAGTAATGCGATTTCCTGCAGATTTTAAAGAGCTGACTCAAGGTTGATATAAGAAGATTTGCTGTAGGTTAGCTGGACACTAACTGAACTTTGGTTTGACAATATTTGAAATTTAAATTAATCTGATAGTTGTGGTTTTTTCTTTAATCAAGTAAATTTTTGAAAATGTGAGACGCAATATTCAGAATTTCCAAAAGTCAACAAGTCCATCTTTTAAATCAGTCAACAACTGGTTAAATTCCAGCCTGAGGAATGTAGCCTGACATTATAGAGTGGTACTTGAATGGCATTATTCTACTCAATTTGAGGACTCTGGTCTCATTCACCCAATCACATTCACACTCATACAGTGCTTTTATCTATACCTAACCACTGTTTTCTAACATTCATGTACATACTACTATTTAATGCAGGAAATTCAGGGTTCTTGCTCAAGGATTCTTTGAATTATGGGGCTCCATCCATCAACCTTCTGACTGACCTTCTTAACCAATTGGTAGATGATCCTTCCTACCACACTTTCTAAGCTATCCCATTAGTTTAAAAAGAGAAGATGAAGAATCAGACAGATAATGCTGTCTTAATTTCCTCCGTAGTGTTTCTTACTTTTTGTGTTTCTGCAGAGATCCCGGGTTTTCTGTCTGAGGATGAGTGCCGTGTGGTGATGCAGCTTGCCCAGCTGAAGGGTCTAATGGAGAGCCAGTTAATGGTACAAGATGGTCAGGAGGAGCTGGCCAGGGAGCTCAATCTCAGCCCAGAGGAGATCTTTAACCTTCTAGATATCAACCAGGATGGACAATTGCAGCTCCATGAGGTGTATGTCAGTTTGTGGACTGAGAGGCATAGTGCGCAACCTGAAGTATTTTTTTGTTACTTTTTGCTTCAGAGGTCTCTTACTCATTCCATCTTAAACACTATGACTCCTCCAGATACTGACTCATTCTCGAGTGAGAGATGGCATCTGGCTCACACCAGAGAATCTGCGAGAAATTTATGCTGGGCTCAAAGCTGACAAGGATGGCAATGGTAAGAAATTAACTTAATTAATCATTTCCACCAAGACCTTGTAAAAAAGATGCAAGGTAATGTGTATTCTGATTTTCCATTGAGAATTTACTTTACCTTGCATCTTTATCTCACGTGTTTCAGTGCAGCCCTTCACATGATTTGCTGTTATTTTCATAGGCTGCAGTGCTTTTGAGCTCTCAGGGCCACAGTAACTACCTCCTTACATAAACAATGCATTTATGGATAATTTTGAAAAGATTTTAGGTGGCAACTAAACTTACTTACCTTCTGCTATACATTTAATTTCTTTTCCAGTACAACGTTTTCAAGCAAGTTTCAGTGCTATATGTCCATGCTAGTAACAATGATGTGATAAGAATCTTAATCAAATATTGAGCTCTATTTAAACATAAAAGAGTTAAAGAGGAATTAAAGAGTGTAACTAGCAGAAAAGTGCTGCCAATCAGATGTGTTGATTAAGTGATGTGGTGGGGCGTGGTTTGCGGTGCCGTGCAGACGCACCTGCATGACATCCGGAATCACAATCCGTGCGTCTGCAAGTTGTGTGGAATGTGGTGTGATGAATGTGCGGCTGCCAGCTGAGAGCTGCAGCCGCGTGTATTAAATTTGGGTCTGAATAACGATCTATGGACCCGCCGTGTCTCAATCACACCACGAGTGATCATCAGCAAGTCTAACCATCTCTGTACAAGCAGAAGTTTTAGCAGATTTGGAGTATTCAGGTGTTGTCATGGGAAGGTTTGCGACAGGCAGCATGTGGACCCAAGTGCAGGACTCGGCAGACAGACTTATCTGAAAATACATCTTTATTAACTGGCAAAAGGCTGATTTAACAAAATATAAAGCAGAGCAGAATAGAGCTAGCGCTAGAAAAAAACAAACTGGAAGGAACTAATGCTGACTAACAGATAGCTATAACATTAGGGCATGTATGATAAGGGCAAAACAGGGAACTGAGAAAAATGAGAGATAAATACACATAAGAGGTAATTAGGGAGATGGATCACAGGTGAACTAAATCTGACTAACGAGACAGAAATCTATACATAATGCACACTGGACAAGAGACAAAGTAAGACAGGAAATATCAGCAACACACACAAACAGACTCAGACTAAGACATGTGAACTTGACCCTGGGACTGAGGAGACAAAGGGATGGAACGTAGAGAGAGAAACATGGGAACAGGAAAGGGGAAAGCACACAGAGCCACACTACAGCTGTATTAACTAGACAAGACAGGGAATGCAGACAGACATGGAGACAGAACACAGGGACTGGACACAGGGACATGACTCGGGAGACAGGGATCACAAAAGGGACTAACATCAACCAAGGAACTGTAATAGAAAAATGGATAAGGATGAAACTGTTCAGAACTAGAACATAAACCACTTCACTAAACCCACAAAGCTCAACACAGTGGGTCATCGACCCAAACCCATGTATCAGTGGCTCCCAGACTCTTTATGTTCTCGCTCCCTTTGAGTTTGAGATCTGTGGACTCAGTCATGTCTTTTAAAAAGCAGTTAAAAACCTATCTGTTTAAACTCGCTTTTGGTTGATTTTGTTTTGTTTTAGATTTTAATGTCTGTTTTCTGCCTCTGTAAAGCACTTTGTGATTTTATCTTGAAAGGTGCTATATAAATAAAATTTTACTTTACTTTACTATGAACCATGACAGATGTGTTAATGTGAGGCCATCTGTCCAAAGCTAAAGCTTGGCTGATACTGAGTCATGCAACAGGACAATGATCTCACTTACACCAACAAATCTGCAAAAGGACGGCTGTTAAAGAAAAGAATTAAGATCTTGTAATCGTTCAGTCAAAGTTCAGAGGGTCTGGAGGTAACAGAGGCCTCAGGAGAGCTGTGCAAAAGTTGCAACAAGTTGCAACAAACCTCAGTTAACTGAAGCTACATTACTAAGAAGAGTGTAGAGAATTCTGCCGCAACAATGTGAGACACTGCAGAAAACAATTGCTTCAAGTTATTGCTGTTGCAGGATGTTCTACGAGCTAGAAAATGTTCATATGACTGTGCATCCTCATACTTTGGGTAGGTTTGCTGAGTCTAGAAGAGTTCAGGCTTCTGAGCAACGATGCTTTCCAGCGCTTCCTGTTGCAGCGCGGGGTGAAAAGGAGTCAGCTGGTGAGAAACAGCAGACACACGTGGTTGTACCAGGGCAAAGGAGCACACCAGGTCCTCCAAGACATCAAAGAGAGGTAAGAAAGACAAACCGTTACTGGGATTCATCCTGTGCTTACATTTATTTAAAACGTTTCCTTTCACTTGTCAAAGGGTGATTCGCCTCACTCGACTCCCACCCACGTTAGTGGATCTTAGTGAACCTCTTCAGGTGGTTCGCTATGAGGAGGGGGGACATTACCATGCCCACCACGACAGTGGCCCGGTCTACCCTGAAACAGCCTGTACACACACACGCCTTGCTGCAAATGCTTCTACTCCTTTTGAAACGTCTTGCAGGTGAGAAGCTAGAAGCAGCACTTCTTAACAAATATATCCACGTTTGTTCACATATGAATTCATCTGTCTGACATCATTACTGAACTACTCACTGTTGCTCCATTGTGACAGCTGGCATGCTAGTTTGTGTGACTCAACATTATCTTGCAAAAAATTGTGCACGCTTGTTGTTTGTGTGTGTGTTTGTGTGCTGTTTGCTTGCACTATACATGTGTGTGTCAATTTAAATCTGTGTTGCACACTTAGGTACATCACAGTTCTCTTCTACCTGAATTCTGTTGATGGGGGCGGGGAGACCGCATTCCCAGTGGCAGACAACAGGACCTATGATGAAGTGGTGCGTAATAGTCAGGAAAATGGTCAGGAAATGTGTGCAAAGTGTCCTGCAAACGTATTGTGTACATTCTGCGCATGTGTTTCATAACTGTGGCGACTCACACATATGTCAGCAACTGCACGAGTATGACATCAGACAAGCTATGTGACTGATTTTGAACATGTGTTTCAGTCTCTCATACACAATGACGTGGATCTTTTGGACACCAGAAGGAATTGTGACAAAAGTAACCTGAGGGTGAAGCCGACCAAAGGGACCGCTGTTTTCTGGTACAACTACCTTTCTGATGGAAGAGGTGGGTAAATGAAAGACAAATTTCCAGTAAAAAAGCAAAAAGAAAACGCAGCAAACCAAACTGCGTATTATTTTCATTACGTATTTCCAGTACACAGATTGTGTACCAACATTCAAATACAATTTGTATGAATGACCTCATTCATAACCAGTGCAGGTACATAAATTTGTAGTTTTTGTACCTGATTTTGTTTTCCACTCTCTGAACAAATTTAGAAATGGCTAAGACCATAATATTAACAAATGACAATGATCTGGTCTCGCAGAATTTAAATATACATCTTAAAAATACTACTACTTACTATTTTTACTACTACCTTACTAATAATGATTGATTAAGTAATCAAATTAATATTTTTTGTTATTGTTAATGTTTTTTCCTTAACTTTGATGTCCAAGCTTCTTTGTTGCCTTAGTGCAAGCTTCTATCTTACAGCATTGTCCCGCTTTCACCTACTCACGTCAAGATAAACATGTTTCCATATAAAGGGAAATTCGTAATATACACATAGTATGCAGATTCCACTGGACTGTTGATTTAAATAGATTCAAATTCCCAAACATTTGCATGTGATGTGAAAAAAATTGGACAGTGCACACATTTGTGAATCCAGTAATTTTGTGCAGGGTGAAAAAGTTTCTGTGCACATTAGCGAATGAGTCTCGATGTGTAATTTGCTTTTTTTTTCTATGAAAAGAAATTCATAATCTTAGTAAGTGTTGAATAAGCCTAAAAATCCATCCTAAGAGCTTACATAGACTCAGTATTTCTTGGAAATTAGTGCATACCAACAGTGTTAACATGTTTACAATGTTAGATTTGCAAACTTTTGAGACTAAACAGTGAATAGAGGCTGTTGATACTGATGGTTAACTCTGGTATATGATTGGTTGGTTTGTTGTCATAGAAACATATATGGGAGACATATATCTCATGGTGATGTTAGATCAAAGTGAAGAATACAGTAGATACAGTGTCAGGGATTCATGAATGTCTTTACCACAGCTGACTTTGACTTTGGTGTCAATAGGTAGAAGTAGATGAAAAAATAATGGACATCTGTACAGTCCTGATAGTTGATCAAATTGTTTA
Source organism: Diplotaxodon limnothrissa (assembly GCF_057381915.1). Lineage (NCBI taxonomy): Eukaryota > Metazoa > Chordata > Actinopteri > Cichliformes > Cichlidae > Diplotaxodon > Diplotaxodon limnothrissa. The sequence goes on from NC_140600.1 coordinate 22,710,503, forward strand.
CGCAATTAAAAGTTAAATGAGATCAAGAAAATATTAGAACTGTTGTTTTGGAGCCTAATAACGTAGATTTAAAAATTCATGTTAATACAGTGATAAATCTAATCTGAACTGCTCTGGTTGCCACCAAAGTGTCAGTATGTTAATGTAAATTTGATTTTTAAATTAAAATAGTTAAAGGATGTTTTTAGTCAAAGGAAAAAAAACACATTTTTTCTCATTAGGTTGGGTGGGGGAACAGGACGAATACGCTCTGCATGGAGGTTGTATGGTCACCCATGGCACTAAGTGGGTTGCCAATAAATGGATCAACATTGATCCGGATTACCAGAGGCAGACTCGCTATCAGCAGTTGGTGTTACAACAGCCAGAAGAGGAAGAAGATGATGATGAAGATCTGACTATGAACACAGGAATACAGAGTCCTAGCATCCATCAAGACTTGTAGCTTATCTGCCAAATAATACAAATAAGAAATCCCAGCCTTCCTCAGTCCTGTGCACAATGTTTTTGGTAACACCGTTTGTGGCCAGTATGTAAGGACAAGATTTATTCAGGGAATGAGGTCACAGTGGGTTTATGCAACAGTAAAGAGATGTTTTGTTGTTATATTTTTTTGCTTGGATATTGCTATCCTGTTATTTTTATCTACCAAAACCTCGTGTGTTAAAAGTATTGCACTAGAAACACAGTCAAGGAGTTGCAATTTTAAAAGCTTTTCTTTGCATGCGTCAGATGTGCAACAATTGCACTTGAAAACTGAAAACAAAAACCTTTCAGTGTTCTACCTTCTTATTGCTGCCATTACCAAAAAATAGGCTCACACACTGTCAGTGTGATGCATGTTGCCTTTGTTTTTCTCCCTTGAATTCATCGGTACCTTTTCCACGTGGAATGCACAATACATGAAATGCACAAGATATCTTCCAGATTTCATTTTATTTATTATGTATTTATTTTTGAATGCACTCTCACTCTCCCACATTGAATAAAATAAAGTGAGCTCTTCTGTCTTGAACACTAGTCTTTCTTTTATATAAGTTAAATTAAAAAAAAACTGTATGAAAATGAAGGAGACACCCTTATCACACAGTGGGATAGCTCAGAAAGTAATAAATTGATATTGCATAAATTCATTATTCCTTCTACTCAACGTTTTTCCACGTGTTTGCATGAAGGCCTTAAAGTTTCGTGCTGGTATGCAGCTCCTGTAATCAAAAAAGTGTTTTAAATATTTAATCGTCAGCCGTAACATATCCATACCCAGACAGATGAAAGTTGCGTTTGAAAATGAAACCTGAATGTTGGCTGGACGTACCACTGACGGCTCATATCTTGGGATGGTTGTCGCTCCACGGTGGTTTAGACAGTGGAGCACAGCGTCGTGTACGGAGGCAAAAAGACGTCTCTTTGTTATTTTCTCAGAGAAGAAGTCACCATGCTCTAATTGTTCCACCACAGAGGCTGCAAACAAAAGAGTCTATGAGTGAATTATCACCACCATAAAGTGCAGCACAATACACCTGCAGCAGCAGTATTCACTTACCTTGACAACCAGCCATGTAGACATCTACATCAATCTCACTGAAGTCCTGGAAAATCTGTCGATATAATAAACCTCTGTTATTTCAATAATTTATACCAGAATGGATCTTCAGGGTCAATTTTGCTGTGACAAGCTATGAATCTGTTACAGAAAATTTTAAACACCGGCATTCAAAAAGTATGCTGCTCTGTGTCTATATTTGACATTGCTATTTAAAAACAACCCTTTTTCCCTGAATTATCTTAAAGTCTTATGGTTTTGTCCCAAGCTTTTAAAACAGCATAAAATGTGTGGGTATTTCACTCATGAAATAATTGCCTGCTTATCACTTACATTTTTCATGGTCTTGATAGCCACTGTGTCAATGAAGTTAGCTGTGGAGAGGTCAAGAATGATGGAATGAATATCCCAGGTCCATTTGCCCAGGGAACCCAGAGACATTCGCTCAAGATCCTGGCTCAAGGTGTCCTCACTGCTTGAGCCCAGAGTGGTGGTGTCCCCATCCTGCAGCTCAGACATCCATCCTAAGCTGGTGCAATCTGGATCTCCTCCTTTGAGGTATTCCCATCTACCGTCTGGTGTTCGGGGAGTGGTTGGGATGACAAACACTGTCCCATTTTCCCTCTCAGTCCCACCCTGCTCGTCCTCCACTATAACGGTCCCGTCTATGGATGTGTCTCTCCAACAGCCACCCTCTTCCTCCAGAGAGAACTCTGAAAGTTGTCTAGCTGCCCTCTGTGCTCGTCTCTTAGGAGTTGGATATAAAGGAAATTATTGTTAATATAGCTGTGAAGGTTTTAGGTTTAGAGGACTTGGGCTACTGATGGCCCACATCTTTCATTATTCTTTCGACTGCTCCCTTTAGAGGTCACCACAGTGGATCATCTGTCTCCATCTCACCCTACCTGCAGCATCCTCTTCTATTACACCAACCCTCTGCATGTCCTCCTTCAGTATATCCATGGAGCTTCCTCTTTTTCTTCTGCCTGGCACCTCCATCCTCAACACTGTGTTCAGCCTCCTGTCTTTTCTGTCAGCTCCAAACCGTGCATCATAGCATGTTTCACTACGTCTTAAACCTTCCTTCTCACTTTTTCTGCTGACCTTCTGTCTCAAATCACCTCTGACATTCATCTCCATCCTGCCTGCACTCTTTCGCATCTGTGTGACTCATATTATGTAGAGGACATATACTGGGTAAACTGGGAAAAGGTTGTTGAGGTGGAGCTGCCAGGCAGGAGAAAAAGAAAAAAGGCCCAAAAAGGAGGCTTTTGGATGTGGTGAGAGATGACATATATGTGGTTTGCACAAGAGAGGAAGATGCAGTGGGCGAGAAGAGATGCTGCAGTGACCCCGAAAGAGAGCAGCTGAAAGGAGAATAAGATACTGAACATTACTTCTCTCTTGGCCTGCCTCTTTGCCCGTCTCTCAGCCTGTCTTTCTCTTCGTTTCTGTTTAGCCTCCTGCCTCCTTTTGTAGATAATCATTTTGCTGATGTTAAGGCCACTCTGAAAACAGGAAGAAGAAGAATAAAATATAGGATGAGGATAACACAAATGCTCACAAAAAAGGGTAGGGATCTGTAATTGTCTGGTTTTATGTTCTCAAACTGCTTTTGTCATGTGTGATAATAAATGATTGGAATTGGGACTGGCAAGGTCATTTTGGTGATGCATTTCTTTTTCCACTGTGCAAGACGATTTAATTATTGATCAAGAAAATAGTGAATGATCAGACTATTCAAGAGATAAAGTCACAAGTTGCAGTCGTGGGCTTGATATCATTCTTACAGACCTTTTCTTTCAGGGCTTCCAGGTAGAGATCAGCATTGGCGAAATAAACTGTTGCAGACGAGCGGAATATAGTAACACCTGGAATCCCTCTCGCCTGTCAAACACAGAGACATCATTAATTATTTGGCAGTCAAGGGAGACAAGCTTTTACTCATGCCTTTCTGTCTCACCTCTCTGTGCATTTCTATATCCACATAGAGCTCTGTACCTGGAATATTTCCCAGAACAGAGTATGTCGGCCTGAGAAAAGAAATAAAAACACTTAATGTATGTGCACATTATGTTTGCATACAGCCAATTTGTCTAATCTGGCAAATCCTGCAGTCTAACATCTTGTCCCTAATGCTGCATCTCACAAACAGCATGACTGACAGACTGCAGAGTGAATTGCTATGATTAGGTGAGAGGTGTCTTACAGCTGAGTCCTGAAGATAACCGTAAACACTGCAAAGGTGACAGATGCTGCCAGACCCAGGTCCAGATTGAGGAGCAATGTTGATACCCAGGTGACCAACCAAACCACCTATGAGACACAGGGTTACACTGCATTATCCCGTTCCTGTGACAATTATTGTGAAACTCTGTAACTACATTTAAATATGATTTAAAATGATACACGATCACAATTCGTTATCCTCTCACCAGGTCGATCTTGCTGCTCCTCCACAGTGTAATGATGTCATAGTACTGCTTGAACATCCCTTTCAAATTTACAAACACAACTGCTGATAGGACGGCCTAAAGCAACAAGAATAGTCAGGAATATGGTCAGAAATGCCAGAAAATCTGTAAAGCATCATAAAAACAGTAAAGACAGGCAGGTCATAGCGCAATCTGACCTTTGGCAGTTCCTGGAACAGTGTCCCAAGTTTAAGTATGATCACTAACACAATTAGAGATGAGGCAACTCCAGCCATCTGCACAAACAACACAAAGATATGACAGCATGTGTCTAATACATATATTCCTAACATTTAGCAGTCCCCAAACAACTATTTGATTGCTTCTTGTCTCCATTTAGCTTTGGGTTTGCATAATAACTAAACACCATAAATGTCAAATTTCTGGTTTACTATTCTTTATTTTTTAAATTAAGGTACTCAACTGGGACATATTTGTAGCCAGTTTGCTGTACAGCTCTCGCACATGCAGCGCTTTTTTGGAATGTCTTTGGCTTGTGATGTAACACTTGTTTCTAGGCTGCCTCTGTGTAAAGTTTTAACTTCAGGTGCTCACTCACTTGTGTTTTGACCCCAGTTGTGTCTTGTATTAGACTTCGAGACATAGAGGAGCAGACAGAGAAGCACTGAAAGAAGCCTCCAACTGTATTACTCAGACCCAGCGCCACAAGCTCCTGTGACAGGGTGGAGACAAAGACACACAATTTGGAGAGAAAAAGATGAAAATAACAGAGTTTTACTGAATGTAGAAAAAGTCATGGATTATTTGTTGTGAGGTCTTATTCACCTGGTTACTGTCCACCTTGTATCCATGTTTTAGTGCAAATGTTTTGCCAAGGGAAATAGTTATGGCGTATCCAACAATGGCCAGTGCAAAAGCATCACCGATGACTTCTCCGAAAAGATTCACATCTGGCACACTGGGGGAACTTAAACTGGTGCACAGGTGGGGGATATGAAGGAAACCAGTTAGTTCTAACATGCTCGAAAAATGACTTAAGCAAAATGACAGCAGTAGAAGATAAAGTTAAATGCATACCCACTAGGAATTTCTCCAACAACTGAAATTGTGTAGTTGGTGTTCAAGTGGGCATAGGAGGATATCAGTGTCCCTGCCACAATCTAAAATGATCACAGCAAACACGAATGTCACAAACATAAAGGTGCAAAGCTAAATTTCGCAGCACATGTCTACCTTAAAAATCAATCAGTAAAATTCAGTCATTCGTATGACTAAATAGATGATGTGCACTTAATTATTAGCCATAATCTTTTGCCATGAAGTGCAAAAAGAGAGAGGCCCCTACGGTGCTGCTGATTCAGCTGCTCTTTTCCACTGTGTCTGTGCTTTTTCAGCACCGCTGCATCAGCACAGAGCACAGAGGTGATAACCGAAAGAGCAGCCAGAGAGGGTCTCCTCCGGTCAACTTACGGTGATAAGCTCCACTGGGATGGGAACTGGCAGCTTTGAACTGAGAAATGAGTTGAGCTCCTTGGCTGCAATTAGAAGCACTATAGTCACAACGCTGACCAGCAGTGTGGGAAGATGAGTGTTTGGCAGCAAAGAGCAAACATCCTTCAGAGTCTGTAAATTTTTTATAAAGTTATATGAAGTTATATAAAGTGACATAAAAGTGACATTGTACTGATTTTGCTCAGAATGGTGTCTTTAACAAGCCGTGTTGCCTGCATAGGTAGAAATCAAACTATGACAGATAACTGATTTCAGATTATCACATGCCTTGTAGTTAACTCTGGAACCACTCAGTACTTTTAAATACTTTTTCCAATATATGCTTTAGTACTCTGCAACAAAAACAGATTAGGATGTGTCAAATCAGTACAATCATTAAAAATGCATAAAAGATGTCTAAATGAAAGAGACAAAGTCCTAAAAGCATTTGTGCTACTTAGGTGAGAGTATGTATGCAGCTCCTCTGTGAGTGTCAATGCTGCGATTTAACACATACACTCAAGTTGTTCCAACACATGTAAAAGAATAAGGTCAGGACTGTTTTATTAACAGAAACACAGAGAGCACTTACTTACAATACTTCATAGTACTCACATACACCAATGACAGCGGACCACTAAACCGCGTAGGGGAAACTCCAAAGATGTACTTCAGTTGTGCCACCACAGCATGGGCTGCTGCAGCTGTTGTGTAAGCTCGCACCAGAGGTTCAGACAAATATGTCCCCACAAATCCAAACTTTACCACACCCAGTAGCACCTGTAAATGCGATATTTTCAGTACGTATGTGTTAATGCAGCTGTAATAGCAAAATAGGGTGTTATTGTTTTCTGAGATGTTCCAGGTTTGCAAACCTGAATAAGTCCTCCAAGCACAGTAGTAGCTGCTGCCACTTGCACCCTGTATGAGTCCCTGGCAGTCACATCTACCTCTGCAGTGATGTTGGTCCCATTCGCTGTCTGGAAATCTACATCCGGAGCAAGTCTTTCTGTCACACTACCCACCATGATGCTCAGCACCGTAAATGTGCCTGAACACAATAAAACATAGCAACTCGTGTGATTACAACAGTTACCACAGCTGCCATGGCACAGTGTATGTCTCCCATTTGCATCACTACCTATGGAAACATGGCGTGATGTTCCAAAAAAGAAGTAGACCAGTGCTGGGTAGAGCGATGAGTAGAGGCCAAATACAGGAGGTAAAGAAGCCAGTAATGCATATGCCATACCTGTAGATGACAGATGTTTTCTTACACCAGCTGACGGACAGGTATGTTTAAGGAGCTATGCTATTTGAATACAACTGGCAAGTCATACTAAAATATTCCCATACCTTGTGGCAGGTGCATTATACCCACACTAATCCCGGAGATGAGGTCTGGCATGCCGTAGTCCCAGACTGAGTACTTGGGGAGCCAGTATAACACAGGCAGTCTCCTCACTATACTTTGCTTGAGGTAATGTATGTTGCATCTGGGAGGAATTTGAAGAATTCAAGAAGAAGAACTGTGAAAATCTTTGTGCTGTAGAGCTGCTGGTAGGTATTCTTTAGGACCTTACCTTAAGGCATTCTTTAGCTGCTCACTTAGAGAAGAGTGGATATCAGCATATGATTTCCTCTGTGTTACCTCTTCCAGTTTCAGTTCATCAAGCACATCCCTCTCCACTCTGAATCTCTCAGATCTGCGTGCAGACTCCATCTGTCTAACTCTGTCTAAGTACAAAGATTCTTTCTGACTGCAAGCGTGCAACCAAAAGCAGAGGCCGGAGAAGTGTTGTGGAAGCAGCAACTGCATCTGCATATCTACACCATATTGCCTAATGATTAACTACAGCCAGGATATTGTGGGCAGAGCTATTACAAAGATAGTGGACCGGATGAAGCAAAATATATAATTATGTGCTGAAAATAGAAAAAGGTTAACTCAGTGATCATGTGTTTCCATTCATGTTGTTTTATTTTTTCCATTCAGCAACAAAACTGAAGCTAACGAACCATGAACAGTCATTTCAAACCCAGCGTACCCAGGTAACTATTTAATGAAGTCAAAGTGACAAAATCAAACGTGGGTTCTTTTAAAGCTTTATGTCCCTTTTTATGAGAAACTCTGATTTCTGAAGCTTGTGCACACACAGTATGCACTGGGTCTTTAAGAGAACACAGTCATGAAATCTGAATCCAAACTCAGAGCAACATCTCATGCATTTCAGAGCGGCATGCATGTAACCAGGGCAAACAACCTGGAAAGAATTACCCCAAATGGTGGGCAATTTAATTCTGATGAGTGAAATTATGAATGACAACATAAAATATAATAACAGTTATTGTTGTGACTGCTTTAAAACCTTCTCTTCAAGGATCACTCAAAACCTTCTGACCCACTTGTTGTCTGCCACAACACTATCTATTTTTGGGTTACCAGCTCAGAGGGCAGCAGCAGAGGAGGGGGTACATATCTTTGCCACGCATTTGCTCAGGCCTCTCTAACCCCACCGACTGTGACATTCGGCAACATCAACAACACATGTAGCCTGTTTAAAAACAGATATGCACTGGTCTTTTTAGATTGAAGACGGTCTTTTTAGTACGCCAAGAGAAGCTGATGCATTTGGTAAGACTAATTTTTTTAAAGGGAATAAATGCTGCAGTATGTGTCTGCTGTCATAGTGATCTGTTACAGTGTTACTCTGCTTCTACACTTCTATATGTTGATCTATATATTGTACACAAAGGCTAATCTGAAAATGTCATGTCATCATGTCATGATGGTGGTGAAAAGATAAGGCACTGCTTAAAGTCTCTTTTAGACTGTACTGATCTTAACTGAAACATTACTTCCTTTTTATCCACATAAGCTTGATTTTATCAAACCTTTTTAACCAAATTTCACTCTATCATGCACCAGTGAAACATCGGGAGTGACAACCTTTAATTCTGTGTGCATTTTCTTCTGTTTTTCAGAAAAAGCCTCATTAGTTGTTCAGGGTGTATAAAACCTCCTGTTTAAATTTGTAAATAACATTTTCACCGACGTTTTAAAGCATAATGGATCTTACTGCTAAACATGGGCTGCTGCTGCTCGACCAGCTGAGGAAGATGAGGGACGCTGAGCATCTGACAGATGTGGTGCTGGTTGCTGAGGGCGTCAGCTTTCCCTGTCACAGAGTTGTCCTGTCCGCCTTCAGCCCATACTTCCGTGTTATGTTCACCTGTGGCCTGCGTGAGTGCAACAACAGAGAGATATTCCTGCGTGACACTCCTGCAGACAGCCTGGCCCTCCTCTTGAACTACATGTACTGCTCAGATCTTCCTCTCACTAATGGCAACGTACAAGGCATCTCCATAGCAGCTTTTCTTCTACAGATGGATGATGTCTTCACTCGCTGTCAGCTGCACATGATGGAGAACATGGATGCCTCTAATTGTCTTGGTGTATATTACTTTGCCCGTGACCTCGGTGCAGAGGAACTGGCTGACCAAGCTCAGCGCTTCCTGAGGCAGCACTTTGTCCAAGTGTGCCAGAATGAGGAGGTCTTGGAGTTGGAGGCCCATCAGCTTGGAAAGCTTCTGTCATCTGACGATCTGAATGTGTCTCGGGAAGAAACCATTCTGGATGTGGTCCTTGGATGGGTCAAACACAGTACCCTGGTGGATGGAGAGGTACGTGTTCGGCATCTCCCAGAGCTCCTGCGGAAGGTCCGTCTGCCACTGATAAACCCCGACTACTTAAGAGAAGCAATAAAGAGAAACACAGCCCTGCTGGCTGATGCTGAGTGTCTGGAGATTATGAACGAAGGACTGGAGGCCACGGCTTTGCATCCCGCGGCTGCACCACGCAAACTAAAGCTGCGTTATGGCATGGAGACCACAGATCTGCTGCTCTGCATTGGCAATGACAGTGGCGGTATCAGGTCAAGGTATGGCAGCTATGCTGAGCGCAGCTTTTGCTTTGCACCGTCCACAGGGCGAATTTATTACATCACCTCACCTCGCTACGGAGAGGCTCTGGGGTATGTGTGTGCTGGAGTTGTGACTGAAAGAAATGACATCATTGTAGCAGGAGAGGCAAGTGCTCGCAGAATGGCCCGACAGAAAGACACCAGTGTTGAAATCTGCAGGTAAGAAAAGATATCTGAAAGCACTTGACTGATTTGCCTTTGGTTACCCCACATACAGAAGATACTAAATGTTGCCAGATTTGATTTCCAGGTACATGGTGGAGGCCCAGGGAAGCTGGGAGCACCTGACATCAGCAGAGTACCGTGATTCTTATGCTCTGGCGTCACTGGGAGACACTCTATACTTGCTGGGTGGCCAGATGAAGCTGAAGAACCAGTTTCTCATCACAAACTGTGTGGAACGCTGGTCTCTGCAGGGTGGACCCTGGCGGAGCGCAGCACCCCTTCCTTTGCCTTTGGCTTGTCACAGCGTGGTCAGAATGAAAGATCGCCTTTATGTGGTGGGCGGTCGAACCCCACAGGTGAGGCAAAATAAAAGAAATCACTTTCCAGCTATTTAAACACATTCACTTTAAGTCTTATAAACTAAAGATACTTCTTTTACACATTGAAGGAGAGCTCTTACTGTGTCCCTATGTGACCCTTCTCTGACTGCACCTGCTCTGCTTTGTCATATCATTGCTCCCCTTCGACCTTCCAGTCATACCGGATGGATGAGGAGCCCGACTGTCTTAGTAACCGCCTCTTGGAGTATGATCCAAACACAAACAAATGGACAGAGCTTTGTCCCATGAAATACTCAAAGTACCGCTGCAGTGCTGTAGTACTCAATGGGGAAATTTATGTGATGGGTAAGATGAATTATTTTGTTAAGCTGCCAATACATTTGAAGGAATTTCATTAGTGCCATTGTGGTGGCCGTCCTCTTTGAACTGCACTGATTTTTGCCAACTTCTTTCTCAGGTGGTATTGGTTGTGAGGGTGTGGACCGTGGACAATCCCGTCACTGTCTCAGCGCTGTGGAGATTTACAACCCAGATGGAGATTATTGGAGGGACGGACCTCCTCTGCCATGTTCCCAGCTTTCATTGCGTACCAACGCCTCCAATGCTGGTGTTGTGGGAGGAAAGATTTATGTTTGTGGATATTACAAAGGAGCAGGTAATGAAAAAGTATCCATACCTATTATGCATAAAATATTTAGCTCCCCCCCCCCCGTGACTGAATTTCCACTCTGTGTATTAACTATCCTTAGATCGCCATGATGACATAACAAAGGACATTCTGGAGCTAGACCCGTGGGAGAACCGGTGGACTGCGGTGGCTCGGCGTGCTTTAATGCATGACAACTATGACGTCTGCTTAGTGGCAAATCTCAACCCAAGGGGACTCGTATCCCCACCTGCAGACTTAGTAAAGCTGTGACACCACTGTCAGTCAGATCAAAGTCTGCGAAGGAGAATTAGTGAAGGAAATTAATCATTAATGCACTTATTGCACAGCTTATGGCAATCACTTTTTTCAAGCAAGAAAGCTCTTAGTACTCTGCATGAAAGAGACGTCTATGGTTAATTGCTTGGTTGCACACCGGGAAGTAGGAAAGCAATTTGTAAATACAATATATTTGTTGCTTCTTAATGTGTTGTGTAACAGCTGCAAAGCGGATTATCCCAAACCTGCAGCTGTGTAGTATATCTGGAGTGTTATTAGCAGCTCCAGGAAAGGATTTTCTTTGAGGGATATATGATTATAATAGTGGAGTTCACACTTTGATAAAAAATAAATAAATTATAGCAAAATTCTGGCACTCGGCCTGTTTTTGACAGGAAAAAGATTTTTTCAAGACAACCATGCTGAAGTTTGAAGCCACTTAAAAAAGTTATTGTTTTTTAAATTAAAGCACATTCATATTTATTGAACATGTTCTTTTAAGTGCAGTGTAAATGGCAAGTAAGGAAAAAATGAACAGTTTACCATAAATTACATATATTAATTCTAATGGGTAAAATCAATGTAGGTGTAGAGGAGTGATTATTTAGTAACCACCACTCCTGTGTTCTAAGAGCCCAGTGCAAGTTGAACATGTTTAAAGATGCACTGAATAAAGCTGCAGTAAACTTGGTCATGTGTGTGTCTGGACAGACGAGGGCAATATTTCTTCTTTCTTTAGAAACTTGGATGATTCTTGCTCTTAAAAAATGGTTATTAAATGCATAAAATTGAAAAGAAAGAAAATCATGCTAAAACACACCCTGGGTTTTACAGATGTTTGTGCCAGTTTATGAAATGTCAATAATCTTTCTCAGACTGGGGGTCTCTGATGCACTTTCCACCTGAATAGCTGTGCAATTAGGCTTCCTGGCTGCTTTCTTGCTCTGGTTCTGGTTTATATATATATATATATATATATATAATAAAAAAAAGAAATTATAAGGTCAACAATTTTAATGCTTTGTGTACAACACAGTGCTCAGTTTTTTTTACAGCTCTTTCACAAAGACAAAAGGGAACACATTTCCAAGAGAACACAGGTCAGAACTAATAAATACAAATAATAAATATAGATATACTTTTAGTCTTTTCTGCTCTATGCTCTGAAAATAAATAAAGAACACATTTTGGCACCTTTAATTATTCTTTAAAAGTCTAATTCAGAATCAAACAGCTGCCACAAGCTTCCTGGTTGTACAGTGGAGCCCTGCTCTGCTGACAGCTTCTCTAAGATGGGGTCTATTTCTGTGAGGCACAGAGAGCTGCTGCTGTCCTGAGACCAGAAGCTCAGAGGCGTGATGAAACAACCTTCAGTTTCACTGGATCTCCTCTCCTTGTTAAGTGGCACCAGACTGCCTGGACTGACACTGTCCTTGCTGCTCACTGTGCTCATGTCACAGCTCTCAGGTTTCTGCTGTTTGTTCACGAGAGGTTGACGGTTTTCATCCGAGACTGCACCCTTACTCCTCTGTGACAAAACCAGGGGTCTCTTTTTGGGCCTTCTTTGTCTCTGAGTAAATTTCTGCTTTCCAGCTAGGTGGCTGCGATTACGACGGGGAACTTCAACCTGGTGTTGTTCAGCGTTGTATGACGCACATGTAACCTGTGTGCCTTCAAGCTTGCTGTTGTGCAGGATGCTGGACACTGACTCCTCTGGTGCTGGTGATGTCTGCATGGTGTTATCCATCACTCCCTCAGAGCGGGGTTTGGACAAGTGCTCTGAGAGTAAGGCGCTGAGCAGCTTCAGGGCCTCTTCGAGCATGTGTCCTTGTCTTCCCTGTTCCTCTCTCAGACCCTCCAGACTACTTTTTAAGTTTTGCAGATGTGAGTCAAGCTCTGCTACAGTGTCTCCATTCTACAGGGTATAAATGAACAGTTATACTCCTCACTCATCAGAAACATTGCCAATTAAATCTCATTTCAAAATAAAGAACACGACAGACAACAGCTTCACCTTTTGCACTGTTTCCTTAAGTTGTGTCATCACATCCTGTTGGGAGTCCATATTATTTACCAAAGTCTTAAACTGCTGGGAGATGTGGCCCTGATGATTGTCCAAATTATTTTGCACTGGGATGAACAAATAAAAACATTAAACACAGAATAAAAATGACAACGGCGTTAGAAGTGGATTGCTGCGCGGCAAGCAGCACCATCTGCTGGTGTTAATATTTCCTTTTCAATACATCAACTTAACCATGTTTTATAAAAACACTCAATTCAACAAGGAAACTTACATGTTGATGTGAAACTGTCAATTTTTTCAGAAACTATTTGGCACACTGCTGCGTTTCTCTCAGTGCCAGCAACCAGCTGTTGAATCTGAAAAGAACATTTTTTTGTTTTCAAATTAAAAACATTTTAAAGAGAAGGTCATCTGAATTTGAATAACTAGAATCAGTTTACGTTATCACTTACATTGCTAAGTGTTTCTCTGATATGCTGGCATTCTTTGGCTAAGTGATCACTGTTAAAGCAAAAAGCAGGGAAAAAAGGTTACGTAGGGATTTAGAGTTGCATATTTGAAATGACAAAAAGACGCACCTGTCCTTTTTTTCTTTTGCCTTTTTCTTGTCTTCTTCAAATTTAGCCAGTATTCCTGAAGTTCTGGTTTTATCCTTCAAGTCTCCAAGGAGGAGAGGCTTAGTGTGATAACTGCTTGAAAACTTTGGGTCACTCCCCTAAACAGAGACAAAATACAAATGTTAGGAAAGCAAGAATTATTTAATATGTTTGTGTGTGCGCGCTTATGATCCCATTAGTTTTTGTCACACACATAAACAACTTTTATGGTATTGGAAATTCAGAAATGCTTATTTTTCATACAACGAACATCTACTCATTTCTTTACCATATTGTCTTTGTCATTTAAATATTTGACATTAATGTAAAAATGGCCAAGCTTTAACAATTTACAGGTAGAGTTAATTGGCTTTGGAAAAATCCAGATTACAGACAAGAGTTAAAACTAAATAAGAGCATGCTAGAAATTAACACAGTATTGCAAATGAAAAGAGGAGAGCTGCAGCTCTATAAAAAGAGAATAATTAGCTGAATGAAAACAGGTGATCTGACTGGGGAATTGGGTTAACAGTAATAAGTGTGATGAAACAAAGACAGTAAAACGCACAGTGGTTTCATGGAGGAAATATGTAAAGAAGGGCTACAGTCAAAGACCTGTAAATGTTAGTACAAGTGGGAGCCAAAGTTATAGATTTGGTTGAGTATGTAGTTTCAAGACTGTATAATATACACAAAGAAAATGCAAACCATTACTACAATATTTGCCTCGTCGTTAGACCTTTTATGAATTTAACAGGGTGGAGGGAAAAATCAATACAGCATTGTACTGCGATTTTGATAGAGACACCAAATACTGATATTTTATTAAATAAAATAAAATATTCTTGGAATACTATGAACAAGAGCACTCATCTCCTGAAATAACATCAAGTGAGATCTAACAGATTGCCAACATGTTGCCATCAGTGTGAATGAGTCTTTGTCAATGAGCACAATTCATTTACAAAGTTTAACTGTGAGGAATAATTTGCGTTCAAAAAAAGGTGACAAATTGCAAAGTAAGTTATTGCAGTACTCCGACGTTAAAAATTGCAATAATATCATATCCTCATTGAAGTATTGTATTAATATCATATCGTGGGGTGTTTGGTTATTCCCATTTCTAATGCTTGGCTTTGCATTTCGTAACCAAGAACCATCTGCAAGGTGAACATGGGAAATCCTACCTCTTGTGAACTTTGCTGGGAAGTTCTGGAGGACAAACTCATATCCTGAGATGCGCTCTGAGAATTTTCATGCCAAAACTGAGACTCAAAGAAGATCTGAGAGTCTGACAAACTGGAGAAACCACTGGTAGATGCATTTCTGTTTGCATTTTCATCCCAATGAAGTGTAACAATAGAGAAGAAAACACAAACACAGTCAAATTATGTAGCAAAACCATTTAGTAACCTTTTTTTTAAAATTGTGTTTACATGTGTTTACATGAAAAACTTCAAATGTTTTTAGAATTAAAGGGAAAATAGCAATGTTATATGTCAATAACAAGAGATTAAAAAACAGAAAAAAAAAATAGTGTAGTGGCACATTTTAATTACCTGCTTCCAGTTGGGATATTTAGCATTTCCTTTATATTTCGTATATGATTCATTGCTCTTTGGTTATCTGTTTGTAAAGATAATAAGTTAGCCACAGTCTCATCTAACTGTCATATTAGCAGTACAGTAGCTGACAGGTAGATATTAGCAAGTTGTTCACAGCTAGAACATCAATAAAGGTCTTCAGTAAAAAGTAATCTTGTTAACGTTAGTGTGTATAGATGTTATATCAGTAATTCACCACTGAAATATATTATTTAAATTACCTCACAGTTCTTACAGATGTGATTATTGATAGCTAGCTGTGTGAAACGTAATTAAAACTCCCGCCATCTGCAGAGGCTGCGCTGCGTTCAGTGGCCGTCGGAATGTGTCCTACTGCAACACACCTGAATAAAATTAGTAGGTCATTATTAGTAAGACTATAGAACTTGATTGTATGCTGAGGTGGCAGTTCAGCCATCTGATTTATGTTACAGCAGCTCATGAGTGAATGAGCATGGTGCAATAAAAAGTAATTTTACAAGTACATTTTCCAAACACATTTTCTTACATTTATGTAAATTTACTTGAGTAGGGTTAGGGGTTGCCACCTCAGCATGCAGTAAAGTTCTATAGAGTCTTGCTAATGACCTACTGATTTTATTGAGGTGTGTTGCTGCAGGGACACCGGTCCTTGAGAAAGTTTTTCTTATCATACAGAGATGCTTTATCAATCCAAGTATTTATTGACATGCCTTGCTCACCCACCCATGGATCTATCGGCATTTATTTTCAAACATCTGCAGAAATTAGATTAAAGATAAAAGCAATACAACAAGCTAAACAGGACTTTAAAGTGGTCCATTATTATTAAATGAATTATTACTAACACAATATTGTTTTGTACTTTGTTTAAAAAATTTCAGTTACTCTGTAAATCCTGTGAAAATATTTGAGTGTTCAAAACTGCAATTTATAATTTCCAAACCCTCGCAAATTCAAGAGCGTTGTGTGTACTGATCCATTATTAATATTATCATTATTACTGGTACTAGGAGGAGGACGAAATGGAGAATGAGAAGATAAATAAAACAAATGTTCTGCTTGTTATTCTGTTCTTTCTCACAGGAGCGTCGCCGTTCTTATAACTCTTATTTTGAAAGGCGTTTCCGGAAGTTTACATGCTAAATGTAAATCCGGTAGCTGTGAGCCAGTCGTTGTAGGATTATCTGTTTGTGGGTCAACACCAGAGGTGTTGTGATGAGCAGTCTGGCAATAGCTGTTACTATCTGAGTGGTAACACCTCCGCGGCGGACGAGACCAGCCGGTTACTAAACCGCGCCTAGGAGTTTGGTCAGGCCAAAGCCTGGTGTTTGGCTGGTAAGTTAACTTTTTCTGTCTCCACACTCAGCGGCTACTGATGTTGTTAGATTGTAAATATATCCGATCATGTGAAAAAAGGTTTAGATCTTCAACTCGGTAGTTGGGCGTTATTTTAACTGCTACAACAATCAAGTTAAGCCTTCAGCTCGGTGACAGGTGCTAGCTATCGCTGCGTAGCTTCACTGACGTTAGCTCGTTGCGTGCAGTTTTCTGATAATTTAGCTTTGCTGCTTTTCTCCTCAAATAATTGTATTGTGCCGCAGAGTTAGATGTAAAAGTGTAGTTTTTCCACAATAAAAAGTTGTGGGGGGAAATAGTGAAAACTACTTTATTAACAACAAAAAAAGGGCTATGCATTTATTTGTGTTGTCATGAATGTTCAATCTGTTTAATGGTAACTAAATTGTAGTTTACTATCAAGCATATACTGGATCTTCCACTGTTGTGATCAGACAAATGTATTCTTATATTAACTAAGTTAAAGCAGTTAGAGACAAACATATTTACCTACAGTACTGTGCCTTGAGCCATCCTTCATATCTTATTTTGTTTTCTGAAGATTCTTTAAAGTTTTTCTTTGGACATTGGATGCTTTTTCATTCCTTTTCAGTCCATTCCTTGTACCTGACCATTTTTTTAAATTTTGTTAGACCACTTAACACTGACCTGTGAATCATTCAAGCATAAAAGACTCTCCTAATTCAAAGGATGAAGCAGTGTTGTGTCTACCCATAACAGATAGCTTAGCACCTAACCAGTTTTTCTGTCTTTAGTCATTTTGTTACTAGTAACTTGTCACAAAACCACATAATTCGTTCCCATTTATTTAGCCGAATCTCAAAAAAAGAAAGAAAAAGTTGGCACAGTTTGACAGACAGAAAAAAGTATCTTAGCGACAACAAAATGATTTGTAAAGTAAAAACTTAACATTTGCTGGCATGGTGTGCAGCATGACCTTTAAAAATAAGGAAACAGGACAAGTTTGTTTAAGTAATCCAAACCGATTAATAGTATGTGAATGTAACTAACTGCCACAGGATCTGAAAGATCATCTGGCCCAGTTGATCCACCTACTGTTCACTGAACACTCATCAGAAATGGTCTGAGTGTAATCTTTAAGAAAGGACAACCGTAGTATTCCAAAGTATTAAATAACTGGAATGAAAATCAGCGGCAACAAGTGTTGTTAAGGAGTGATGAAATTGTTTGTTTGTTTTTTCTTTTTGTCAAATTCTTGGTAAATCTTTTGTGACAATAGGGAGTGAATAATTCCTGTAACCGGAAAAAAAAAAACATTTGCAGAACCTGACTATGTGAGGGCAGACATCTGCTTCGACCGGTTGGGGAAGAGAGGAAGGTGAAAGCAAATAGTGTTACAACAAACACTTGGCAGGTTAGACAGGCACTTAACTGCAGAGGGCTCAAATAAAGTCTATAAGTTGCATTAGGGTTGAATAAATAAAAAAAAATATATGATTTAAGATAAGAAAATCTGAAGCCAGCTCTCATTACTTACTGGTTTTCTAAAAGGAAATTTAGCCAGTATGTAGGCTTTATAGACATCCTGTTTATGAAATGTATTAAGTTGTCTGCTTTTTGTTTTTGTTTGTTTTTTTCTCCAAGGGTTCAAATATGGCTCTGCCATTCCTTCTGGTCTTTGCTGCCACCGTGATTCTTATCAGACCCGAGACGCCTGTAACTAAGGTAGGAAATGAACGTTACCTAAGGCAAAAGACCAGCTCATGCTATGTTCTGCCGATGTCGATCTCTTAATCTATGCATGCTTCTCTGCTTACAGGCCCTACATCAGAACTCACTTGAATGTTGTGGTGATAAGCAAAGAGCTAACAGCTCATGCTCAAATGACACCCACTGTGAACCAGGTAGTGTGGATGTTTTTAATGTCTCATCACTGACGAACACTGGGAGAAAGCATATTGGCCTTATTACGTTGGCTACCACTGAGATTTGACCCGTTTGACATCATTGTTGTTATCAGTATACGATTAGGCAGAGTTAAAAGACTCAGAGTAGTGCAGAGCCTCTGATTGTTAAGTATTTTGGAAATTTGTGCGTATGGTCTCTTTAGTCTAGTTGACCTAAATTATTCCCTATAATGACTCAGAATAATTCATTTCTGAAGTTTGGAAAAAGGCTTGCTGTGCATCGCACTTGTGTGTTAATGTTTAACTACGCATTTGAAGATCTCAGGGATTAAATGTGCATTTAACACTTTGTTTACTTACGATCAATGTCGGCTGTACGTGGCCTTTGATATAAAATGAGTTTGACATCACTGATATAGATGATTTATTCTGTACAGTTGGGATTCAAAGATAAGTTAAAAACAATTCTGCCTTTTTGATACATGAATGGAAACAGCATTTAGCAGCTACTTAAAGATATCTGCGTGATATATCGCCATGCCCTGGTACCTCATCGGATTATAGAAACTGCAGTTAATTTAGTGTATCAAACTGGAGAAAGACTTGTAGTTTGTCGCTACAGCACTATAAATACTCAAATCAAAGTGTGTAAAAATTCACACTATGTAATACAGATGTCATTCTCTTGAATTTCACAGGATGTTTCCTGCGCGTCCTCGAGAACACCAACACCGTCTGCATATTGTGCGACTCGGCAGCTGTCGATTTAGAAAATATAACAGTCTGCACCTACAGTAAGGACTCTGAGCTCTTTGCGTGTTGGATTGTGTCGCTCATGTTTGGGTCGTGTGTTAACACGCCTTTTTCTGTGCTTTCTAGACTACACACTGGAGCGTAAAAATCATACAACTGTAACGACAGTTGTTCCTAAAATTGGTAAGATGTGCAGACTGATTTCATGCGGTGTAATATTCCTTGCATGGTTAGAGACGGGAATGTTTGATGCAGTAAATGTCTGTCAGTTCATTTCCTGTTTTTGTGCTGTGTTTTTGTGCAGGTGGCCCTGGTGTGGCAGCCTCTCTACTTCTGGGAACGCTGTTGATCAGCCTCTTCCTGATACTCTCTGTCGCCTCCTTTTTCTACCTCAAACGCTCCAACCGACTTCCAAGTATCTTCTACCGCCGCAACAAGGGTGAGGAGCACTGCACAGTGACTCACAGTGACACGCTTTTGGTGCTGGCTTTGATTTTGTAACTTTCTTTTTTCCCCTCCAAATGCAACATTATGTTTTTGTTCTTTTTCAGCCTTCATATTTCAACCAAGTGAGACAGTAAGTGGATTTTGACTTTTTGTTTTTTTTTAGTAGTAGTAGCATATTCAGAGTGTAGAAACTACAAATCTGTTTTCAACGAAGTCTTTGTGCGTCAACTGTTTAACCTTTGCTCTTTTCCTTCCAGGCTGTTATGATCCCCTCCTCGTCAGGTGAGATGGCCACACTCTCTTTTGTAAACTGTAATCTTTGACCAGGAAGTATTATGTGAAGCAGCAGTATTTGGTATTATTCATGAGGATGCATGGAAAATTTTTCTATTTAAAAACAAAACAATACAAAAAAACCACACAAAATGAGCTCAAACATGCTAATTGTGATTACAGTGAATGTGTCCTCCTGTTCCTCTCACAGATGATTTTATGACCCTTCATTTGCTCTCTTTTCCAGTGAGGAAACCCAGATATGTCCGAAGAGAGCGACCCTCTGCTTCGTCAACACTGAACAGTGCAACCATCACGACAACTTCATCTGCTCAAGTTTATAATGTGTAGGGTGGGGGGTGCAGGTAGGAGAGAGAGCTCAGGAACGCCGTAAGATTTACAAAAGGGTGAAGGAAGACAAGATGACTCTAATAAGGATGGCCAAATTTAACTGTAGCTGCTTTTGCTGGGCTGTTAATTTTTCTCTATGTATTGAGAGTATAACAAAAAACTGACCAGTATCAAGTAACTAACTTTCTGGGGCTCTGAACTGTCTTGTACTCAATTAGTTATTCGTTAAAAATGAAGCAGCCACGCAGTCTAGCCGTCCCAGGAAAAATGGCTCGTGTTCATGTGCAAGTTTGTCTTTTCTTGTGGTGAACGAGAGTTGCTCGTCTCACGATCATGCCTCAGTTTAAGTGGAAATGCTGTCGGCAAGCGTTTTTTTTTTTTGTTTGTTTTTTTAATCTGCTGCGTTTGGTCAGAGAATCTGAATGAAGAGTTTGGTGAACGTGGATGCCTGTCAGGTTTGACTCGTAAACCGTTCGTCGCGTCGACTTAGCGACAGAACGGGAACATGCGATAGACATTTTGTTTTTACTTGTGTGCTATTTATTTGCATTTTGTAACTGTGCACTGAGTTTTACTGCTTAGAATTAGGCTGACAGGTTAAAAGACGTGTCATCATAGTTTTATTTCTTCTCTGGTGGACCAGGTCTGTAGGCACTGTATTGATGATGGATTGTTTGATTGTATTTTGTACTTTTGTTGTTGCCGTTGTATTTATTATTTTTGTAATCAGTCAAGGTGAATGTATTCCACGTGCATAACACAGAGCATGCATTGCAGTTGCATGCTCATTTTTTTTTCCATTCCATGTGCAGAGCCAATGCTTCACTCTTTTTTTTTTTTTCTTTTTTTTTTTAAAGAGCTGTGATCCTGCTGATGCATATAAAATAAGAGTTCCTCTTTTTTCCTGTCAAAATTTAGAATTTCCAAACATCCCCGTGCACTTTATACATCTGAGGTCTTCACTGGACTTTGGACCTTGATTTTTTTTCTTTCTCAAAGAAATCAATGTTGCTATTTAGTGTGATTGAGATCTTTTTTTTTTTTTTTTCTGTTGCGTAGACGGCAGCTCTGTAGTTGCAATTTGAACATTACTTGATTACCATTAACTTTGCCAAATGTATGAAGAATATGGCTTTGTCCTAAATGCTGTTACTGTGATGACTCTGCCATTATGAGCTTTAAATGGAGCCAGGAAGCATTTAATCACAATGCGTCTGTGCTAATAATTGGGTATTTGAATTATGACAAGTGGCCTTTTTACTGTAGCTCCAATCCTTAACCCTATCCAAGTTCTACATTGTAGTTTTGATTCACAAGATGGTTCTAAAAGTTATGTCTGTCTTTAGCATGTGTGGAGCAATCTGAACCAGATAGAAGGCAGCAGTCATTCCATGAATATTCCTCTTTTGGCTTCATGTGTTTACTGTTGTACAAAAAAACCATAAGCTAAAAACATGTACATATTGTTTTATACAAATGATGTATCGTTTTTGTAATGATGTACATATTCTAGTTTCAGTGCCATGAATAAATTCAGAAGATCTAAGTATTGTTTGCAGAAATAAAGCACCTTTCATAAGCCAATGCAAAGTTGCCTTTTTTTGTCTTTACTGTTGTTTTGTAAACTCGAATGAATTCTATCCGCTGTCTTGAGAAGGGAAAAGGTTAAATTGTTCAAATTAACTTACAAAAAAAACCATTATTTATAACATTGACAATATTTATACTATTAAAATAATACAGAGAAAGCAAAACCACAGAGAAAAACTTTAAACAATATACAATCTATAACAATCTCAGAGAGTGCAAATCCCCCTGAAGGGCAAAGGCTGTACTACAACTTTATGATGTTTTTTTTTTTTTACAACATGCTGATGTCAACCTTTTATTAAACATGATAACTTCAGCTTTTTCCTAATTTGTGTGGCCTATGACCTTGAGGCATTATTGAAAGTGTATTTTATGATCATCTTATTCTTTACAAACATTCCTATTCCATATGACTGAAGTTTTTTTTTTCTACAAACTGTAAAATCTTTAATCTGTCAGATGTTAACATATGTTCGTGCAGTGGGTGATTTTGTGAAACTTAATGATTTTTAGTGTGATGCCACAGGGTGTCATACTGAAAAAATATGTGTGTTGTGCAACTCTTTTAATGCGATATATTACTTGATATGATGTCTTGGCATTTCTTTTCAAGGTCACCTTTGACCTTGGACGTTAACAGTGAAGGTTAAGGTCAAATGCTTTGCCATCCTAGGTGCTCGTGACCCCAAGACCTAGTATTTTGTTGTTGTTTCAAGGTGATCCATACAAAATTTAGGGTAAAAGTTTTGGTAGTTTTTACTCATTTTCATTTTTGGTGAAACCCTGACCCGTTTTTCACAAAAAGTTGTTAGAAGTATCTACAGATGTGAAAACTGCAAAAAACAAGACTGCTGACGTTACAGCCAACAAAAATTTAAGAAATCGATCAAACAAGAACACTATCATTTCCTAAATGTTGCCGATACAATCGAAGGAAGAATTTTAAAAATAATTTTCAAGATAAAAGACATTTTATGAAAGTTTTTATGAAAAGATTTTGTTTTTTGGAAAATAAATGCATGTGTTTATGAATGACAGTAAAAATGTTTGGATTTCTGTCGTGTTTTAATGTAATAATAGAACTTATATTGCTGTTATTATTATCAGGGTTAATATTTTGGGGTGCTGGAATGTCTCGTGTCTGGCAGTCGAGGGAAGGACGTTTGCACCAGGAGCTACATGTGACAGGACATACTACTCTATTTATAACATCTGAGTGCAAGGGCCCAGTCTGACATATGCAAGGGCAGATGGACATCGTAGCTTAACTATTCCTGCAGGAAAACGCAAAGCTACCTCGAAAATTGGATGATTTAAAAAATAAATAAATAAATCTGAATCAGGTAAGCCTCTGCATATTTTACTAAAGCACATTTAACATAATATAGTGTGGTTATACAGCTCGTGGTTATGGATACTGCTGGTAAGATATTTTGCAGTATTGACCCACAATAGTTTATATTCTGATAATATTAATTAGGACAAAAAAGTAATACTAATGGTATTTTACTGTTACTTAAACAAAACCGCAGAAAATGGCAAATGTATTGTGTTTGACACATTGAGGCCTATCATAATCATTTTTGAGATTTTCCCTATGTTGAAAAGGCAAAACAAACCCAATGTAGATGTTTGTTAAGTTCATATGTTGTTCCCTGACACTGGGCAGCTGATTTGTTTTCATATCAGATTATATGACCTGTTTTCAAAGATCAGGGCCCTGGAGTATTTTGGGGTTTGTTATGGAGCTTGTGACTAAGGTGCTTTGGTGTTACTTTGCCACTCTGAAGTCTCGCTCATTCATCAAACTTTGATCTGAGAAAGCTTTGCCCTCTACACAATGGCTTCCTTTAATGACAGGTGATTATAAGCAATGTTAAGCCTAAGACAAATGCACATGCTCTATATTTAACTCAAATGTGTTGACGTAACCATATCTGCTACCAAAGATACCAAGAATGGATTGTTATGCATCACTCAAGGCCACTTTAGTTAAGCTTATGCAAAAAAAAAAAAAAAAAAAAAATCCGTTTAAGTATAAATATATATTCCTCTTTTTTTTAGATTGAGGAGCATGTGAATTGTCAGAATGGATGATTTAGATCACAGTATTCACATTGCAGAGGATGACTGGACAAGCTTCTATGAGGAGAGTGAGGAGTGCAGTCTGCAGCAGCCTTCACTTGCCTGCCTTGATGATGCCAGTCTCACAGATTCAGAGGATTCGGGAAACCTAAGCTCAGCTGTCAGCCAAAGCCAGCAAGACTCACAGCAGAATCCTGATAATGACAAAGATGGAGATACAAGCAACACAGCAGAATGCACCGAAGAAGAAAGCTCTAATTTGTCAGTGCCACTTAATCAGCTGGAGGATGCTGCAACAAAATCTGAAGAGGACTCTGAAGCATATCCTAAATGTCCTGCACCAGTCCCAGAGGAGACGGGTTACAGCGCTACAAACACTCTGCAAACTGAGCTACTGAATAAATCAGAACATCTGACAAAAGATGGAGAAGTGCAGCCAGAGAGTGAACCGCTTTCTTGTCACCAAACAGGATTAAATGTGAATGAGCCAGACACGACAGAGAGGGCTGTAAACGAAGATGTAAGGAGTGTTTCTGCAAGAGCAGAAAAGGAACGCTGGTTTGTGACAGTGAACGATAATCCCGCACGATGGCGAGCACGTCCCACCGCTGTAAAAAAAAAACGAAGACAAAAAAAACCCTTTGAGAGACGTCATGCGTGCAACGCTACTCAGGAGAACTCACCTGAAAGTGGTGTAAAGTTAGAGATGAATAAAAATAAACCTGCATCTCAGGCAAGAAGGGAATCTAAATCAAACCAAAACCAAAAATCAGGCAGCAACCCAAGTTATGAACACAACATGGAGGTAGGAGTCATTTCAGAATCATCACAAGCGGCTTTAATATCTGATGAAGAAGACAATTTTCCATCACTCAAACAAAATATTCTTAAGCCGATGATGAAGAGAAGCAAAAGTGAACCAGACAGCTCAGCTTTGATGGCACGAGACCCACTCACGCATTCACAGATGGAGAATGAGGAGTGCGATGAGCTTGAAGACAGTGCTGAGTTCCTCTCCGTTTACAGTTATGATTCAGAAAGCTATTTGTCAGCAGCTGAATCAGTGGAGGAAACTCAGCATCCTCCTCAACACCCAGAAATGTGCCGCTCGTTATCTTTGACATCCGGCTGCCAAAAAAAAGATGCTGACTCTACACAGGACGGACAAATGCATTCTTCTTTTTCCACCAATGTGTCAGCTGCCAGCTGTAAAATTTATGAAGCTACCGGCGCTGTGCCTTCCCCGATGCATCCATCTGCCAACCAAAGAAATACAAGCATGCCAGATCATATCCCCCCATGTGAAAATGAAACACACTGCTTGATACTCTTGGACACACCTGGAGCCCAAAGACATAAAATCAATCTTTCAGTACCTGGTTTCTCTAAGGAAGAACAGCCCTCCCCTCTCTGTGTTCCTGATGTAACAGTAAAACCTTGCTCTGAGGAAGACTGCCCAGAAACATATGCCAAAGCTGAGGGTCACAGTCGACCCGTGTACGCCATCTCTGCTTTTTGGGATGAAATGGAAAAATTGACAATAAATGACATTTTGCAGCTCAGAATGAATAGAGGCTCATCACCTATAGAAACAGGAGAAGCCACGACACCAAATGTAGATGAATCCCCAACAAATCATGACCCTCTGGTTGACACTGTGGAGTATAATTTGTCTTGCAGCACTCCCATGGATATTTCAGACACAGCAGACTCGGACTATTTTACGCAGGCTGACGAATCTAAGCCAGACCAATCAAGCTGTGAGTTTTCCACCTCAGATTTTGAAGAGGAGTACTGGCAGTTTGTTGGCCCCAGCAGGAACCCCAGCCCTGACCCTCACAGAAAAAACAAGCACAGCAGGAGTGACTCTCCATTCTTCTCAAACGATGAGTCCACATGCTCCGAAGGCAGAGAGACGCCTGTGCCTTTAGAGGACTTTGCAGGGCAGTGTTTTGACAGCCAGAAGCCCCACACTTTGACCTCAAGCACACTTGCATTGCCTAGACAGTTAACCAAAAGTAAAAGTATGCAGAATATACAAACTCTCAACAGAGAGAATGCATCTTTGCCTGCTTTACTTGATAGTGATGAAAGTAGTCTGTTTTTTAGCAGATGTCAGTCTTTGGCAGAAAACACTGCTTTTAAACTAAGTGACAGCCTGGGAACACAAATTCCTCTGTCTTTTCTATCCAGCACAGACTTTCTTGATTACCAAATATCTTACCCAGAGGTGTTTGAATACTTTTTCACAGAGGATAAAGTAAACTCTGACTCCAGGCACTTCACTGTTTATGATCCAAAAGACATCTCCATGCCTCCTGTCTTTGACTATGCTCTTTGTTCATGTAGAGATGAAATGTCTTTCTCTCCTCTTCACTGCAACGAGGAGAAACCCATCCCCATTTTCTCTTGTTCTCATCCTACCGTCAGAGAACTCACACTGCCCAAGGTGGGCAGTGGGTTTGCACTCAATGTTTTCTTGAGTGCAAACTCTGATGAAGTGGATGACATCTCTCCCCTGAGAATTGTGTCTCATTCTTTCATTCAGGCCCACCAACATGGATCCACAGTAGAAGCAGCCGTGGGTGGATCTGCCAGCTGGAAAAGTTTACTGCCGATAAGAAAAATTCACTTCCATGATAAAGGGAGCATATGGTGCAGAGGATCTGGTGACTGGGTGTTTCCGGTTGACTTCGAGAAGATACCCAGCAGGAGAGAAGATCCAGGGGCACCGGTGCTGAGTGTGGGAAGGGTCTCCCCGGCTTCCTCGCAGCTGTTTAGAGAGCTAGAAGAGCAGCATTTCATTTTGGAAACTATACAGACAACAAGTAAACATGAGCTTACGTAAAATCAGGAGACATAAATGTAAAAATGCAACATATTTAATTTCACTTTTTGCCCTTACAGGACACCAGGGCATCTTCTCCACACTGAAGCAGTCAGACATGTGTTTAGTCTGCATTGCCTTTGCCTCCTGGGTACTAAGATCCTCTGATCCAGAGGCTGCTGATGCCTGGAAAGCAGGTATGATCATTTCTGAATTTATGTTCGTCTATCAGTCATAGTCAGTCGTGATGTTTTTTTCCATTACTTTGCTATGTTTCCTGATAAAATTTAGGGTAACAATTTATGATTGGGCACCCTTTTCAGTAGTTAATTTTGAAAGTACTGAATAGGCAAATTTTAAGTGATTAGTAGTTTTTTGGTATTTTTGTAGAAAAATAAATTATTTTCCCATCTTCCATCAAGTACACCTTACTCTTGGGGCACAGGCGATGTTATGGAGAGGCTCAACTCTAAGGTACTATATAGATAAGAGTCAAAGGAGCTTGCAAAGAAAAGCGTCTGGACTTCTTTAAGTTACTTGAAGACGTTTCACCTCTCATCCGAGAAGCTTCTTCAGTTCTAAGGTCAAATGGTGGAGAGTCCCAGATATAAACCTAGTGGGAGTAACCCCCCACAGAGGGACAAAAGGACCCCCTTATGATCCTCTAATCGCCTGAGCCACATATAGATAAGAAGACACTGTACACTCATTTTGATAGTTATGTTTGAATTGTGATTATAAAAAATCATGTTTTTATTTTTTTATGTAAGTTGGTAAGAAAGAACAGACCTTATTATATTTATATTGGTAAAATAAAAGGCGCAAGATTGATCCACTTCATAATATGGCCCGTGCCCTAAAAAGTACTTATGATGTAAGATGGGGAAATATGGTTTGTTTCAAAAATTACAATTAAATTGCACACTACTAAAAATTACTTATGCAGTACTTTAAATCACTTACAGTACAAATTGTGTCTCTTTTCCTGTAACATTGTTGAAAGTGAGGCAAAGTTAATCAACTTCATAATATGACCCGCACCCCAAAAAGTACAGTGTACTTACAACGTAAAGGGAACGTATGGGGAGATATCGTTTTGTACTTAAAATTTATTATGAAGTACTTTAAATTACTTATAGTATAATGTGTGTCTCCTTTTCTGTAAGCTACCCAAAATTTAAGCAATACATAAAAGTACCTAGGCATTACTTACATTTATTTACAATATAATTATTAGTTTTTCCCTGTAACATACCTGAAGTTATGCAATACTTACAATTACTCTTGAACTATAAATTACTTACGTTATTTACAGTCTAATTATTTATTTTTTTCCTTTAAACACTTGACTTGTACCCCCTTATTCTAGTGTACCTACTTTTAAGTATTTGTAGGCAAATTTAATCACATTCGATTTTCAAATCAAATACACTGAAATTCCATTTAGTTACTAGAGAATTGCATCTTTAGTTGTAGGCTTTATTATGAAGTTTTGCCAATTTTAGTAAGGAAAATAACTTAAAACATTAAACATTTTCCCTGTCACATGTTTGTGTACTAGGTGATCAAACATGAAAAGTTGAAATTCAAAATAACCATGGAAATCCTTTTCAGCTCTACTAGCAAATCTGAGTGCACTATCAGCTATCCGGTACCTGCGGCAGTATGTGAAGAAGAGGAATCCTCAACTTGAATTCTGATATGTACATACAAAACAAACTACTTCCAGCCATTCTCACTTGGGTCCATGGATAAAAAGAAATCCACTGTATTTATATTTTGCAAAATGTCTACAGTTAAAGTACATACACAAAGTTTAAAGCTGCAGCCCGGCATGAATTGAGAGAGATGAAAGTTGTTTCCAGCCTCAGTTGTTCTGGTGCAATTTTTAGGTCAAGTATGGACAGTATGTGACAAAGATATTCAGGATTTATAGCTTCAGTGTGAAAGAACAACAATGCAGTTTAGAGCCACAAAGCAGAGATTTTACAGCGATATCAGGCATTTTAACGTTTTATTAACTTCAGTGTGTCACTTCTGGGTAGGCCTGAGTTGATACAAGGACCATAATTAGACATTTTAGATTTGCTCACCACCTTCCACTTTGAATGTCTTGTTGTCCTAAAACACACAGCTGCATAATGTCAGAGCAGCTTAATTTCGACCAGATGGAGAGTGTAAGTGGTTGTCTGTGTGGAGGAAGAAAGGTTTTGCTGTAGATGTCTCATATGTATTTTGCTGTATGTTGGAGGGAAAGGTTAAATAGTTGACAGAAAAGCTTTGAATACAAACGGTGGCTCGCAAATGTCTTTGTTTGAGAGAATCTTAAGACAAAGTCACGTCTGTGTGATTTAAGAGGTGTTTAGAGGGGCTCTGGCATTTTTCAAACATTTTCTACAAGATGAAATTATTCAGATTCAGCTGAATAAGGTTAACTCAGCTTATTATTGTGGAAAATCCTGGGTAAATTAAAATAAATAAACTGGTTTAGTGTCAAATTTGTTTGTTTTCTTCTTGGTTCCGTTATCAGGTAGGGGGGCACAGAGGCACAAGTGGGGAGATGTTGGTTTAAAATTATTAAAAAGTCAGCGCAAGATCTCCTATGATGATGTCACATCCTGCAGGTGTACAAATTTCAAGCTAAACAAATTTCTCATTAGTACCTTCAACAAAACACAAAAGACAACAATTTATATGTTTAGTTGGTATTAGTGTCTCAAATTTATCTTGTTGCTCTTGTGAAATGACAATTTTGTTCAAAGATTTTCATGTAAATGGTTGTTGTCAAAACACTTCATGTGATTTGCTTTTAGTGCCACAAACGATTAAATGCAATCAAATCAAGAATGAGAGCCTTTTCCTCTGTCTGAACACAAGCTGAACTTCATAACCTCCAGAAATGTAAAATTAGCTGCAGAATGGTTCTACTAAGACATTTTCACACATGCACATCAGCCCTGGTGGAGCTGTATGCGAGATTGGCAATTTTGTGACACACCGGATTGGCTCTAGATGGATTATAACGTGCCAACTCCCTAGAACGTGTCTGAGGGAACACAGTAAGAGAATTAACTGCCTTAACCAAAGTGAGTATTTCAACTACACTTTTAGTGTCTCTTTGGGAAAAAGGAAGAGCAGGAAGTGCAAATAGGACATGGTGTCAATTCAGAAATATTTATTGAAATAAATATGTCATGGATACACTTTCATATCATGTCACATAAATACTGAATTTGGGCAGTTCTTTTTAAAAATGTTCAAGCTGAAGTTTCGATCCAATTAAGTTGTTCTCATTAAAACTGTAAATACGCTTCCCTAATAAAATCAATTAAAACACTGTCTGTAAAGACAGATCATGGTCCGATTCTAGTCACTGCAACTAATAATACTATATACTGTTTTTAGCTTATGACTTACTTTTGTGCTGGATCAAGGGTCGAGTGTTCACAACTACTGTTATATCAACTCGCTCATATAGGTACAATCTCAAAAATGAATGAATAAAAGCTTCGGTTATAGTGTGAAAAGATATCTTGATATATAAAACTTTCGGATTTAAACAAATATTTAGCAGATTTAGGAGTACATACAACCTCTACTATGCTTTCAAAGGCTAAACATCACAATGCAACTCGCTACTCTAGTTTGGTGAAAACTGAAGACTGAGTCATGCTAGGTTATTACAATCATCCACACATCGATTTAAATGTCATTCTGTACAAGGAAATCTTTTAGAAATCATTACAGAGATAGTTATAGTTGACACCAAAGTTAGTCTGTTTTCATATCCTTTATAAGAGCTGAATTTTAGCTCATTTAAGTGACTGCATAACAAACAAGTTTTTTAGAGTCACTTTAAATCTCACATAAGAGTCAGAATAATAATATTATTATTAATAATGCTATTATTATCAGTGTTGAATATTATAATAATAAAGTAGTATAAATTTTCTAGTGATATGAAAATCTCAGACGGACTTTGACAGTCGCATTAAGTGCTGAACAAGGAATGCACATAGAGATCCACAAATATTTTTCTAAAATATATTAAAACAAACAAAAATGACACAAAATATTCTCTTACAGTTTCAAAAGTACACAGTATTGGGTAAAAGTTTAGAGTTTCAGGGCATGCACCTCCTTGGACTCAAGATGGCTTGTCACCTTCTTTCTTCAGACGGCTTTTGACAAACAGAAAAAGAGTTAGATGGTGCAATGACGTGTAACAATTGACATGAGTTTCCCTGAGCAGTGTTGACTGCATGTTGGACATTTTGGCAAATGATGTAAAAGTATCACTGAAAAGTACAATTTCAATTTGTACTTTGCGCAGTTAAATGGTCAAACATGAATTCAGATAGAGAATTTTATTATTCAAATTACTAAAGTGACCGAATAGAGAGAGCTCACCTGTAATAATCCTCCTGACCTGGTAGAGGGCCTCCATGCAGGTGATGCCCGTGCAGCCACTGCTGCTCCATTGCCATCCTCTGCAGCTCTGCAGACTGAGCATGCATGGCCTGAAGCTGATGAGCTGCAGACATCGGAGGAATTGGGCCCTGCAGCTCTCGTGGATACGCTGCTCCTTTTCAAATTTAAACAAGGTCACAGTGAACCAGTGGAATTTAGAAATGAGTCAAGATGTGGTCTGTGACTAAGTACATTAAAGACTACAAACCAAATAGTGGGTGGCGCAGCATCTCATGATCATGAGGAAGATCGCTAAGTAAAGGGTTGGGGATTGGGCCTGCAGGGAAAGGGAATCGGGCCAAACGTGGTCCTGTTGCCAGAGGATCCACTAGTGGATGAGGGCTTGAACCTGTTTGAAGAAAAAAGAAAGACCTATTGTAAAAAGCTAAAGTAATATTAAGACCTTGATATGTTGAATACTGCTGAATAATTAACTTCACCTTGACCGAGGGGGTCCTGTTGGTGCAGGTGGAGGTGGGAGTGAATGTGAGAGTGTTGGTGATGATGGGGTGTAACATTAAGCATCTGCAGCCTGGCAGCAGGATCAGTCGCCACTGAAGCCATCCTCTCAGCGTGAAGCCGCTCTGCAGTGAGTCGCTCAGCGTAAGTCAGCTCCGGGCGCAGCTGAGGTGCCGCTAACACCATTCTTTCACGCTCTAGGTGGTTCAGCCCAGGATGGAACGGCGCAAAGGGATGTGGGGGCCCAGGTATGTGAGGAAGACCTAATGGCCCATGTCTTGCAAAGTGCTCCATAGGGTTTGCAGCAGGGTGCAAGGTTTCCAGGTCTGGGGGTTTGACCTCAAAGCCAGGCTTCATCCTCTCGCGTAACTCCCTCTCTCTGAGGTTCCTCAGCTCACGCTCTCTGAGGCTAGGCTCAGCACTGTACAGGCCAGGCATGTGATAGGCCAGCAAAGGGTCACCAGGGGTCAGGGACACATAGAAAGGATGGTTGCGGTTGGTGGGAGACATGACATGGGGTCGGGCGTATTCGCTTAGGGTGCGCAGGGCAGGTGTGTCTGGGCCAATGTAGGGAGGAACGGCTGCTACTGTGGTGGGCGGCTGCTCAAAGGAGGGGCGTCCGTGGCCTTGAGCCACCATTTGAGCTTCACTCATACGACTGTCATGAGAGGAGCTGGATGCTCTCTGTAAGCAAATGAGAGATAACTGTTGACATGTTTTATGTAACAAAAAGGGGAAAAATGAAATTAAAAGAATATTGCACTTACAGCACTTCTGTCGGCCTCCCTTTCTCGCTCTCTCTCTCTGTCCTTCTCCCTTTCCCGTTCTTGTCGAGCACTGAGCTCAGCTTCTCTCCTGGCCTTTTCCACAGCTTCCTCTCTTTTCTTGGCCAGCTTGGAGGATGGCAGTGGAGTAAAGAAAAGGTCTGTCCTGGCACACGAGTTGTAGCCACGATCCAAGTGCTTGATAAACCTGAAATATTTAACAGATATGCATTTATGAGCACTGAGTATCAGCTTCATATGCACAAAACTGCATTACGAATCATTCAAAAAGTTTAGCTTTTATATTATAGACGCAAAGTCTAATGAAATTTAAACAACACTTT
Source organism: Diplotaxodon limnothrissa (assembly GCF_057381915.1). Taxonomy (NCBI): domain Eukaryota; kingdom Metazoa; phylum Chordata; class Actinopteri; order Cichliformes; family Cichlidae; genus Diplotaxodon; species Diplotaxodon limnothrissa. The sequence goes on from NC_140600.1 coordinate 22,743,181, forward strand.
CATTTAATGTTGATTTGCTTGCAAAAATATCTATTTTTAGATGGTTCTTTAAATGAAGCATTGAGATTTTTCTTCACTTAACCTGAAACTCATTTATGTATGTTTATTAAATTACTCTCAGCTATTAAGAAACTTTATCAAGAACCAGTATTACAACATTGTTTATGCTCATTGTTTGATTGCCTTACGTCCATCACTTATCTGGAAATGAAAATAAAAGTAAACGTTATGATTTTGATCTAAGTCTCCCAATACAAAGAGCTTCAGACAGACTTCAGGCAGATTTAAAAGCCTGGTGAAACATTTGAAGGGCATTTTGGATCAACTTAAGTTCTAGTCGAAGAATGAATCATTTTGTGTGAACTTCCAGACTAGCTGAGGGGTTGGTGTGAGTTTATTATCCTGCCAATTATTGTGTTTTCAATTTTTTTGTCACGCTTTACAACAAATTAATAATATCAAAATCTAAATTTTGACCGGAGACAAACAGAAATACATCCAGTCAATTTGGTGGAAAAGCAAAATGTGCTGCAAACTGGCCCACGGTTAAAGCAGCTACTGTAACAGTAGTTCCCATGACTACTTGTATATGAAAAGTGTGACTTGTATTGATACATAAAATTACCACCACAGTCTACAGTCCATTTCAGCTGCATTGCTCAGCTCTTTGACTCTGCTCCAATACTTTTACTCTTTTAGGTGTCATTGCTCTCACACATCTGTTTGTTTAAAGCTTCAAGAATTGGTGTAAAGAACAATAAAATATAAAACTTAAGAAAAAATACTGCCATCTTGAGATCACAGAGACTTACATCACACAGACTCTCACACACCCTTTGCACTGGACTTTGATTTTTATCTCAGCTACGCTCCTGCATAGTTTAACAAGTGCATCATACTGAGTTGTGATGCTATCTGCTGACACAAACACACTGAAAAGATGAAAACAATACCAGCTATTGTATTGTGGCTGGTAAAAATTCACTGTTCACTGATTGCCCAGGACAAAAAATATCAGACAAGCAAGTTCAGAGAGGAGATAATGAGCCTAGTGGAGAATTTCTCAGCTGAGTAAAGATGAGATATACTTTATTGTTCTCAGACATTTCTCAGACAGAAGTGCTGAACGCGAAAGGGAAACATATTTTTCTCACAGGTCAAAACATCTTTTAAAAGGAGAAAAAATGCTGGACTGACATTTCTCAGGTGATTTTACTGCACCTGTCAAGTAAAACCTGGATTGTTTTTTGCAACAAACAAACAAACAAAAACATACCGTGCAGACTGACTGGCATGACTTGCCATGTTGACAATGGTTGGCTCTGGTGAGGGGCTTCGAGGTGGAGACGGTGGGCTCTCAGCCTCCTCCATCTCATCAAGAGGCTCCTCTTTAACCTGAACTTGCGAACCTCCTGCAGCGCTGCCAGACGAAGGTCTCAGAGGAAGAGATTGGAATGATGGCTGGAGGCTCGGTACAGGGCCAATAGCAGCGGGTGTTACAGAGGTGAGGGGGTGTGAGGCTGCAGCAGGTGAGTAAGAGGAAGTCATGTTTTTTCCAGAGTTTGTCTGCACCTGAGAGATCACTGGAAGCTGGCTTGGAAGTGAATGCACAGGCAAAGGTTGTGGCATAAGCTGAAGAGGGGGAGGGGGAGCACCTGGAGGATGCTGGTTGGGCAAGGAATTGAGAGGCTTTAGAGCAGGAGGCGGCGGAAGATTAGAGGGCATCTGGGGGAAAGGTGTAGCAGACTGATGGGGAAGCTGTTTGTGTGAAGGTGGAATAGGAGTAGTGGGAGGAGGCTTGACTTGAGGACCAGGAAGAGGAGGCTGGTGGAGCTGACCATCCCTAAAGAAGGATGGGGGTCGTTGGGGGGGCAAAGGTGATGGACCATGCAGCTGCAAAGGCTGCGCAGAGTTGAGAGTGGATGGGATCTGAAATGCTGGAGGAACAGGAGACTCCTGTTCCAATGATGATGGCAGAGCAGGTGGACCGGAAATACAGTGAGGGGTGGGCTGTGCACGGCTATTTGTGCCTACTGTGGCAGCTGACTGGCCAGTGGCGGCCTGAGGGGGATCTGGAGAGGGAGGAGGGGGGCTCTGAGCTGGGTCTGCAGAGGGTATGCTTTGCAGTAGCTGGGGAGTGATAGGCTGTGAGGGGAGGGCTTGGGGGACCGGTGTGTCAGCTAACACAGCAGTGGGGGCAACCGGCTCTGATGGAACACCGTTGGGCTGGGCAGATGAGTCAGAATCACTCTCGTTGCCCTGCTGAGGGCTGGGAATGCTAGGAGAAGAGCTTCGGTTGTCTTGATCGATGTCTTTGGTGTCACTGCTGCCATCGTCCTGAGCACTGCGACTCTCTGAAGAGCTTTCCTCCTCAACCTCAGCCTCACCCTCTGAACGCGAGCTCTGTGGATCCTGGAGGAACACACACGCGCACACACACACGCACGCACGCACGCACGCACGCACGCACGCACGCACGCACACACACACACCAAAAAGCCTGGTTCATATTGTACTTAAAAGTGAATTCATGTCTACAGTAACTGTGTTTTTATATATACTGAATAACAACAGGTTTTCTTTAGATATTATGGGGCGATCGTGGCTCAAGAGTTGGGAGTTCGCCTTGTAATTGGAAGGTTGCTGGTTCGAGCCCCGGCTTGGACAGTCTCGGTCGTTGGGTCCTTGGGCAAGACACTTCACCCGTTGCCTACTGGTGGTGGTCAGAGGGCCCGGTGGCGCCAATGTCTGGCAGCCTCGCCTCTGTCAGTGCGCCCCAGGGTGGCTGTGGCTACAATGTAGCTTGCCATCACCAGTGTGTGAATGGGTGGATGACTGGATGTGTAAAGCGCTTTGGGGTCCTTAGGGACTAGTAAAAAGCGCTATACAAATACAGGCCAATTACCATTTTTACCATTACAAAAATGATGAGGATCATCATAAAAGTGTTACTGCAGCTTTAGTTTGCAATAAGTGCTCATGTGCTCTCACCTGTGTCTTTGGCCTTTTAGGTGTTACTTTCTCAGGCTCATCGGGCTCCTGAGCAGCACTTTCCCGTACACGTTTTGCTGACTTTTGTGACGTGACCTCCTCTTTTATCCTCTGCAGAGGACAAAAATGTCATTACTCTCCACAAATTAGATGACTCCAACCGACAGAACTATACACACATCGTAATGCTGTGCACACAGCTGTTTAAATATTAGCTTTGTTAAAAGACCGAAAGTTGAGGCACACAACGATGTGTGCTGCAGGTAAAGTTTCTGGGCTGCCTTTCCTCATCACAGCCATCCCTTAAGACTCTCTCCATTTAAAGCAATGCATTATCAGGGACCGTAACATCTAGTCTTTTTCCTGAAAAATTATGTGGTTGTCAAGGCAAAAAGAAAAAAAAAAAAAAAAAGAAACCCACACTCCACTGTTTGGCAGCAACCAAAGTGACCCACAAACAACCAAGCTAGTATCACAAGATAATTCCAAACAGGTCCAACAAGTATACGAATAGGTAATCATGCTCTACCTTGTTTGTTTTCTTTGTGGATTCATTCTTAGTATCTGTGGAAGACGATCTCAAAGAATTGGAGATGGATCCACTCGGGGAGGGCTGGTTACTGGACTGCTGATCCTCACTGGTCGGGGAGCCTGTAAGCCTTCTGTGGCCACTTCGTAACGATGATAACTGCTTTAAAAACAAAACAGAACACACATTTAATATTGTTAAAACCCAAAACAAGGATGACAAGTATCCCTTACTCGCAAAACCTGCAAAGAGGTGAAGCAAGACTTAAAGCTATGAAATCGAATTTAATTGTAATCTAATGTCATTGGTAATAGTGAGTGTGTGGCTGATCTGCCAGCCTCACGCTTACAGGTGCTCTGCTACGCCGTGTCCTCATGGCATGCTTGCTGTTCACTTCTTCCTCCACTTTAACAGGTTTAAACATGAACGGAGCGCTTCCTGACTTTGGGGCTGACGGCAGACATCCGTGTTTGTTTTCATAAGTACGACAACTTGTACACAGCAAAGGGTTGCCTCTCCCACCCTGGTGCCAATCCTTAGAAGCTGTAACAAGAAAAATGGCTTTAGGTACAAGTTTCACTGTTAACTGTTTAAAAACAGCTTTCTTTATCAGCTTTTAGCCACTGTTCTAAAACTAAAACTCACTTGTTGTGCCACAATGACTGCAACTCTTGCTTTCCTGTTCACTGTCTTCACTATCAAGATCATCATCACTGGCAGAACTTGCATCCACTACAAGAAAACAAACAAACATGCCAAAAACAGCTTAGACCAACACAAAGTCCAGCTCATAGGACTGCCAAACCTCTGGATTTTACAATTACCCCTCCATTCAACAGACTTGGGGACACCTTTCCAAAGAAGCTTATGAGGATTACCTGAATAATTTCGAGACTGTGCGTTCAAAGGAGAAGCTGCAGATCGGGTTTTTGCTTTGCGAGAGGACGGCTGCCTGCGCTGCTGTCGGTAAGCTCTGGTTCCTGCGGCCTCTGGTGTTTTCTTCCAGTGGTAATAGAAAGTGATCAGTTCTCCCTGATGACAAGAACACAGATAGTCATGTTATGACTGTCATGTTATGGCTTTCTGATCAAAGATGTGACAACAGTGACATGTTACAATCATTATAAATTGCTTTGTCTGCAAAAGCATAATGTGAAATTACAGTCTTTTTGCTGGGGAGAAAGTCTTTCCGAATGCGGAAGAAATTTTTGCCATATTGTCTCAAGCCTTTGATGAAGCGTTTCTGTAGGGAGCAACAGAAGGCAAAACAAATTGAATGATATTCAGGCAGAACACTATTACAAACAGGAGCTTTCAATAAACATGCAATTGATTTACCTTGTAAAACTAGTGATCTGCTTTTTAAAACATGTAGCTGTTACAGACGCAATGCTACTGCAGAGATGCATCATATTAGATTCTATCTGAAGAACCATTTAAGATGCAGGCAAACTGCCCAAATAATAATAAAACAAAATACATCTACACTACCCGCAAATACTAAATGTGTTACATATATTTAAACCCTTTAGAAATTGTATAAGCTTGCACAAAGATCTAAAAAACCTTTAATGCAATATAACTAAAAAAAAAAAAAAAAAAAAAAAGGCTCTCACCACGTCGTCTCCCGACCAACACTTTTCAATAAGTTTTGGCAGAGGCTTCTTAACAAGACGCTGGAGAGCTTTTGCTGCATCATAGTGACTTGCATGAAGCTAAAATAAAAATTGTGGATTTTAATACATCTGCAATAAATGATGCTGGAAAATAATAATATGACTCAAGTTGTGCCTCATACCATGTTCAGAGCATTGAGTGTGGTGTCATCACGGGAGGCTGCTAAACATCCATCCTCTGTGGATCCACCATCACACATCCCTGCAAATGCCGCCATGCTCCTTGAAAATAAACAGAAGTATTTATGTTAACAAGTGAAACCAATGCTGAAGGGGTACCTTTACCCTTTCTTAGTTTGACATTACTTTTCCTATGTTGCCTGCTTACATGATATTTAATAAATCAGGCAAAAAAAATAAAGGCGAGAACAGCAATGCAGCTTAAGAGCAAGAAAAGCAACATTTATATCATTGGAGTAGAGCTGGGCGATATGAGATTTTTTCATATCACGATATGTTTTTTTCATTTCAGGCGATAACGATATCTATCACGATATAAGCCAAATAACTATATTTGTAAGATTTAAATGTGAAATAATCAGCAGCTTGTTTTTAAATATTTATTTCCCATAATAAGTTCAACAGGGTAGATGTACTCAGATAAATAAAGGCAAATATTGCAAACTACACAAAAGACAGCCGCTAAAGCGTTTAAGTTTCAAAATAGAACAAATGAAACAGACTAAATTGTCAATTCCACTTAGAAACAAAATATTAATTCTAAAAATAAATCTTAGTTTGTGTTACAGAAGAACAGACAAAACAGACTAACTTTTGTCAATATCAAATAAACTGAGAACTAAAAGGAAATTCTCAATCTCTCCTTGTTGTATAGCTGAGCTTTTCAAACAGTTTTAACAGTTACTTTAGTCTGACAAAAGCCGAATGACGAATTAGCGCTTCCAGTCAGAGACTGAGGCTACGTCCACACGTACACGGGTATTTTTGAAAACGGAGATTTTCCGTTTTCGTTTTAAAAAAATTATCCCGTTCACACGTAAAGGCAGAAATGAAGGAAAACGCTGCTATGAACATGCCAAAGCAGCAGGTGGCGCTAGAGTCCTAACCGTGCAGAAATGTTGGCCAATCAGAAGTCTAGAAGCCTCGGTGGGAAAAAGTAAACAAAGCTGGGGCATAGAAGCAGAACAGAGTCGTATGTGTGGAGGGACAGTAACTGTGTGTATATGTAAGCATTTAAACACTGCAGAGAGTAGAATTAACAGTAACAGTATTGTAGAAATTCATTTCACCGAAACAATAACGTAGCGCACAGTGTGACGCATGCACCAGTTTATTGTATTTGCAGACTTGCTTTCGGCACAATTTACAGTGCACGCTACTCTATTTTTTGTCAGACTTGAAATAGCCGAAATACCTTCACACTACGGAACTTCTATGGCTCTTCCGTTCGACAATCTCTCCGGCATTGGAACCATCATCTGTTTTCTCTTCGGTCACGCTCGGTTGATTTTTCTAGTCGGCACACTCATTTCCTCCATTATGCGCTGGCTCCATTACCTGCTGGCTGCTTCCCAAACAAACACATGTGCGGCTTGGCACTTGTGCTGTACGTAACAAGTCACGCGACGTGATGCTGCGGCTGTGATTGGTTCGGCTCTGCGCTACTGAATTTGGATCGGCTGACCTTTTTTTTTTTTTTTTTTTTTTTTAAGAGGACAAGAGCGGCGAGGTCTATCGCGATAGCTTAATTTCTCTATCGAGTAAAAGTTATATCGCGATACATATCGTTATATCGCCCAGCTCTACATTGGAGCACTATTTTTTTTTAACTAACAGGTACCGACGAATGAAAAATGTTGCTGAAATGCTGAATACCAACAAACCACCAACACAAGCAACTGTAAGGCCAGATTAGATACAGCAGTATTCACTAAATCCCTGCATCACCGCCTCAATATTTTCTAACTTCAACATAACGCAGCAAAAAAACTCAAAACAAAAAGCACAATAGAGTCTGAACTGACTGAAATCTACTGCAACCAACCAGAAAAGAAATTATCTAACAACAATAGCGAAACCAAGAGTGGTTCTATTTTGCATGTACTTCCTCATCTGTAACACTTTCCTGATGACTGTGTCAAAAGTGGGCCGGTAAGACTGGCTCTCTTTGCCTTTTAGTATTTTTACACCAATAATGGTACGTACTGCCAAAACACATTAAAGGTTACATAACAGTTTTAGATTATTTTGTAATCAAAAAGTTACATCTGTATTTAGCTGTTCAGTAAGGGCACTGAGTTATTTACTATTAGATGTTATTGTAAATTTCTGAAGAAATTTTATACATGCAATTTTTTTTTTATTTGCAAAAGGTGCCAAGACTTCCACTTACCTAGCAGCTCTGAGGTACATGAGAAGGTCACAGTCATTGACCCCAGGCGTCCACATGAGCTCCTCACTCTCTGTTTGAGTTTGCAAACCAGGCGCAGGCCGTGGCTGCAGCTCTGGGAGCTTGGCCTGCAGTGCAACAAACGAAAGGCCAAAAGCACAGCAATTAAATAATCAGTACAAGGGACAACAAAAGCAAAACTTACAAAGAAAAAGCTACAAAAAACACATTATTAGCATGTGTATGAAGTAAATAATGGTTTAAGGTTTTTCTGGTTATCAAATAGGTTTAGCAAGCTGAGTTACATAATAGGATTTCCATGAAGATACCGGAATGTAACATTAGCTATGAAAGAAACATTTACAAGGGATGCATGTATATCTTTCTTTAATTCACACAGGCTCAAATATATAAATCTTTTATTTATTTGTTATTAGTCCTTTATTTATCCAGGTAAATATCTCATTGAGATGAAAAATCTCATTTCCAAGAGAGACCTGGCTCTTGGCAGTGCTGACAAAGCCGAAGCCTATTAACTTGATTGACAACTGGTAGTTTCTCTTTGCCACCTTAAAAAGGATTTGTTTGACAGCACTCATTGGACTGACCAATACTTAGGTATATTGATTTTCCTTAGATCTTGAGTTCCTTGGACTTTCTCATTGTTCTGAGTATGTATATGTATATGTATGTACACACACACACACACACACACACATATACATACACACACAAAAAGAGCAGGATAATACAAACAAACAAAAAAAATCACTGGAAACAGCTGTGGTTATCATACAAATTGGTGCAGCCCTACAAATAAGAAAAAGTTGTGAAACTGCAAACCTGTGCAAGTCCCTGCAGGTTTGAAAGACACATGTTTAGCTACATTGTTCAGAAAACACCTCCTAATCTCAACAAGTCTTGTGGAACTGGCTGTACAGTGAGTCTAGTAGCTGGTGCATTTCTTAATTATAGTTTATTTATAAAAATAAATAAATAAAATAAAGCAGCTACCTGATGACTTGGCCCCACTCTGATCTCTCCCTGTGTGCTGTTTAGGCTCCTGAAAGTACAGAAGAAAAACAAAAAACAGGCAGCATTACATTTCTACACCAGAGCAAATTAAACTCAATTGTATTAATTAACTGCAGTCTGAAATGCATACACATGTATTTAACAGGTAATTAACGCTGTACGGTATGTAGTCAGGCACAAGATCAATATTTGCATGCAACTTGTCAGAGCAGCTTCCCTCGCACAGACTGCACAGTGATTTCAGCAGTGCGATAACATCCCGCCCCTCCGCCTCTGTGGGCCAATCTCAGCCGTGAGCAGCGACGTTTCCTTATATTACATGAATGAAATCCGACGCTACAGCCATCGCAAAACCCTGTCAATCAATCATACATGAGCTGCTAATTTCTACGGACACCATTACGAGAACAGTGTGTGCTACTTTTGGAGATCAGACTGACAGTAAACCCTACCCAGCCTAGTTAACCTAAGCATTCCATAATAATTATCAACATTAGCATGCCTAACATTTTGACACCGATTAGCAGTCTCTCATGTAAATACATGCCTCACGGGAATTCCACAGCCGATTCAATAAATGTTTGCAAACTCTACCTAAGGTTAATCCAATTTACTGACATTATTTACACGATAGCTGCAGAAATAACCGTGCCCAGAAAAGCGTTTTGACAAGCCCGTGCCATTAGCTGCTAACTAGACAGTAGCGTTACGCTGTTATTTTGGCTAGCTTGTTAGCCAGGCACGAACTTCGTGACCACTGACACTCCGACTATTTCACACAAGCTGCTCTCAAAGTAACGCGGGGAAACACTAAAACACACATTTCAAGACAACTAAATAATGCGACGTAAATGAAGGCGGCGAGTTAATGAAGTTACCTCCGCGGACTGAACAGGTCGTCCATGTCGAAGGATGTTTGGATGTGGCTTGTTGACACTACGCAGCGCAGTCAGCGGGCGATACACACAAACTATGCGAATCCCCTATTACATGGCTATTCAAAATGGAGGCGGTGTAGTGGAGGGACTCGCTCTATTTTTTTTCCCTGTGCAATGACCTCAGCAGCCACAGCTAAGACTTCAAAGTTGCCTGGGTGTACATAACTGAGCATGTGCCGCGGATCAGCAGCAAGCAGCGCAAACGATACCGAGGCTTCATGATCATCATCACCACCACCAGCAGCTGCTGCTACCGCTGCTGCACAGGCAGCCATGAATCAAACAACACACCATACTGTGTGTACTGCTGCGGTTATTAGACAGCATTTTGAAACACATCACACCACATTGACCGCCACCTACACAAGCTGTGATTTAGACAATACACTTAATGCGGTTCAGCTTTTTTGTTGTCACATTTGCTTTGAGTTCACCACAAACAGAAGTAAACAAAATAACCATTAAATATTACATACATGTACATTGCAACCCGCCATATTGCAAATTGTTAATAATAATAATATTAATATATAATGTAATAATAACGTTAAAAATAAATTATTATTATTATTATTATTATTATTATTATTATTATTATTATTATCATTATTATCATCATTATCATTATTATCATTATTATTATTATTAGTTTGCACACACTCTTCATGGGAATGGCTGTCATGGTAATATTGGACTTTTAATGATTTGTATGAACTGCTTTTTCTCGCGCTCTCTCCAGGGTCAAATACTGTGCGGCAAACATTTTAAATGTCTATTTAAAAAAACAAAAACAAGAATTGGGTGCAAAATTTTGAATTTATTTTGGATTTTCTCTAATCCACACAGGGTCAATAGTACACACACAAACATGCACTTAAATCTTTTATTAGGTGGTGCTGAAGGTTCACCATCGACATCTAATTAGTGATCAAAACTGACTACAACTAATAAGTTTCTTTTTGCCAGTCGCTGGACTGAACAATACTCTGGACGATAGGGAATCCAATGAACTCAGTGGACATCTAAGAAGAATTGTAGAACCATTTCTAAACTGCAGATTCCAGGATCTTCATTACACTTTTGTTAACACTTTTGCAAATATCTGGAGGAAGACCTAAAGTGTCACCCTGAGATGACAGGAAGTTGTTTGAGATATTCAGGAAGAACCCAGAAACCATCATGGCTCATTGGAAATTGGTGGAATACCAGCATCACTGTCCACAGTTAAGCGTGTTTTTAAATTCTCCCTCAGCCCTCCCAGAATCTGGTTCTGCTGGAGGTTTCTTCCCCTTAAAAGGGAGTTTTTCTTTCCCACTGTTGCCAAGTGTTTGCTCATAGGGCATCCTTTGATTCTTGGGGTTTTCTCTGTATTATTGTAGGGTCTTTACCTTACAATAAAAAGTGCTTTGAGGCGTTACAGTTGCGTTACCTGAATGACAAGAGGCATGTATGTCCTGATTTGCTCTAAAATTATACAAGTCTGAATATTCTGAATCTTCCTGCATCTTTGGTTTGGACATTTAAGATTTTATGGGAGAATCACATTTATATTAGGGTTTGCGATTTACTTGTAATAGTTGAGGATAGCGTAAGCCCTATTTCAAAGTTGATCCTCTCATGTCTGCATATGAGAAGGAAAAACACAAAACAAAAACTAAAAACAGCATCAGGAGCCAGTTTAACTAAAAAAACAAAACATCAAGAACGAACTACTACAAGTGTGTTTTGCTGTTGTAATATACACTGATCTTATTAACAATACAATACAATTTTATTTATATAGCATGTTTAAAAAACCAGAGGGTACATCAAAGTGCTTCACAGTAAGGAATAAACAGTAAATGATTACATTGAACTGTAAGTCATTAAAACAAGCTAAAATAGAGAACAAACAAAAGCAAGTAAGTAGAGATAGAGAGAAATCATGATTATCCAGAGAAATGAGTAGCGAGCAATTAATGAGCGGTGAGAATTAGTGAGTTGGAAAAGCCAGGTCGAATAGGTACATTTTCAAGCGTGCTTTAAAGGATTGAATGGAGTCAGAGGGACGAACAGTAGCAGGAAGACTATTCCAGAGCTTTGGTGCTACAGAGGCAAAGGCACGATCACCCCTAGTCTTCAGACGGTGCCTGGGCTGGGCCAGAGGTAACTGACCAGATGATCGTAAAGAATAGCCGGGAGTATAGAGACTGAGGAGGTCGGTGAGATAGTCAGGGGCAAGGTTGTTTAGGCATTTGAAAGTAAGCAGCACAACTTTAAAATCAATACGAAATTTAATAGGCAGCCAATGTAAGTCAGAGAGCACTGGAGCAATGGAGGCAAAAATGCCGCTGTATTCTGAACATCAGAATCAGAATCAGAAAGGGTTTTATTGCCAAATGTTGAGCGGGTTTACAACATTAGGAAAATGCTGCGGTGCTTCAGTGCAAACATACTGTTATAAATACTGTTATAAATTAAGCTTAAATAGACATGAAAATAAAAATGAGAATAAGAATTAAAAGTGCTAAGTAGATAGATAGATATATACATGATATATACATGAGTGCAGGTGGTGATCAGTGCCAAACATGGAATGATGCAGTGAACACAGCGTAGGGTCATGTGTTAGTGGTGGGAACAGTCATACGGTTATTGTTCATGTGTCCAACAGCAGAGGGGAAGAAACTGTTCTTATGGCGAGAGGTTCTGGTGCGAATGGACCGGAGCCTCCTGCCTGAGGGGAGCAGGTCAAACAGACTGTGTCCAGGGTGAGAAGGGTCAGCTGAGATCCGAGCTGCACGCCCCAGTGTCCTGGAGGTGTACAGGTCCTGCAGAGATGGGAGGCTGCAGCCAATCACCTTCTCAGCAGAGCGCACAACACGCTGCAGTCTCTGTTTGTCCCTGATAGTGGCTCCAGCGTACCACACGGTGATGGAGGAGGTGAGGATGGACTCGATGATTGCAGTGTAGAATTGCATCATCGTCCGTGTTGGCAGGTTGAATTTCTTCAGCTGCCTCAGGAAGTACATCCTCTGCTGGGCTTTCTTAATGACGGAGGTGATGGTGGGCTCCCACTTCAGGTCCTGGGTGATGGTGGTACCCAGGAAGCGGAATGAGTCCACAGAGGTGATGGGGGTGTCAGTCAGGATGATGGGGGGGAGTGGGGCTGTGTGCTTCCTGAAGTCCACAACAATCTCCACTGTCTTCTGGGCATTCAGCACCAGGTTGTTGTGGCTGCACCAGGACACCAGACGTTCAACCTCCCTCCTGTAGGCAGACTCATCCCCGTCCGAGATGAGTCCAATAACGGTGGTGTCATCTGCAAACTTGATTAACTTGACAGACTGGTGGGTGGAGGTGCAGCAGTTGGTGTACAGGGAGAAGAGCAGGGGAGAAAGAACACAGCCCTGAGGGGAGCCGGTGCTGATGGTCCGGGAGTCCGAGACATTCTTTCCCAGCCTCACATGCTGCTTCCTGTCCGTCAGGAAGTCAGTGATCCACCGGCAGATGGGATCAGGCACATTCATCTGGGAAAGCTTGCCTCGGAGATGGTCTGGAAGGATGGTATTGAAGGCAGAGCTGAAGTCCACAAACAGGATCCTGGCGTAGGTTCCTGGGGAGTCCAGATGCTGCAGGATGAAGTGTAGGGCCATGTTGATGGCGTCATCTACAGACCTGTTGGCTCTGTATGCAAACTGCAGGGGGTCCAGGAGGGGGGCCGTGAGGGTCTTGAGGTAGGAGAGAACTAGGCGCTCAAAAGACTTCATGACCACAGATGTCAGAGCCACGGGCCTGTAGTCATTTAGTCCAGTGATCCTAGGTTTCTTGGGGACAGGGATTATGGTAGAGGACTTGAAGCAGGCAGGCACATGATATGCCTGCAGTGAGGAGTTGAAAATGCAGAAAACACTGGGGCCAGCTCGTTTGCACAGTGTCTGAGAGTGGCAGGAGACACACCGTCTGGGCCGGGAGCTTTCTGAGCATTCAGACTCTTAAACTGCTTCCTCACACCTTCTTCATGAATATGAAGAGTTGTGATGGGAGGAGGTGGTGTGAAATCCTCTTTTGTGTGGGGTGAGGAGGGGGGTGTTGCAGGTGAAGTGATTGAAGGTGGTGATGGCTCTATGGAGGGGGGAGAGGTGGGGGAATGAGTGTCCAAAGTGTCTCTATTGTTGGGGTCGTTGGAGGTGTGAAGGCTGCCTGATGGCTCGTCAAAACGGCAGTAAAAGTCGTTGAGGGTGTTGGCTAAGAGCAAGTCATCAGTGGAGTGGGGGGTTTTAGGCTTGTAGTTGGTGATATTCCTAAAACCTTTCCACACAGAGGCCGAGTCATTCTCTGAGATCTGCTGCTGCATCTTCTCAGAGTGCTGATGTTTAGCAACGTCCACTTCTTTAGTGAACCTGTACTTGGCCTCTCTGTAGCAGTCCCTGTCTCCGCTTCTGAACTCCTTTCTCTTTTCCAGCCACAGCTTTTTGAGTTTAGGAGTAAACCAGGGTTTGTCATTGTTATAACTCACCCTGGTGTGTGATGGCACAATGCTGTCCTCACAGAAGTGGATATAGGAGGTGACAGTGTCCGTAAACTCGTCCAAGCTGTTAGAAGCAGCCTTCATTGTGTCCCAGTCTGTAGACTCCAAACACGTGCGAAGCTTCTCCACAGCCTCGTTGCTCCACAGTTTTTTGGTCCTCACGACAGGTTTGGAGAGCTTCACCTTCTGTCTGTACGCGGGGATTAGGTGGATCATGACGTGGTCAGAAAGTCCGAGTGAAGCGCGGGGCACCGCACGATAGGCCCCCTGATCGTGCTGTAACAGTGGTCTAATGTCCTCTCCTCTCTGGTCGGGCATTTAATATACTGCTTGTATTTGGGAAGCTCATGGCTCAGATTGGCTTTGTTAAAGTCCCCAAGAGCAATAATGAGAGAGTCCGGGAATGTCCGCTCCATGTGCAGTATCTGCTCCGCGAGTGCGCACTGAGCTGCCTGCGCATCCGCATCTGGCGGGATGTTATCATTGGAGGTGAGCGAGTTACAATAATCTAATCTGGAGGTCACAAAGGCATGGATACGTTTTTCAAGGTCTTTGTACGGTATTAAACGTTTGACCTTTGAAATTTGGCGCAATTGGAAGAAGCCAGATTTAACCACAGAGGAAACCTGTTTATCCAGCTTAAATGAACTATCCAGGCAAACACAGATTACTTACAGTGTCTGTAAGAAAGCAAGCAAAGGGACCAAATCGGGCAGCTAGCTGATCTCGTGGACTGTGACTATCAAACACCATAATCTCAGTTTTCTTCTCATTTAAAATGAGAGAATTGGCAGACAGCCACTCTGTGACCTCTTTCAAGCAGTCAGACAAACGATTCAATGAAGCTGGCAGGTCAAAAGATAATTGGAAATAGATTTGAATGTTGTCAGCAGGCCCCCTTATTTAGAGGTAGAGTCATCTCATTTTCCAAATAGCTTCATTGTCTTTAATTTAACTGCTGACCCCCAAAAAAAAAACAAAAAAAAAAAACTGTGTACAAGCCAAACATCTGGAAAGATACTATGAAGATCACATTGTTTAGACATCTTAAAAATTGTATCAGAGTAAAATATGTAACATATGCACAATAAAAAGAAATAATCACAATGTATTGTGTCAACTCCAACAGATTTCAATAATTATTTTACTCCACAAAAAGAGAGAAACTTAAGATGGAAGAAAACTTTATTGTAGAGTCAGAGTTCAAGTAGTTTCAGGTAGTTCTCTATTCAGTATTACAGCAGGTTTTATGCGAGTAGTTCTACATTTATCCTTATTGCCGAAATGTATTTTCATTTATTAGCAAACAAGTTACTGTGCATTTGTGTGCATGCACATATTTGTAAAGTCTTCACTCCATCACTGGTTTTCTGAAGTTTTTTCCAGCAAAGCGAGCCTTGTCTCCCAAATCCTCTTCAATTCTGTAGTGAGAGAGATTCAAAATTAGTTCTGCTCTTTAATTTAGTAAGAGGTCTTTTCATCACACTTAACATTTGATACAAAATTTACTTTCAATTAACTTTTAAATTTACTGTTGCCATCTTGACTGCAAAAAGCCGTTGTGATGACGATGGGTGGGTCTCACTTTTAAGCTGCATGCTCATTGGCCAGTGAGTGTGCTGGTTCATATCACAAATAACGACCCAAGACAAGTGACTGAATGCATAAACTCAGCAGAAAGATGTTTATAGAGGTCAAAACACTGACTTCTGTAAACACACTAAAGCCATTTTCCCATAGACTTCTATAGGAGCAGAAATATTTTTTGCAACCACAACTAGCGCCACCTGCTGGCCTTAAGATAGAATCCAGGCTTAACCTCCTAGGACCCACATATGTGGACATCATATTTTGGGTTGTCTAGACCAAAATACTACATTTTGCTCTACAAGGGCCTGAAATCCACTTACAAGGACATTATACTGCCACTGTTCTATCAAAATTTAAAGCAAATGTCCTCATATGTGGATCTCATTTTTCTCAGAAACAAAAATCAGGTAAAAACAAATGAAAAACAAACACATAATCCTTTGTTTTTACATTAATCAGGTCCCAAACAACTCAAATAGCAAAAAGGAATTAAAAATGCATGCCATGAAAGAGTTCGGGTCTCAGGAGGTTAAAGCACTTGTTCATGTTTTACACTTTTTATGCTCATTTCAGAGAAGCATGATAAAACTTGTGAGTTGAGTAAAGCTCACCTGAGAATCTGGTTGTATTTGGCCAAACGCTCAGAGCGGCAAGGAGCTCCGGTCTTGATCTGAGTGTGTCAAAGCATTGTTTATTTTAGCATTTATAATACATGTGTTCAAGTTGTATTATTATAATTAGGATAGACTTTCATTTATATACTGCTTTTCTACTCTTCTCAAAGTGCTTTAAAGTCAGATTTAACCATACATTCATACAGTGCTTTATTCTATACACTGCAAGCACATCATCTATCTAAAATCCACATCCAGTTTAGGAACACTAATCCCCTTCTCACAGATACAATAAGGCATTTGGATTCTAGACAAACAAGTTTCATTTTATGTTCTAAAAAGTCAAACCTTTACATCAAGTATTACCTGTCCGGTGCATAAGCCGACCACCAAATCTGCAATGAAGGCGTCTTCAGTTTCACCAGAGCGATGGCTCACCATCACACCCCAGCCGTTCTGCTGGGCCATCTTACACCTGCGGAGAGCA
This sequence comes from Diplotaxodon limnothrissa, assembly GCF_057381915.1. Classification (NCBI taxonomy): domain Eukaryota; kingdom Metazoa; phylum Chordata; class Actinopteri; order Cichliformes; family Cichlidae; genus Diplotaxodon; species Diplotaxodon limnothrissa. The sequence goes on from NC_140600.1 coordinate 22,759,901, forward strand.
ACGAGATTTTCCTTAAATTCTACATGGATGATGCAATTCCAACAATTCATGATTCTTTTCTCACTCTTTTCACTTTCTTCTTCCCTCCTCTCTTCTTTGCATTTTAAGGTCTACCAATGACGTTATCATTCGATTGCTCTGGTTAGCATTAGCTTGTAGCATCATCAGCACTGTCACCAGATTAAAGCTTAGTTGGGATATTTGGGCAAGACTTTTAGGGTTTCCATGAAAGGAAACATGTTGGGAATATTTGATTACACTTACAGTACTTACAGTTACTTATAGTAACCAAGGGCATAAACACATGTATGCTGAAGAGAGAGAGAAACCCATAGAACCAGGTCACGAAAGCCTGTCCTACTTAAACAAAGAAATTATTTTCTATACTTTGCTGTACCGACAAAGTGATCATGATACGTATTTCACGCAAAATGAAGCGAAAAGTTTTTTGTAAAATAACATATAAAGCTGTCCTCAACTCAAGTAACATTACAGTCACGTCACCCACACCTTAAAATCTAATACTTATATAAACATTTGTATGAGTTTCAAAGGTTCACTTACGCCCTCATGGATTCTGTAACTGTGCCAATCTGATTGACTTTAAGCAGCAGACAGTTGCAGGCCTTCTCCTCCACAGCCTTGCTGATGCGATTAGGGTTAGTCACAGTCAGATCATCGCCAACAACCTGGATGTCTGTGCTGCCAGTGAAGTTGGTCCAGGCTGCCCAGTCATCCTGGTCAAATGGATCCTCAATGGACACCACTGGAAGGACAGTTAAACAACATTACTATGACTTGTGATACTTTAAAACCTAATAAGTCCAAGACTTATTAAAAGAAGTCCTACAAGACAAGAAACACCAACAACACAATCTGATTGTTGCACTTCTGCAATTACATTCAATAGAGGAATATTGGAAATGTAGCTTTAAGTTATTAAGTTAATTGATTTTATTGGAATTTTTAAGTAGTAATAAAGAGGCCAACGTCCAGCAACCATTGCTGCTGTATACAAATGGCACATTCAGTCAATGCAAATGTATCAAATCCACATTTAACTGATCATTAGGAAAAAAAACTAATTATTTGAGTTCATCTGAAAACTGTTGTGCTAATTATAGAAGCAAAAACTTTGCTTACTTTAAAATGACTACTTACAACTCGGATTATTTGCAAAAAACAGACAGTTTCGGGATTTTACCTGGATAATCCTTCACGAAGCTCATGTAGAGATCAGCCAACTCGTCGGGTGTGATGTAACGACTCGGGTCATCAGGTGACTTGAAATCCAGGTCATATTTTCCATCCCTGTAGAATTCAGATGCTGCTACATCCATGCCAATCACAACCTCATCTGTGTACCCTGCTTTAGCAATGGCCTCCTTCAGCAACTCCAGAGCTGCAAGGTTAAACATCACATATGAACAAACATGTTCATTATTTGTTACTGAAGGAATATTCTCGTATAACTTGTGTGTAACTTCTTTTACACGACATTATATATTTAATAAGACACAACAGAAATACATCCTTAGCACAAATGTTTACCTTCCTGATTTTCCAGAATATTTGGAGCAAAGCCACCTTCGTCACCCACATTAGTGGCATCCTGGCCATATTTCTTCTTGATGACACTCTTGAGATTGTGGTAAACCTCGGCTCCAATGCGCATGGCTTCTTTGAAGGTGCTAGCCCCGATGGGCAGGATCATGAACTCCTGCATGGCAAGCTTGTTGCCTGCATGAGAGCCGCCGTTGATCACATTGAAGGCCTGATGAATGCAGAGAATGGAAAAATAAGGCATGTTAGAATTATAATAAGAGGTTTACTGAAAGGTCAACTGAATGAAGACAGGCCAGCAAATTTATGCGTGCCATCAGATAAGCAAAGTCTCACCGGCACAGGCAAGATGACCTCTGGGTTTTCTGCGAGGTCAGCAATATGGCGATACAAGGGGACTTCTTTCTCTGCTGCACCAGCTTTGCAAACAGCCAGAGACACACCTAGGATGGCGTTTGCTCCAAACTTGGCTGTTAGTTGTAAATGAACAAAAAAACAAAAACAAAAAAAAACATAATGTATATAATTATTTTAAATGTAATAATATTGCATTAGTAATAAATAAAAAAAATCAGGATGAACCACCTTGATTCGTCTCACATTGAAATAAATGGATCTAATTTGACTGTAAACGCTTAATGACAATCATCTTTAAAGGTGCAATATATATAACATACTCAGTTTTTTTTGTAATTGTTGCTGGGTTCACACCCCGAGTTCCTTTCCCTAGCCCCTAGGACTGCAGGATGCCAGTAGCCAGAGCAGAGGACATCATAAGATGGGTATACTACATTTTAATAAGTGTTGCGGAGCATCTGGTGACATCGGGAGAAGGATGATTTCCAGTTTCTGTGTCGCAGCTATAACACGATGCATGAGGGGAAGAATAAACCTACCATTACTGAATTTTCCTCAGTGGGGGACAATAAAGGATATTTCCATTCTATTCTATGCTCGCTACATAATCCTCCTATCCAGTGGTCATTTGCAAAGGTCTTAAACCGCTGTTGCATTAACCTTTTATGGGCACCTTTCTTTAAACTCGACTGATAACAGGTTAAAATAAAAGGTTCTTTTTAATGTAATTTTGGACTGAGGGGACAAAGACTGCACATTCACTCACTACTCCATCTTAAACACAGCATTTGAAAACCTTTTAGTGTAACTAGAAGAAAACAAAACTGTTCTCATTGGAACAGTTTTGCAATTCTGCTGATTAGATGCTTCATTTGTTTAACATCACCATTAAAGGTATGAGAAATCTGTCATCAAGCAGACATTTATGAAGACTATGCTGTAGTGTACATAATAGTACAGATGCTTCTGTCACTTACATTTGTTCTCTGTGCCATCCAGGTCAATCATCATCTGGTCAATTCTCTCTTGCTCAACCACAGACACATCCTGAGCAGACAGTAAGCTTCACATTAGCATTTCATCATCGATGGAAACCCTTCCAAAGGTTACTTAGCATACATATTAGAAAATGCAGACACTAAATGATCTTACTTGGCCAACAAGTGCAGGAGCAATGGTTGAATTAATGTGCTCTACAGCCTGTGAGACTCCTGTGAAGGACACATTAGAGATTATTTTATCAAAATATTATGGGCAACCCTTGCAATCTCAATATTAAAGCCATAGATTTAGCAGAACGTGCAACTTTTGATTCTAAAATTCATACTTTGACACAAAGAAAGAGATGTTTGCGTAATTAACTCTGTTATTTCCCCATAGTCAGTGTTTTAGCAGCTATTTTAAAATCAACATGCAAATCATCAATACTGAAATGACAGCATGCTTTACAGACAGCCCACCATGCACACTGATCGACTATTAGATGGACACATTTTTATTTTAAATTAGAAGGACAGGCAATGGAAACTCACTAACCCTTTCATATCTGGCAAAGAGAACAAGAGAGAGAGAATGGTGAGTTGTGATAACTCATAGAAAGACAAAAAAGAAATACAAAAAAGAAGTCAATATTTAAAGTATTTTTCTTAAAAAATGAATTATACTTTAAGTAATAAAGCTTCTTTATTAAAAACCAAAAAAAAACCCCAAACATGTTTCAACAATTTCATGAAATTAAATAAAGGAAATATGTACAAACCTTTCCCAAGGTAGCGAGACTTGTCGTTGTCCCTGAGCTCCAAGGCTTCATAGATTCCTGTAGATGCCCCGCTTGGTACAGCGGCCCTAAACAAGCCTGGGAAAGGTACATGCAAACGGAAGCATGACAGAAGAATAAAAAATGTCTAAATAATAATAAAACAAACAAAACAAAATGTGCATAGATAACCACATCATAAGGACAATTTAGGTAATGAAAACTATTTTAACTACAAAAAACAAAAACTGGCCCAGAAGGCACATTTAGGCCTACCCTTGTCAGTGTAAAGGTCAACCTCTACCGTGGGGTTTCCACGAGAGTCGAAGATCTCTCTGGCGTGGATCTTAACGATGGACATGGTGCAGGACCTTGAGAAGAAACAGAGCTGCACTTGTTAATATCGGACAAAAAATAAAAGCTGTTGTAAATGTAATAAACATACAACAAAAAATAATATATACGTTTCTATTTGAATTATTAAAACGTGTCTCCCGTACCTCTTTCACTCTCTCCCCTCTGCGAAGCTCTCAAACAAAAATATCCTGACCTAGCTGCAAGCTTAAAAGCGCCAACATGCATGCTAGTATGCTAATTGGATTAGGCCTCCTCATCTGATTAATCACATGGCAGCTGGAAATGGTTGCGTCTGTCACAGCAAGGTTGAGCTTGAGTTACAGTTTGTTTGTGTTGATGCAGAAAAACGTGAGGGACTTCAAGGTTTTCATGAAGAGTAACAATGCTATCGTGATTACACTGACTCCTTTTTTGTGCCAATACTACCCACATAGACGTGTTCAGTAATCTTTTCCATTTGCTTAACAGATAAATAAGCCAAAACATAATGAGGATTACTAGAAACTCAGTAAAGAAAAACAGAAAACACCAAAACAACAACAAAACATTAGAGAAACAGCAATTTCTGTTTTAGCTCCCCAATATTATCCAATTCTCTTAGTAGGAACAGAAGCGGCAACTCTGAGAAGTCCTCCGTTCTTGCTGTCTGTGCCTTAGGATAACAGGGTATCTATGCCCACTGATCTGCCACTGCCAGTTATTCCTGATGAGATGGGTTTTTAAGTTGTTTTTTTGTGGATTCATCTTCAAATAGCAATATCTAGAGACACACTTAAATCTTTGTAAGTCAAATATCTGCCGCAATGTCTTCAGGAATATGCAATTTCAAAAGTGTAGCAGAATTTCAAAATCATGCTCTGAGGCTTGAAAATTCATTCATTGAAGCATAAAGCATCGATCTAAAGGCTTATCCAGCAGGGTCTGATAAAGACTTCATAATGGATTTGCATTATCTGATTTGCTTAATAAACTGCTCCATGACCTGGATGACTGAGAACCTCTGCAGACTTCATGAAAAATAATGAAGAATAAAGGTGGTCATACCAAATATTGACTTTCAAGCTCATTAGAATTGCACAAAGCCGTTTTTACCTTATGTACCGTGTGTCCAAGCATGCTCCAAATAAATCACTGCAACCATTTTATAGAGAAATATTTTTTAAAAAGCTATAAACACTATATTTGATCTTTTTTGGCAAAGAATATTGATATTTAATTAGCATGAATATATAAATCTTTTACATTTTAACATCTTTTCTTACATGACTTCTATTAATGCAAAATATAATGATTGTAAAGGGACACATACTCAAGGAAATCTGAGGTTAAGCTTAAAAGTTGGCATTGTGGAATTAAAAACTGAGCAAGTAAAGGTGGTTGAATGGGAAGATACAAACCCTCAGTTAAAGATAAACACATAAATGTAAACTAAACGCAGAGTGTATGAATGACTTTTTTTTTTTTTAATATACGGACCTCGATCGTAGCAGCAGCGCTGCTGATGGGGATGGTTGACAAATATCAGCTAGCTAAACTTTACAGAGAAAACGAACTATTAAACAAAACCTACCAAAACGGCCAATTACATTAATTAACCGTGGCCCAGAAATAATTACCTTGACAACAGATGCAGAAAACTTTGAGTCTGTGGGAGAGCAAGAGAAAAACTACCGGGTACAGTGGGAGCGAGAAGAGACGAAGAAGAAGAATAGCGCCTATGTGCGTGCTGCTGCCCCTACAGTTTCCAATGTGAACTACAACCCCATCAGCTTCTACAGTAGCCTGTGTAAATCTTGTAGGTAAAAATGTCTGTGTTGCAGACTTTTAACAGGAACCATTCTATCTATCTGGACTGAAAATCAGTTGCAACAAGTTTTATGGAGCAATGAATCCAAATTTGAAATTTTCAGTCTAAATTGTTGTCAAATTGTTATCATTGTTGTTGTTTTTAAATGTAATTTCTGGTTAAAGAAGTCAATTCATCATTTGTTATGGTAAGCAATATAATAGATCTGTAAATTTTAAACAACATAATTCCATAATTTAAGTGCCATTTCTTGCATTTGCGCCACCCGACTTTTGGATACAAACGCATACAAACTGCTTGTATCAGTGTGTCTGAATGGGTGAATGAGGCGTATTGTTTGAGTTCTCTATCAGGGTAGAAAAGTTCTATATAAGAACCAGTCCATTTACCATTTACTGTTTGCATATAGTTGCAATTTAAACAGGCTTTTATGTATTTTAAAAAAATACATGTTTCTTTAAAATGTTACAAAATGATGTGATCTAAAAAATATTATTATCACACTTATCGATGAGTGACAAAATAAAGGAAAAATCTTAACCTTTGACCCTAAAAAAGGGATGTGGCAGTTTGTTCATGCAGTAGGACACATTTTTCTGGGATGCTTGGGTCCAGTTCTCTGCTTTGACAGAAGAGTAACTGCAAATCAAAACAAGATTCTGAGAGTAAGCTGCTTTATCCTGTCATGTAATGAATCTACCCTGATGGGAGTGGCCTTTTTGTGCAAAGCTGTTATGCACTCATCTGTATTTCATACAATCCCACTTAGTGATCTGTTTTTGTTGTTATTTCAGACTCTCCCCAAATCTGATCAAATGACGGGTTACTTATTCGTTCATCTTCTTTTGTGTAATGACACTTTTGCGCATCACGCCCTTGATGCCGCACCCTCAGGCTTTCATATCAAGTTTCATTTAAGCACTTTTGGCTCTGCTGTTCTTACCTAGCACTCATAATCTTGTGATCGGAAAACATAACATGTGGGATCTTACACTAGTAAATTTGTCATGTTTCCTGTTCCCTTTTTGACAAAACAATCTGCATTTTCTTTATAAGATTTCACAATACTTGATAATGGCAGTCAGTTTTTTGTTTTTAAAGACGGACAGGAAACGCTGGCAAAGACAGCAGAGGAATGGCATGTGGCAAAGGCCCAGCTGGCTGGCTGGCTGGGACTTGAACTGGGGTCTTAGCTGCTTTTGCATCCTAATCCAGTTAGACTCTAGGTTTCCCCTAGCAGCTTTTCTTTTTGTACATCTACAGTGGGGCAAAAAAGTATTTAGTCAGCCACCGATTGTGCAAGTTCCCCCACTTAAAATGATGACAGAGGTCAGTAATTTGCACCAGAGGTACACTTCAACTGTGAGAGACAGAATGTGAAAAAAAATCCATGAATCCACATGGTAGGATTTGTAAAGAATTTATTCGTAAATCAGGGTGGAAAATAAGTATTTGGTCAATAACAAAAATACAACTCAATACTTTGTAACATAACCTTTGTTGGCAATAACAGAGGTCAAATGTTTACTATAGGTCTTTACCAGGTTTGCACACACAGTAGCTGGTATTTTGGCCCATTCCTCCATGCAGATCTTCTCGAGAGCAGTGATGTTTTGGGGCTGTCGCCGAGCAACACAGACTTTCAACTCCCGCCACAGATTTTCTATGGGGTTGAGGTCTGGAGACTGGCTAGGCCACTCCAGGACTTTCAAATGCTTCTTACGGAGCCACTCCTTTGTTACCCGGGCGGTGTGTTTTGGATCATTGTCATGTTGGAAGACCCAGCCTCGTTTCATCTTCAAAGTTCTCACTGATGGAAGGAGGTTTTGGCTCAAAATCTCACGATACATGGCCCCATTCATTCTGTCCTTAACACGGATCACTCGTCCTGTCCCCTTGGCAGAAAAACAGCCCCATAGCATGATGTTTCCACCCCCATGCTTCACAGTAGGTATGGTGTTCTTGGGATGCAACTCCGTATTCTTCTTCCTCCAAACACGACGAGTTGACTTTATACCAAAAAGTTCTACTTTGGTTTCATCTGACCACATGACATTCTCCCAATCCTCTGCCGTATCAACCATGTGCTCTCTGGCAAACTTCAGACGGGCCTGGACATGCACTGGCTTCAGCAGCGGAACACGTCTGGCACTGCGGGATTTGATTCCCTGCCGTTGTAGTGTGTTACTGATGGTGACCTTTGTTACTTTGGTCCCAGCTCTCTGCAGGTCATTCACCAGGTCCCCCCGTGTGGTTCTGGGATCTTTGCTCACCGTTCTCATGATCATTTTGACCCCACGGGATGAGATCTTGCGTGGAGCCCCAGATCGAGGGAGATTATCAGTGGTCTTGTATGTCTTCCATTTTCTGATGATTGCTCCCACAGTTGATTTTTTCACACCAAGCTGCTTGCCTATTGTAGATTCACTCTTCCCAGTCTGGTGCAGGTCTACAATACTTTTCCTGGTGTCCTTCGAAAGCTCTTTGGTCTTGGCCATGGCGGAGTTTGGAGTCTGACTGTTTGAGGCTGTGGACAGGTGTCTTTTATACAGATGATGAGTTCAAACAGGTGCCATTCATACAGGTAACGAGTGGGGGACAGAAAAGCTTCTTACAGAAGACGTTACAGGTCTGTGAGAGCCAGAGATTTTCCTTGTTTGAGGTGACCAAATACTTATTTTCCACCCTGATTTACGAATAAATTCTTTACAAATCCTATCATGTGGATTCATGGATTTTTTTTTCACATTCTGTCTCTCACAGTTGAAGTGTACCTCTGGTGCAAATTACTGACCTCTGTCATCATTTTAAGTGGGGGAACTTGCACAATCGGTGGCTGACTAAATACTTTTTTGCCCCACTGTAAATTGACCCTGCCTTCTGAGATTTTTAAATCTATCCCAGCTTCTTCTTCTTCTTTATTGCACCATCACCAGCAAACAAGAACAACCGTATGCTACATTTGAAAAAATGAAATGTGGAATGACGAATATCATCTTTATCAGCTGGTAATCTTAATCTTTCTTGTGCCAGTATGTTTCTAGTATGTTTTTTAAATGCTTTCTCAGTGATTTAAAATGAATATATATATATATATATATATATATATATATATATATATATATATATATATATATATATATTACAAAATGTAATAAGTGATTTAACACAAAAAAAACCCCAAACGTTTATACTTTTAGTCCTTACTGTAGAGCATCGTATTTTTATATTTGTTCATTATATTGTCTCCACCATCCTTGTTTGGATCAGGGTGGCATGGTGTGTGATATATCACGTGGTCAGTGAGGCACTTTCTTTTGCAGACAGAATTACTGAGGATGCTTAAGGTCTCTATCCACTTTGATACCTCAAGACACATGGCAGCCAGGGACAGTAGCTTTTGTCTTCAACTTTTTCTGTCTTCAACCTTCTTATATATATTCTTTGGGTTTTTAGCCTTTATTGCAACAGGATAGCTGTTGGAAGAAATTCCAGGGGTGCCTCATACTGGGTGCTGGTTTACTCAACCCAGTGAGCTAAACCAGCATTCAGTCTTTTGGCTTTATTTCTTCTTCTTTTTTTAAACCCTTATAGTAAGTTGCAGATCACAATGTTCCTTTTACAATATAATAAAACTGAGAATTACTGGTGTTTTATACAATATACCCTTACATTCCAGGTTTCAATCCAAGATAACAAGTGTCACTGTTCTGGTGCAGAAGAAAGTGCTTGCATAAAGTCTTGACACAACCCCAGCAACATCTTTTGGATAAACTGGAACACCAGCATGCTCCTAAACATCAGTATTCAACCTCATACTCCTTGTTTGGCTGCATGTCAGCAAATCCTTGCAGCCAAATTCCCAAGTCTTGTAGAAAGCCCCCCAGATAAGTGTAGGCTGAGGGAGGAAGATACTGCAGCCCATAGGTCTGTGATCAGTCAGTCAGAATTTTGGTATTTAATGTTGAACTTGAGTAACTAACATCAGTGTTAACCAGAGATGGGCAGTTACTGTAATCTGATTACTTTTTTCAAGTAACAAGTAAAGTAAGGGATTACTATTGCAAAAAATGGTAATTAGATTACCGTTACTTTCCCGTAGGAACGCTGCGTTACTGCGTTACTAAAACTGTGATTTTTTTGCCAGAATGTCTCATGACAGTGACATAAGCAAGTGCGACATTTGTGACAACAGCTGTGTGCAGATCAACAATGGATAATATATCGAGTGCAGGAGAGAGTATGAGCGTGCAGCGTTTAAAGCGTGGAAGTACTGGCCTTACTTTGAGTTTGATTCCATAAAAAGTGACAAAAACATTAGCGTCCGTTGTGCGTGGGAAGAAAACTTCTTTTTACAACGAAAAAAACCCCCTAAACAAGCTCCGAGTGCGCAACGACGTAACGGGAAATTCACAGAGAAACTTGCACACCTCCACCTACCCCACTCCTGCTTTACAGGTGAAAATAGAGCAACAGGACCGCTAGTCTTTGATTTTATTTATTTTCTGCTGTGTTTTACTTGCATCTCTTTGAAAGAGTGTAAACACAAAAAATAATTTATTTTATGTGCTGGAATGTGCAGAAAATAGGTTTAAATGTTAAACTAATTTCTTCCAGTCAGAGAATGTTGCATATAATTTAATTTTTGGTTGATGCATAAAGTTAAAAGATTAAAACTGATAAAACAAGTTTAAAAAAAAAAACTTTTCCATTTGATTACATTTTGTATGATGGATTATGCAGAAAAAGTAGAATTGGGCTGAAAGATCTATCGCTTTATCACCTATTCAGGTTGTAAATCGTGTTTTTAAAAAGTAACTAAGTAACTAAGTAATTAATTACTTTTGAAAATAAGTAATCAGTAAAGTAACGGGATTACTTTTTGGGGGAAGTAATCTAATTACTGAATACTTTTTCGAGTAACTTGACCAACACTGGTGTTAACTCACAGCTCTGTCAATATGGACCTCCGTTAACATGCATAGGCTTTCATAGAGGAAGTATGGGGAATGGTTTTTGTATTGTGTGCTGTGCAGTTAATTTTGCAATTGACAACTACAGCGAACCTCAGGTGTAAAACTTAGCAACAGAAGGAAACCTTTAATATTTCAGGGGAAAAAAACCCAGACAAAACTGAAACACAATCACACGTTTTTTCATAAAATGTTTAAATGAAGCTGTAAGTGAATTTAATCACATACACTACATGGACAAAAATGGAAACCCATGCCATGAAGGTCCCGGTGCACAGTTTTTGTGCTGATGTTAATGCTGTAGGAAGTTTCAAGCACGGCTGTTATTGTGTCAGCAGACCGATGACAACTTTTCAATTCAATTCAATTCAATTTTATTTCTATAGCGCCAAATCACAACAACAGTCGCCTCAAGGCACTTTATATTGTATTGTATATGGTAAACCCTACAATAATACATACAGAGAAAAGCCCAACAATCATATGACCCCCTATGAGCAAGCACTTTGGCGACAGTGGGAAGGAAAAACTCCCTTTTAACAGGAAGAAACCTCCGGCAGAACCAGGCTCAGGGAGGGGCGGGGCCATCTGCTGGGACCGGTTGGGGTGAGAGAAGGAAGACAGGATAAAGACATGCTGTGGAAGAGAGACAGAGATTAATAACAAGTATGATTCAGCAGAGAGGTCTATTAACACATGTTTAGTCAGAAAGGTGACTGAAGAAGAAAAACTCAATGCATCATGGGAGTCCCCCGGCAGCCTACATCTATTGCAGCATAACTAAGGGAGGATTCAGGATCACCTGGTCCAGCCCTAACTATATGCTTTAGCAAAAAGGAAAGTTTTAAGCCTGATCTTAAAAGTAGAGATAGTGTCTGTCTCCCGAATCCAAACTGGAAGCTGGTTCCACAGAAGAGGGGCCTGAAAACTGAAGACTCTCCCTCCCATTCTACTTTTAAATACTCTAGGAACAACAAGTAGGCCTGCAGTGCGAGAGTGAATGGGGCGATATGGTAGTATAAGGCCATTAAGATAAGATGGGGCCTGATTATTTAAGACTTGAGGAGCAGGATTTTGAATTCAATTCTGGATTTAACAGGGAGCCAATGAAAGGAAGTCAATACAGGAGAAATCTCTCTCTTTCTTGCACTCTTGCTGCAGCATTTTGGATTAACTGAAGGCTTTTCAGGGAGTTTTTAGGACATCCTGATAATAATGAATTACAGTAGTCCAGCCTGGAAGTAATGAATGGATGAACTAGTTTTTCAGCATCACTCTGAGACTGGATATTTCTAATTTTAGAGAAGTTACTTAAATGGAAAAAGCAGTCCTACATATTTGTTTAATATGTGCATTGAAGAACATATCCTGGTCAAAAATGACTCCAGGGTTCCTCACAGTGTTACTGGAGGCCAAGGTAATAGAATAGAAGAATAGAATAATCCTTTAAATGTCCCACAAGGGAAAATTTGGATGTAACAGCTGCAAGAAAGACACATATTAAAACAAACAGTACACAAGACACAAAACAGAAACATACACAATTTTTACATATTTACATCCTTTTAGGCACTGTGCGTCTCAGCACATGCCCATACATGGTCTGTCACTTCATGGGTTATTTGCTGTGGTTCATAAACTGTTAAACTTTGTAATAACACCACTTCAGTTGTTCATGGCTGACTTGTTGCAACCTTTCTCTTTAGAGACCTATTCTTTTACAAAAATGAATAAAGGCAGATTGCATGGATAGGTGCTTGATTTCCATAGACCTGCAACAACAGAATGGGCCAACACCTGAACTGAAAGATCAGGAGGTGTGGCCTAATACCTTTATCTAAATAGTGCACCTGTTTTGCAAAACATTTCACAATTTTCCCATCTTGTACAGATAATCTTCAGATGAAGCCCCATTATATTATAATTATTATAAAGCAATATTATAATTCTTGCTTTTTTAATTTCCTCAAGTATTTCCATCTAATACAGCCAATCAAAATCTACAGTGAAACAGTTCAAAGGAAATTAGGTCATCTTTCAGTAAAACTTGAAGTGAAACAGTAGCTGTGTAGCTGTTTACATATTTACCAAGCAAACAAAGGTTGCTGGTTCAATTCCAGCAGGAGACATAAATCAAATTTGTGTTGCGTGGCTGGGATGGTCATCTGGTGTAAGACAAATATGCAGGGCTACTTGTGCCAAGGGAGCAGCTGAAAGACTTAAAAAATAAATAAATATAATAAGGGATCAAAAATAAACAGCACACAGCCATGCTGCCCCATTTTGATGAAACACAAAATATTGTATCTGGAAATACAATCAGTCCAATAGTGCACTATAATGGATTCTACTTTTTTTCTTTTTTCCCACAGAATTCAGAGGGATAGCTTTTAACTTTCACAAAGGTTATCTGATGGATTTACAAACTAATCTGTTACAGTCACTTCACAAGCGAGACCTCATTTCAGCAGCCATTTCATCCTTTGAAACCACATTTGTTGCATGGATTCAGCACCTCTTTAAAATGATTAACTTAGCTACATACAGCAGCTCTGTCAGTACAGAAGTCTTGCTCAACGGCTGTTTAAAAGTATTTGTGTGTGCGCGGCAGTCAGTAAGGCAGTTTAAGGGAAGGTTGACCTTAACTTGAGAGAAGCTACTGTAAAAAACCAAAACAAATTTGTTTCAGACAGTGGATAAACTGAGGGGCTGCACGTTGTAGACAGTTTAATAAAAAAAAAAAAACATTTTTGCAAAATTCAGGTAAGATTACACTGGAAAGTATCATATAGTCCACTGGTTGCACACTTTAATGTATTAGAGATTTAATGAAAAAAATAGAAAACGAATAATTTTTCATATTTTACTAAAAATATTTTCAGTCCATGAATTCAACATGTTTGTTGTTCTACTGCCTTACCAAAGGTTTTTTGTTGGGTCTGTTATAGTTCTGTCAGACAGTCAAGCCTAAAAAATCCCCACGGCTCCTGGCTTCTTCCAGGGCAATATTAAATGCTCTGCAAGTTTTTTTGGACTTCATAACATGCTCTGTGTTCTGAAAACTGGCTTTAAGTGACTATAATTGTAGCTGTAACACAGCAAAGTATATAAGGTACTTCAGCAGAGCTGGCAATATCATCAAGGACTACTCTCACCCCAGCAACCAACTGTTTGAACTATTACCGTCAGGCCGACGGTACAGGTCACATAAAACCAGGACAAACAGATTCAGGGATAGCTTCTTTCCCAGAGCTATCACCGTAGTAAATAAGCACAAAAACAATTGAACCTATTCCATACCGTCACTGTCATTGTATTATGCTGCTATTCATACTGTCATTATATTAATGCTGCTATCCTGTATATATTGTACATACTATTGTTTGAGTACTTACGATTGTTTTTTTGTACTTTTTATATTTTACATTTATATTTATTATTGAAACTTGCACCAAGGGAGTGGCACTCCAATTTCGTTGTACTCTGTACAATGACAATAAAGGCTATTCTATTCTATTCTATTCTAAGTGACACTGTCACGATCCTGGGTCTTTTAACCCAGCGTTTTGAGTTTTAGTTTATTTTGATGTTTATGGTTTGCTTAAGTTCATTTGTTTATTTAGATTCACTTTGTTTTTTCTACCCCTGTATTTATGTTCCCCTCACTATTTATTGTCATGTCTGCGTCCCATTATGTTTCCTGTTTTATTTTGAAGAGGTCTTGTGTTTCTATGTTCAGTGTGTTTAGTTTTACACTTCCCCTGTGACTTCGTTGTGTTCATGTGTGTCAGCTGTTTTCCCCATGTGTTCCCACTTCCCTCATTAGCCTCTTGTGTGTATTTAGTCCGTGTGTTTTCAGTCATTCCTTGTCAGGTCGACTGCTAGTCCACATCGTGTCACCGGGTAGCCACGCCAGTTCTCCATGTTTAAGGGTTTTTCATGTTTCATTTTAGTTCACCCAGTTCAGGTTATTATTTAGTTCACCCATGCCCTTCGTTTGTATTTATTTTGCCAGCGATAATAAACTGCTCGTTTTCTGTTAATCCACATCACATTTCACATTGTGTTTCGGTCTGCATTCAAGTCCTTTTTCACAACATATACAGTCTGCCTCAGCCAGACTGTGACAGATACAAAGTCACTGTACAGGCTATATACGCTGTGAATGGGTTTAACAAGAATGGCAGGTGGTCGTTTTTTGTAGTAATTTTTTTTCCATGCAAAATAAAAGCAAAGAAGCAAAATTACCCCCAAAATTATTTTATTATACAAATTTAAAGTCACATGTTGAATAAAAACCCTTAATCAGTACAAAAATACTTTAGAAAAAAGGAAAACTCTGAATTAAAGCGTTAAAAAAAATTGTGTTACAGATTCAAGCAAGTCCTAATACCTTTGTGGAGGATATACATATTTGGTGTATTATATTTAATAAAAATACATGAATTAGACCCTGAATAAATGTTAGCCACAGAAATTTACCTGTCATGCTGTCATGGTGCACATAGTCAGTGACCCAAACCCATTATGTTTATAGCTGTTCTAGAGTTCTTAATAGAAATGTAAATCCATGCGTAAATATAGAAGTAAAATAAAAAAGCTCTTAATACTACTTTAATCCAAGAAAATACTTACCCCTAAAAAATAACAAAGTAAAACTAGCTTATAAGATATTGTAGAATTATTGTATAAATTCAAGCAGGAAGCATCATTACACCTATGACAACTGTAAAAGAGGTACTGTATATTCATTTAAATTTATATGTAGTAAAAAAAATGCTATTTTTTCCTCCCAGTGAAAAACACAAATGAGAATTTGGAATGCTGATAATATGATGATAATCTTTATGGATAAAAGTACTGCACCACCTACATATTACACTTACAGAAAAGCCATGCCATGTAGCTCCTAGGACACAGCTTTTGTGCTGATGTTAATGCCAGAGGAACTTTGTCGTTCTGTACCACTTTGTCCTTTTAGCTTAGAGTTGAATATAGCAATGATGGCAGTGAATTTCAACACAATTTAATAAAAAAAAAAAAACAAGCTTATTTTAGATCTTTGATCTGTCAAGCTGGTCTTTTTGTGTTAAAACAATTTGCTGTACTAAAAATGACCCACCATATAAAACCATGCAGTAAACAAGCTACTCTACATATTTTTGAAATAAAAAAAATTAAAGTTGCTCTTAAAGTTTGGATTTTTTAAAAATATGGTCATTTGCTCCATTATCGTGGACATGCAGTGAAGCTCGCCCTTTCTTTTGCTGTCACCTCTGCCATCACTGGAAGATCATCTGCTGGGCGGGAGCTGGTCTTAAGACGCTGGAAAAAGGCATTAAGATTGTCAATGAATATCACCAGGGGCATAATTTCCAGGGGGGTTAGGGGGGTTATTACCCTCCAATAATCAGACCCGACCAATATAACCTCTCCAATACAATTATGAATGACCTTTCATAGATAGGCTGTTGATTTTCTTTACTCATTTCAGGTATTACCAGCAAAATAGTTGCATGTTTAATCATCTGGGAATTTACCCAGATTTATTTATTTATTTATTTAGAGAGAGATCTTGACCCCTCCAATGTTCAGAACAAAGTTACGCCGATGAACATCACAGTTAGTTATTCAAATACAAAGCTGCCACTAGTAACATCACTGACCTGCCAGAGACTCCCTCTACCTTTGGCCAGTTTGTAGATCATAGTGACTGGGATCATAGAAAGAGACGACATGGCGAGGAACCAGCCAATCCAGTAAGCCCACCAAGGATACACGTAGGTGTTGTTGAATTTCAGTGGTGTGTAACTTATCAGCAAAAACACAAGGGTTCCCTTTAAAGGAAATCATCGTCAATAATAATCAGTGAAAGATGGAAATTATACAATATCGATAAACTATTTAGTCAGACTGCTTCAGATGCTTACACTGCAAATAAGAGGAGTGGCATACAGCCAGCAGTACTTGATTAGTGACAGAGGTTTGTAACCAATCATGTCCTCAATGTTGTCACAGAAGCGTTGAGCACCTAGGACAGAAGTATTTATTTAATTATTGTAAACAAAAAAGAAGCTAGGGCTATTTTTACCTGGGTTAGCATGCTCACAGTTGCTGCTAATTTCCAATTTGCAGCAACTATAAGCGCAACAATGCGTACTCTTTCCTGCACAAGGAGCTTGCTGTTGCTGCCTCCTCCACTTACATGTCTTTCCATGTCTGCACATTGAAGGGTGTGAACCTCCGTTTCTCTTTGGTTTCCATATATATATATATATATATAAACAATTGTACCACTGACATTTATAACATACCATAGATCCATCCAATAATCACTGACTGGAAAATTGCCATCAGAAGAAGAGTGGGCCCACTGCATACATAGTGATCAAAGATCTGCAGAATGTATGCGCCAGCCTAAAATGAAAGCAGCGAATACAGTGGATTTGATTTATTTAAAAAAAAGTATTACTGCAAACAACTCAAAATCCTGTTGATTTAATGGAAACAAAAACACATTTTAGGAGTGTACCTACTGTGTATTTTGTGTCATTTGACCATGCTGGAAAAAAATTTTACACAGTAAACTGATTACATTTGACCAACAATAAATGTGCTTCTGACAGCTCACCTCTGACACTAATAACAGACCAAACATATAGCAGAGCGCACAGATCAGCATCAGATAAAGCTCTCTGCGGTATCCTTTTCGTATCTGGGCTGGGTACACATCTGTTAACGAGGTCATGATGCTCTCGAGACCTGCAAACTGGAGAGTAACACAAAGACAGGTTAGTGTCAAGATAAGTTAAGCAAGAGATTTTTTACAAGACATAGGAAAGACTGAAGCTGACCTGGCCATCTATTCCCAGTAAGATGATCATGGTGAAAAAGCACACAGACCAGACCTGAGGCCATGGCAGCAGGGTCACAGCTTGTGGGTAAACTATGAAGACAAGTCCTGGACCTACAGAGTGAAACCAAGAACAAGTAAATCATGTCAGAGTGCCACAGTGTCTTCGGTTTACGGAGAAATGTTTAATGCATTTTAACATTTAGAAGGTTCCAGGCTTAATAATTGTCATGAGGAAAAAGATTATTTTTCAATTAACAATCCGTAACTTTAGAGAAAAAAAAAACACATGCCAGTCTGAAATCTAACCAAGCAGGTGTGCAGCCTCACCTGATTCAGCAACTGTAGCAATGTCCACACCCTGTTTTTGTGACATGTAGCCCAAAACTGAGAAGATCGCAAAGCCTGATACGAAGCTGGTCCCACTGTTCAACAAGCAAAGATAGAAGGAGTCTCTGCAAATCAGAAACAAAGCTTCCTGTCTTTATTTGTGAATCGGTAACGTACAACAAGGACTGACACTGTGATAACAAGAAATTACTAAAACCTCCAAAAATGTCTCTCTCTGTGTGTGTGTCTTCTGTTCTTTGCCTATCCTGATGCACACTTATGTTTGGGGGTTTTGTGTGTGTGTGTGTGTTTGGGGTGTGTGTCATATTTATGGAAGTTGTGCTGATGTGAATTTAATTCTTCTTCATGCTGTATCTCACATTTTGTGTTGTTCCTGCATTATCACAACAGTGTTGGTCAGTGCTATTAAATTCTTTTGTTTGGGTGCAGGTTAAAGTTACATTGACTCATAGTAAGGGTTCGACACTTGTAATGAAAAAATTTAATTAAGATTTTGAATCTTTTACACAAGTCTTATTAACTGATAATTCTTTAGCATTAGGAATTAGCAGCTATAGTAGGACATAATTGCAAATTGTGATTTAAACCATCAAATTAGATCTTCATCAGGTAGTCACCTATAACAGTTATTGTTGTACTTGTTGTAGCTTCCAAGTGTAGTCAGGCATCCCAAACATATGGCATAAGAATAAAATATTTGTGTTCCAGCATCCATCCAGACCTGTAAACCAACAGAAGATTATTTTTCCAAAAATGCTGCTACTAAATGCTGTTATCGTGGCACAAAAATCAAAAGAAAATAGACTAAATAATACCTGTGGGTCAGCAAGCCGTGCCAGATTCGGATACAAGTAGTATTTGATCCCATGGAAAGCTCCGGGAAGGGTTATTCCTCTGACAAACAGCACAGCTAATGTGATGAAGGGGAATGTGGCTGTGAAATATGTAGCCTGTAAAAAAATAAAACGGGCAATACAAAAAGTACACCATAACTAACAATAGAGGGCATGGTAACATTTGCAAGGGGATATGTTGTGACAATGCTGTGATTTTGGCTGTGCAAACCTTTTTAAAAAATTTTCACCAATCCATCAATGTTACTTAATAAGACTATCTTTATTTATTGTTTTTACAATCTTGAATTTTCTAACTGTATCACTTCAGGAAAAAAGGCACCAGTGGATTAATTCAATTAACTCCAGTGATTTAGGAAGAAAATAAGTTACTACACGCTACAGTAGGTAATTATATGGCAGAGACAGCTGGGATCTATTGCACACGTCTCTCCCACAGAGAGATTTCCCAGTCAGCACTTCCAATTCACTTTCTCACAAATCACAAGCCTCACATGAGTCATGCCTATCCACTGAACGAGGCACACGAGAGTCTTCGCGTGTTTCATAACGTTTCGTCAAACTGTTGCTTTCTATATGAAATTAAACTCGCAACCGTATTTGACATTAGCTTGCTCGTGGCTGCTTTAAGTTTATATTTGAAAGATTCAAATTGTTCAGTTACTTTTTTTTATCGGTCTAGACAAAACAAACCTTTGGGTTATATAGACTGAATATGTTACATCACAACGTGTTTTTTTTCCCATGTATACGGGAGTTATTTTTTGTTTTTGTAGTTTATGTGAAAAAGGGGCCTGCTTTTTTCTTTACAAAGTAGTTTAACCAAACTTTTTTTTTTTAAGTATCTCAGATAAGAGATAATCCTTTATTAGTCCCATACGTGGGAAATTTGTTGATATCTTAACATCTAAATTTAACCAAACTAGAATTGTGCCTTGGGTGGCTTCAGTGCGGCTGCTTCCTATTTTAACTAATCACCAGTAATTTCTTTAATACTGAGTCCAACAATCTGATTGCATGTGGCTGCAGGTCTGACACAACCACAACTGCATGACAACACTGTTATGTGTTGTGGTCTGCTTTGAAAGCTAAGCACACGTAACACTGAACTATTGGCTTGGCAGCAGCCCCAAAAAAAAAAAAACTGTGGCTGTCTGGGAGTTCTGGTCTGTTATTTTCCATGCCACACCTTAGTCACTCAGCCATTCTCAGTGAGGAAAAGTTGTTGTGGGTGATTTTAGAACAGGAGGGAAAGTGTTTCAGATTATTTATGACCCCTTCATCATCAAGTAACCACTGATTATAACGTTTTGTGAACTAGACATCCTGTACCATGTCTGTCATTGAATTTAAGTGCCAAACATTATCTTCTTTGTTAAGCATGCGGTGTGTGCTAAGTGGAACAAAAGTCTCCTAAAAGGGTTTTTAGTACTCAGCTGTAAAAGGCTGATGGGGGTTTTTCATCACCCTGCCGTGTAGGCTGGTCGGTGGGGGTGGGCATTGTGGTCACCCAAGTTTCTGAATGCAATAACTCAATAATAAAGCTAAGTAGGAGCTTCAAATTGATAATAGTGGTGTATCTACTACAAATCTCGGACACACATTTGTCATTTTAGTGTTACCTTTCCTGTGGATTTAACTCCCTTCCAGACACAAAAGTAGCAGATGACCCAGGCTAGAAGAAGGCACAGAGAAAGTTCCCACTGAATGTTTCCCAAGGCCTCTATGCCAGTGGATATGTTCAACACCCGACGCCTGAAAGATGACGCAGTGTTAGTTAGATGAATGGCCTTTTAAAGCAGTATGTGTTGTTGTGTAAAACTTCATCTTTGGACTGTAGTTACTAGTTAAGATTTTAATTTTTTTTTACCATTACTGTCATTACCTACACATATGTGTGAGTTTGGAGAGGGCTACAAAAATGGGCAACATGTGAGCATTGCGTGAGTTTGCATGTTGAAAATCCAATACCCAGGAACATTTATATCAGAAAAAATATTATTAGTTACATATTTGATTGACAAGTCACTGGGGCCAACATGAAAGACCTGATGAAGTTGAAGCTCATTAAACTATTCAGAATGATATATGCTTGAATGTGCAATTAAAATCACTTCACACCTTTAGTACACAGGTGTTTTCAATTATTCTGGTTGATTGATCCCATCTCAGTGCTGAGGGGGAGCTATGCTGACAGATGCTACAGCATATGCTGTTACACGTGAACTGTCTTGCTCAGGAAATATGAGTCTCTCAGATAAGGCAGAAGATCTGAATAAAACTTCATAATAGTGCAGATTAGGTAATTTCTTTGTTTTCACGTTGTGTTTGAAGGTGTTTTCAGTTAGGAGCAATCAGACATCTGTGTGGCGCTAAGAGGACTCACCAAACTACTAGGGGTGCAACAATACACAAAATTCTCGGTTCGGTTCAGTTCGATACTTTGGTGTCACGGTTCTATATTTTTTCGATACAAAAAAAATGTTCATTCTTTTTTAATTTGTCATTTATTAAAATTATAAATATATATTTTAACTCAAAAGTACAGTTTTTAAATTTAATGTTGCTGAAACAACAAAGTAATAAAAAAAATAATCTATCTGATAGAGAAATCACTCATCTTTGGAAAAGAGAGTTTATTACAGAGAAATGGCTCTTTCCAAAATAAAAGCTATACTATACGCTTCTTCTGGGCTATATTCTCAGCAGCATATTAAACATATCAGGTCCCCATAAGGAGAATCATGTGCTAACGGCTGTCTAAATGACTCTGGTAAAGTTTGTAGCATGCATGCTTGTTGTTTTGTCTGCTTCTACTTGTCTTTGCACTAGAATGATGTCGGCGTAAATGTGCAGTCATATTCGTTGTGTTCCCACTAGTGCTGTCAGCGTTAATCTGAAATGACGTTAACGCCACAACACAGCAAATCTCCGTTAACGAGCTACCACGGATCGCCCCGTGCGTGGGGCTGGACGGTGTCAACACGTTAACGAGCTAACTGCGCTAACGCACTAGTTCCCACCAATGTAATTGAGCACTGCGTGGCACATCAAACATACTGTTTTACTTTTGTCCATGACGCGCTTACCTTCAGGGTCATACTTCACATGAAGAACAAAACAGTTCCAAAAGCCAGATCTGAATGAGGGTGGGGGAGGTTCAATTTGCCATGTTGCAAGGAGCTTAGCTTCTGTCTTGCTAGCTTGTGCTGCGCTCAGTGGATCTGCGCTGGACAGTGCAGCCTAGGCGGAGTAGTCGAACGCAGATCCACTGAGCGCTCAACACAGACAGCATCGTCAGAAGAAAAGTTGATAAAATAAATTAAAAATGTTGTATTGTTCGATACATATGCATACCGAACCGAAAGCAATGTATTGAACGGTTCAATATCGATACGAGTATCGTTGCACCCTTACAAACTACATGATAAAACTGGCAAATTTATCATAGCACATGCAAAGAAACACACGAAAGCAGTGTGGAAAAACAAAGATCTGATGTGGCTGTGGCATCGACATGCAGAGCTTTTATCTTTAGTATAGTATACCTATAGCTGAGCTTTCAAATGAAGTTTTATTAAAAAAACTCATGATAACTCACTGCCAAAATTCTACAACAGAAGATGATGAATTTACAGGTAAAGTCCAGTTGAGGGTGGCATTGTAGTTGTTTATTACCACACAACGATCTGAAATAGATTAAAACACAGTTAAAGATGACAAATCTTCAAAGGCTTGAATTTTATTTATGTCAGTTAAATTGCTTAAGCGAGATGTCACATTTAGAAACACAATGAAGTGACATTAACATTATCCATACTATTTTTAAGGCCACTGATTTTTTGGTGTATGCAAAGGCAGATAAAAGTATAATAGCAACATATGTATTTACTTGTATTCCATGTGTTATTACAGGTGGCCCATGGCAACTCTCCAGAGAAGGAAGAAAATAAGTAGAGAAAAGCCCAGGCTAAAATCACAATATAGCTGATGCCTCCGTAGAAAATGATCATTTGGCTTGCATATCCCATGCCTGGAAACAACAACTGTTAGCATTGCATTCTCTTACTTCTTCTTCATTGATCTGCTTCACCACAATTCCAGTGGTTAGCTCACCTTCAAACAAGGGGCAGACCTTCCTCCAGCACATGATTCCTCCCTGACTAGTGTACTGGCCCAGTGCCGTCTCCAGCACAAATAGAGGTATTCCACAAGTGAGAAGGAATAGGACGTAAGGGATGAAGAATGCGCCTGCAGGTGACAACAAACTACATTAGCACATGACTGGTATACTATATTGCAAAAATATTCATGTTCATCTTTCAAGACAATAAGTACTTACTTGGGCAATGCTAGGATATACTTTTGAATCATGAGAGAAAAATGCAGCTACAGAAACATGTCATATCTGTAGTTAGTAGACTATAAAGGTATTATGAGTGAACTGAAAAGAACTGGGCCCATGAGGGAACCTTGGGGTACACCACAAATGGTTTGTTTTTTGTTAATGGAAGTAGACTTTTCTGATTGGCTAGAATGGATGTCTCACTTGTATCCGCAGTGACACACAGTTACACACAGTTAGTTCAGTTCAGTTCAGTTCAGTTCATTTTTATTTCAAACATTTCAAACATGTGCCTTCACAATCATTACAAAATATCATTCCATTATTTGTTTGACTGGACCAGCTCTTTATCCTCTCAAGGATACTTGAGGGTGCATGGGAGTTTGCCCAACCAGTCTACATGTGTTTTGTGGACTTGGAGAAGGCATTCGACCGTGTCCCTCGGGGTGTCCTGTGGGAGGTGTTGCGGGAGTATGGGGTGTCTGGCCCATTGCTACGGGCCATTCGATCCCTATACAACAGTTGCAAGAGCTTGGTTCGCATTGCCGGCAATAAGTCGGACTCGTTCCCTGTGGGTGATGGGCTCTGCCAGGGCTGCCCTTTGTCTCCGGTGCTGTTCATAATTTTTATGGACAGGATTTCTAGGCGCAGCCAAGTGGCGGAGGGCTTTCGCTTTGGTGGCCTCAGAATCTCATCTCTGATTTTTGCAGATGATGTGGTTCTGTTGGCTTCATCGGGTGAGGGCCTCCAGCTCGCACTGGAACGGTTCGCAGCCGAGTGTGAAGCAGCGGGAATGAGGATCAGCACCTCCAAATCTGAGGCCATGGTTCTCAGCCGGAAAAGGGTGGAGTGCCCACTCCGGGTCGGGGATGAGTTCCTGCCCCAAGTGGAGGAGTTCAAGTATCTCGGGGTCTTGTTCGCGAGTGATGGGAGAAGGGAGCCGGAGATCGACAGACGGATTGGGGCTGCAGCTGCAGTAATGCGGACGCTGCACCGGTCCGTCGTGGTGAAGAGGGAGCTGAGTGTAAAAGCGAAGCTCTCAATTTACCGGTAGATCTACGTCCCTACCCTCACCTATGGCCACGAGCTGTGGGTAGTGACCGAAAGAACGAGATCGCGGATACAAGCGGCAGAAATGAGCTTCCTCCGAAGGGTGGCTGGCCTCTCCCTTAGAGATAGGGTGAGAAGTTCGGCCATGCAGGAGGGGCTCAGAGTAGAGCAGCTGCTGCTCCACATCGAAAGGAGCCAGCTGAGGTGGTTCGAGCATCTGACAAGGATGCCCCCTGGGCGCCTCCTGGGTGAGGTGTTCCAGGTATGTCCCACCGGGAGGAGGCCCCGGGGCAGACCCAGGACATGCTTGAGAGATTATATCTCTCGGCTGGCCTGGGAACGCCTTGGTATTCCCCCGGATAAGCTGGAGGAGGTGGCTGGGGAGAGGGAGGTCTGGGCCTCTTTGCTTAGGCTGCTGCCCCCGCGACCCGGCCTCGGATAAAGCGGATGAAGATGGATGGATGGATGGATTATTTGTTTGAAAAGGAGTAGGCTGAAGTATTTACTTATTTGTCCCTACCCCCTCAAGTTTTACCTCTCATTCATTTAAATTTTTTTTGTCTTAAATTAAACAAACAACATATGAAACATATGAAACATATGAAGTAAAGCAAAACAAAACATACATAAATCAACAAAAGAAATTAGCAAGCCCCACCACAGTATAGTTTCTTTCATATGAAAAATACAGAATGTGTATATTTGCAGATACACAAGTTATGGAAAAACAAACAAACCAAAACAAAAAAACAAAAAAAGAACCGCAACACCATTACCAGCAACATTACCGTCCTGGGTTAACCCCGTTTTCTTCATTCTTATACTTATTTAAAATTAGGTTTTTATATTTTACTTTAAACTGTTTTATGTTTTTACTGTCTTTTATTTCTTCTGTTAGACTGTTCCATAATTTAACTCCTGCAATTGAGATTGACATAGTTCTTAAAGTTGTTCTAGCACTTTGTATTTTTAAATTCCATTTCCCTCTTAAGTTATACCCACCTTCTCTTTCTATGAACAATTTACAGATTTCTTTGGGAAGCAATTTATTTCTTACTTTATACATTATTAGCGCTGTTTTAAGCTTCACCAAGTCTTGGAATTTAATAGCTTGCATTTTGACAAAGAGTGCATTTGTATGGTCCCTGTACCCTACATTATTTATTAATCTAATGGCCCTTTTCTGTATTATAGTTATTGTTTGTGTGTTACTTTTGTATGTGTTTCCCCAGACCTCTACACAGTAGCTCATATATGGCAGTAGTAAAGCACAGTATAAAATGTGCAGTGCTTTCTGATCCAACATATGCTTTGCTTTCCCCAGGACGGCAATGCCCCGTGCCAATTTCCCCCGAACATAAGTAATGTGTGGCTTCCAACAGAGCTTGTGGTCAATGATCACCCCAAGAAATTTTATTTCATTTACTCTTTCTAAATATACATTGTCAACACATATTTCTACTTCGATGTTTTTCTTTTGGTTTCCAAACAACATAAATTTGGTTTTATCTAGATTCAATGATAATTTATTTATATCAAACCACTTCTTTAATATCGTTAATTCCTGTGTGATCATCCCCAAAACCTGTGGCAATTCCACACCACACAGTTACACACAAGTGAATATTACTGTAACTATCTCTGACTGAATTTTCACACAGAGGACACAGTTGAAGGCAATTTGTCTGAATATAAATATATTTTATAGTCTATGTACTTTAGGAAAGGTTCAAAGCCTAAGGTGTAAAATACGGTGGTGCAGCGGCCCAGCTTTAAGCCGGACCTGCTGCCCTTTGCTTCATGTCTTCCCTTTCTCTCTCCTCATTTTGTTATCTATCTTAATTGTTTTATTTAGTAAAGTCCAAAAGGCCCCAAAAACAATCTTTTTTAAAAAAAGAAATTTGCATCTAGTTCATTAAAACACCTAGAGGACCTATCTTGAGATATCTTTTTGCAATGCACTTTTAATGAGATGACTATAAATTATAAGTTTTTTTCTGCACAATCTGACGTCATTTTGTGTTGATTTTATGCAAAGTATTTAAATTTCCAATCTTCTTACATTGAACAATGTTACAGTAAACAATATGACTAAATCAGTAGGGGTGCTTAACTTAACTATCAAAAGCTATACCCAGCCACTTACAGTGTCCTGTCCATGACACATCAAGATAAAGGAACTATTCATGTGGATTAGGAACACTGACAAACGACTGAAGCCAGCAGAATGTAAAAAATTATACACGGTTACAGAATCTGCTGCAGCATCAGTCTTTACATTATTATTTCTGAGATTCAGATTTTTTATAACTGCAGGGAGATGTTTATAAGTACAACAGTAGAAACCAGGTCAGGTTTCAGGATGATGCTGTTATAGTATGTAATAGTGTGTGGTCTAAAATAGGATGATTTAGAAAAAGACAGACACCTTTGAGATATCTCTGTTAGCTGATAGCTTAGATACACTCATATTTACATAATTCAATTGTTCAGCTATTTTTTATGAGGTAAGCTAATAAAGCCACAAGTATTTTTTATTGCTGTTGCCAAGCAGGATGCAGGATGATTCTTTCTGGTGCAGTTCACTTTCTTCCATTGTCAAATAAGTGTTACCTTGAACGACTATGTGTCCTAAGAGACTGTGCATACCAGCTAGCTCCTGTGTTCACTGAGATATTCAACATCTCTTTATCTCAGTCGGTGATCCCCACATGCTTCAAAGAGTCCATCATTGTTCCTGTCCCGAAGAAACCCCACCCTGCTTCTCTCAATGACTATCGCCCTGTAGCCCTCACCTCAGTAGTGATGAAGTGCTTTGAACGCCTGGTCAGAGACTTCATCATTTCTTCACTACCAGACACACTGGACCCACTACAGTTCGCTTACCATCCAAATCGTTCCACAGACGATGCCATCTCTCATCTCCTCCACACATCACTCACTCACTTGGACACTAGAAGGGGGAATTATGTTAAAATGCTCTTCATAGACTACAGCTCTGCATTTAATACCATAATTCCCTCCACACTCACCACCAAGCTGGAGCATCTGGGACTCAGCTCATCTATGTGTCAGTGGATCTCCAACTTCCTAACTGGCAGACCACAGGCAGTAAGGATGGGCGGACATGTCTCAGCCTCCACCACTCTCAGCACTGGAGCCCCCCAGGGGTGTGTTCTGAGCCCCCTGCTGTACTCTTTGTACACATATGACTGTGTGGCCACTACCAGCTCCACCACCATCATCAAGTTTGCTGACGACACCGTCGTGGTGGGCCTGATCTCTGATAACAACGAGACGGCCTACGTGAAGGAGATTAGGAATCTGGAGAACTGGTGCCAGAGGAACAACCTCCTTCTAAACGTCAGTAAGACAAAGGAGCTGATAGTGGACTTCAGCACTAAGCAGGAGAGGAACTACCAGACCCCCGTCATCAACGAGTGCCCAGTGGAGAGAGTGGACAGCTTCAAATACCTCGGAGTTCACATCACGCAGGACCTGTCATGGTCCTGTCACATCAACACCGTGGTGAAAAAGGCCCGACAGCGTCTCTACCACCTCAGACGCTTGAGAGACTTCCAACTGCCCTCCAAGGTGCTCAGGAACTTTTACTCGTGCACCATAGAGAGCATCCTGGCGGGAAACATCTTAACCTGGTTCGGGAACAGCACCATGCAGGACAGACGAGCTCTACAGAGGGTTGTGCGGTCAGCTGAGCGCACCATCCGCTCCGAGCTCCCTGACCTGCACTCAATCTACAGCAGGCGGTGCTGGACCAAGGCCAGGAAGATCGTGAAGGACCTCAGCCATCCCAACAACAGACTGTTCTCTCTGTTGAGGTCAGGAAAGCGATTCCGCTCCCTGAAGACCAACACAGAGAGACTGAGGAGGAGCTTCTTCCCGCAGGCGATACGGTCTCTCAATCACACCACCACACAGTACTGACCCACACATATGGTTCTTACACACACACTGGACTTTCTGGACATTGTTTTTGCACAACACTGGTCACTATATTCTTCATTTCCAGTTAATACTTGTACAGCTGCTGTTATTGTGTATATATTTATTTATATTTAGATTTCTTCATACATTCTTATATACAGTGGGGCAAAAAAGTATTTAGTCAGAATCAGAATCAGAATCAGAATACTTTATTGATCCCTGGGGGAAATTATTTAGTCAGCCACCGATTGTGCAAGTTCCCCCACCTAAAATGATGACAGAGGTCAGTAATTTGCACCAGAGGTACACTTCAACTGTGAGAGACAGAATGTGAAAGAAAAATCCATGAATCCACATGGTAGGATTTGTAAAGAATTTATTCGTAAATCAGGGTGGAAAATAAGTATTTGGTCAATAACAAAAATACAACTCAATACTTTGTAACATAACCTTTGTTGGCAATAACAGAGGTCAAACGTTTACTATAGGTCTTTACCAGGTTTGCACACACAGTAGCTGGTATTTTGGCCCATTCCTCCATGCAGATCTTCTCGAGAGCAGTGATGTTTTGGGGCTGTCGCCGAGCAACACGGACTTTCAACTCCCGCCACAGATTTTCTATGGGGTTGAGGTCTGGAGACTGGCTAGGCCACTCCAGGACTTTCAAATGCTTCTTACGGAGCCACTCCTTTGTTGCCCGGGCGGTGTGTTTTGGACCATTGTCATGTTGGAAGACCCAGCCTCGTTTCATCTTCAAAGTTCTCACTGATGGAAGGAGGTTTTGGCTCAAAATCTCACGATACATGGCCCCATTCATTCTGTCCTTAACACGGATCAGTCGTCCTGTCCCCTTGGCAGAAAAACAGCCCCATAGCATGATGTTTCCACCCCCATGCTTCACAGTAGGTATGGTGTTCTTGGGATGCAACTCAGTATTCTTCTTCCTCCAAACACGACGAGTTGAGTTTATACCAAAAAGTTCTACTTTGGTTTCATCTGACCACATGACATTCTCCCAATCCTCTGCTGTATCATCCATGTGCTCTCTGGCAAACTTCAGACGGGCCTGGACATGCACTGGCTTCAGCAGCGGAACACGTCTGGCACTGCGGGATTTGATTCCCTGCCGTTGTAGTGTGTTACTGATGGTGACCTTTGTTACTTTGGTTCCAGCTCTCTGCAGGTCATTCACCAGGTCCCCCCGTGTGGTTCTGGGATCTTTGCTCACCGTTCTCATGATCATTTTGACCCCACGGGATGAGATCTTGCGTGGAGCCCCAGATCGAGGGAGATTATCAGTGGTCTTGTATGTCTTCCATTTTCTGATGATTGCTCCCACAGTTGATTTTTTCACACCAAGCTGCTTGCCTATTGTAGATTCACTCTTCCCAGTCTGGTGCAGGTCTACAATACTTTTCCTGGTGTCCTTCGAAAGCTCTTTGGTCTTGACCATGGCGGAGTTTGGAGTCTGACTGTTTGAGGCTGTGGACAGGTGTCTTTTATACAGATGATGAGTTCAAACAGGTGCCATTCATACAGGTAACGAGTGGGGGACAGAAAAGCTTCTTACAGAAGACGTTACAGGTCTGTGAGAGCCAGAGATTTTCCTTGTTTGAGGTGACCAAATACTTATTTTCCACCCTAATTTACGAATAAATTCTTTACAAATCCTACCATGTGGATTCATGGATTTTTTTTTCACATTCTGTCTCTCACAGTTGAAGTGTACCTCTGGTGCAAATTACTGACCTCTGTCATCATTTTAAGTGGGGGAACTTGCACAATCGGTGGCTGACTAAATACTTTTTTGCCCCACTGTAGTTCTATATTGTGTATTGTGTATTTTGTTGTACAGTTATTTTATTTTCAACTTTAATTTATATATTTTATCTTATTCTTCCCAGTTAAATTTACCCTTCATTCTAATTTGTGTTGTACAGTTATTTCATTTTTAACCTTAATTTATATTTTATTCCTTCCTAGTTAAATTTACCCTTTTTAATTTTTCATATTTATTTCCTATCTTATTCATAGCCTTTCCTTTTTTGTTTTCTTTAGGTCACGAGCAGTTGTCCAAGCATTTCACTACATATCGTACTGTGTATGACTGTGTACGTGACAAATAAAATTTGAATTTGAATTTGATTCTTCTGTGACATAGGACTTTTCTCAGTAAGAAAAAAAAAAGGATGGGAAATAAGAACCCTGAATTTATCACTTGTTATGGGGACACTTAATCAAATTGGAACAACGGCTGATAATGTCTATGAGCAGATTGTCAATTTCTCAAGGATAAAAGCTAGAACATTTAAATAATATCATCATTTTGCTATGGCTGAAAATAGTCGTTAGGCCTGAAGTTTATTTGTTTGAAATGCCTCTGACATATCTGTCCTCATTTAAGGTCAAAGAAGGGGCAAATCACCAACTTTCAAATGAACATTTCCATCCCTAAGAGGTAAGTCAATAATATTTCATCTGTCTTTTGTTCGTTTGATTTCATTCGTTCATTTTTGGAACGTTATCATCAAAATCTGCCACGTGAAATGTTTACGATGTCCAGTTTGTTTCCAGTTTAGCACCATCACAGCTAGATATTTTTCATTCAAGTGGAGCAATGCTGAACTTAAAGGGCTTCAGCAAAGAATCTGATTGTGATTTTTGGCATGGACACAGACTGTTATTTTTATAGCCTTTTGTAACCTGTCAAATCCTTAATCAACAGGCAGACAGAGACACAGATGGATAGCAGATACACTTCACATTGGACAGTTTTAATCATTTGCAGCTTTTAACAAAACTTTGAATGAACGTATTTGGCAGTGAAAATAAATATCTAATTAAAGCCCATAATTGTGCTTTGGTGAATAATAAAAACATATCTTCTTAATTCCTTAAGAAAAAAAACCCACTATGATCAACCATAATACTACACTTTTATTAATTAAGAATAATGAATAGAAATACTTACCTCCACCATTCTTGTAGCAAAGATATGGAAATCTCCACACATTGCCTAGTCCAATAATAGCACCGGCCACAGACAGGATGAACTCCTTTTTGCTGCCCCACTTGCCACGCTCTTCAACAGTTTTTGAAGTGCTCTTTGTGGGGAGATGAAACAGCCTGCACAGAGAGTCTGCCATACTGCTGAGCAAGTGGTCTAATGGTAGTACTGGCAAAGACTCTTGAGTGTCTGGATTGACTGGCTGGGGACTGTCTTATGTAGATTTGTATTGGGTTACCTAATGCTTATCTAATTGATGACCTGCACGGCCACAAGGGGGACCTCTAGATTTATACCCAAAAGTAATTTCCCAGCATATAGCCGACAAACAGGAGAGAGAAGCACGTGTGACTAATCTCCTTTTGAGCATGGTATTGAAGGCTTAGAAAGCAGGGTTCACTGTCTCAAACCACCTATAAATGACTAACAACTACAGTAATAGTGATAGTTTAACCAAGTTAAAAACAGAGATTAGCCTCCTCTCAGTCTTCTTGCATTCATGTATATTGTTATACATTATTACAGTTTTGTGTAATAAAACAAGTATCATGCAGGGAATTTCCAATACTTAATACTGAAGCCCCCAAGAGAGTCTTTGCCAGGAGGCCAAGAATTTCTAAAGCCTCATTAGATGCCGTTTTCTGTGTGCTGTGCTGTGTACATTTCGTTCCATCAGCTAAATGCCTAAGCACCATGTTGTCTTCTTAATAATGAAGACTTATAGATATTTTATTTTTAGAGGGAAATTTGGGACTCTTCTACTGTGAAGCTATACTGTAGTGTACACACTGCAGCATGCGGTTTAGCATTGTCTTAAAGAAATATGCAAGGCCTACTTCAAAAAAGATCGTTGAGGGGAGCATAAGTTGCTCTAAATAATGTATAGACCTTTCAGCTCTGTGCCTTTCCAGATGTGCAGTTTGTAATTAATTAGCATCTTATTTCCTGTGCAAGCAGTAAAGACACACTCACTTTTTCACAGGGCTACATAAAGTCTGGTGAAAACTTTATTTTCACGTGACCATATGTGACAAAAGCTTCCTTGCAAGTGGGTAGAAGCAACCTTAGTGGGATTCAGCTTCACACTGGTCAGTAAGCATGTCATGTAAAATATATATTTTTAAAGCAGGCCTCAGGTTTTGCCCACTAAATGACCCACAATGCCCTTTAAGATGACATTTCTATAGTCTTAGTGTAGTCTTTCTTATCTGAATCTGGAGAGAGTTGCTTTAGCCTCATCTGGATAGATGAGCTGACATAGAAACAGAAATATGTCCAGTAAGAAAATTAACTTCAAAACTAGGTAGCAGAGCATCTTTACACAGTCATTCAGAGTTGTTCTCAGGGTTCTCCTGGCTGCCTGAAACATTTCTGCTCATTCTTGATAAAGTGAACCTTGAGCTCACATTATTTATAAACACTCTAAACATCACTCTCACATCAGAATATGTGCCCATAATTATGTGCTAGAAAAGTTTCCAGTGCACAGTTGAATCCAAATGGTACACAGGCGTGTAGAAAGTTGTGAGGAACATAAGTTCTTGTTCTATGTAGAGAAATCAATCTTTAGTAAGGATTTGTAGAAGTAATATTTCACTTGGGGATAAATTTTCTTTCTACATGTGAGTGTCTGTATAAGCTCACTCACTCAGGTAGGTTGGTGAACTTTAATGGTGTAGCTGTTATTCCTCACAGTGTGTTTGTGCTCAGGATGCACAGCACTTTTTGCATTTGGCTCTATTTTGATGATGTCCTTTTGCAGTTTCTGCAACAGGTAGCAGACCTGGTGCAATAAACTTTAGTGATGTGGTATCTTTAACAGGACTGGTTTTCTCAATTTCAGATTAATTGATGGATATGTATTCTATTGTGATAATAAAGTTAAACTCAACCATTTGTCACCATATCTGCAGGAGTTGATTTTGATGAGGTTAATGTTAAAAGGTTCCTGTTCTTCTTACTGTGACACATGCTGAGCAAACACAACAAAAATAAAAAACTTTTTATTTACTTTTAACTTTTTGGATAAACTAAATTGTCTATGTTTAGGAAACGAAATATATGACTTTGATTTTTCAGCTGTTAATGTTTTCTATTTCATGTATCACTTTATATCTATGTTTTCTTCTACTTCCCTCCTAACTTGTCCTAGTATTATGTTGCCTCCAAGTATCTAGTAACTAAATTACTCGTATTCATTTCCATCATTTCTTCTCATCAAGGACTATTTATGAGCATCTCACTATTTCAAAGTCACAGCAGGGGGCACCTCAGGATCTTTGATACCTCTCTCTGAGTGGAGACTGATACTTTCCTCCTTCGCTGCCAGTGTTGGCTCTTCAGCTTTCCCACAAGTGCTTTGCTCCTTTTGGCAAATTCTCTTTGATTAAGCAGTGAAACAAGTATTCAGAAAATAAAATTAAGTTTTGATACCACAAAGTTAAAATATTCCTTTACAAATAAAAATCCTGCATGCATAATTTAAATTCAGTTCAATTCAATTGTATTTATATAGCGCTAAATGAAAACAACAGTCACCTCAAGGTGACTGTTGTATCGATTTTGTCACGGCTGGCGGAGGGAGCCGTGTGGTGTGGAGGAAAAGGAGGACCCAAGATGCAGCAAACTGATGATACGAGTGATATTTTATTTACAAAGGTGGTGGTGACAAAAACAGGCAACGAGGTATGAGTACTTTACAAATGGAAACCTAAACTGGGAGAAACTAAATAGCAAACCTGAGACCGTACAAAGGGGGTGCGGGGCAGAGGGACGCAGAGACAGGACACCATGGAATGCAGCGATACGCAGAAATACACGGATGAGTGCAGACGAGCTGACAACAGGCAGGAGAACACACAGGGCTTAAATACACACCAGTAATCAGGGGATGAGGGACAGGAGGGCAACACAGCTGGGAGAAATCAGAACTGACGGGACAGGGGAAATGTAAACTGAACACACTCACATCAGACAGACCTTCACAATAAAACAGGAAACTCAGACACGGGGAACCAAACAAGACACAGATCTAAACAGACAGCTTCACAAACAGATGGGGTGACACCATAGACAGACAGATCCAGACGCAGACTCAGAGGCAGACCGAATATAACACAGAACTAAAACAATCATCATCATGAAAATGATAACAAACTAAAAGCGCTGGGTCACCGACCCAGGACCATGACAGATTTGATGCGTAGTTAATGCTTAGTTAACAAAAAGAACAATTAGAACTCTTAATATTAACAATATCAAATAGAAATCAAAAACATAGTATGTATCATATGAAAAACAAGTACAGTGTGGTGCAAAAGTCTTGAGCTGCTCGTCATCTCTTTATGTTTTGCTAGGGCATTGGTAATAGGTGAATTCTCTTAGGCAGACCTTCTTATAATTTCTTTAAGTAGTCTTTAGGAATAGTTCTCCAGGCTTCTTGAAAGACATTCAAAGCTCTTCTTTGAATG
Organism: Diplotaxodon limnothrissa; assembly: GCF_057381915.1. Lineage (NCBI taxonomy): Eukaryota > Metazoa > Chordata > Actinopteri > Cichliformes > Cichlidae > Diplotaxodon > Diplotaxodon limnothrissa. The sequence goes on from NC_140600.1 coordinate 22,794,589, forward strand.
TTGGCTGCCTTTTGTTCTGTTATCTGTCAACATGATCCCACGCTGCTTCAATATTGTTGAAGTCCAGGCTCTGGGGTGGTCAACTGCCAGATGGAGACGTGTGATTCGTCACTCCAGAGACCACATCTCCACTGCTCTAGAGTGCAGAGACATTCCCTCTTGTCCCACTTTGTTATAATACCACTAACAGCTGATTGTAGAATATTTAGTAATGAGGAAATTTCACGACTGGACTTGTTGAATTTTGCTTTCTACCAGAAAATCTTGAAAGAGAATGTCTATCAATTCATCCCCTGAAGCTCAAGTGCAGTTTGGCTATGCAAGCCCACATGTGAATGCCTTAAAAAAATGAATATTTTGGAGTGTCTTAGTCAAATTCTTTACTTAAATCAGGGTGAGATGCATCGTCTGGACCTTAAACGGGACTGTTCATGCTCAAAAGGAGAAGAGTGGGTCAATATTCCTTCGCAGTCATGTAAAAGCTTGATTGGAGTTCTTGCTGCCAAACCTTTAAAAAAAATCTTTTCTGTACATATTTGTGAACATATCTGTTCACAAATATGATATGTTCACAAATATGATATGTTCACATATCTGGGTCGATTCCAAAAGTTAATCTTTCTGATTAATTGAAACTCAGGTAAAATTTTTAATACAAATTGGTCCATAACTTTTTTCAGCAATCCTTTGTAACTAACAAACCAAGAAACAAGCAAGCAGACAAAGTGAACCAATCACATGACTACTTCAGTGGAGGTAATAAGTTTGAGAGCTAATAGATATTTGTGACCACTGACGAAAACTGGCATAACTTGAAGGAGCCAATAGCATTAACACTGAAGGATGTTGTGGGTCCAAAGACGTCCAGTTGTGAGAACTGTTTCTTTGGAGAGACTTTAAAGATGGGAAGGAGAAGACACACAGGGAACAATGGCCAGACATGAGAAGCAAACACAAGATGCACTGAGAGTATTTTTAAGTAAAGTGGGCCAGTTGACTGGAGGAAGTAAAGCAGTGGAGCTTACTCCTTTATAAGGGTTTCACTCACTCCAAGGTGATGTTTGACAGTGTGCACAGGCCTTGACTTGGTCAGTAAAGGCCTTTTACTACTGAAAAAAAGCTATGTGAAGGGTGTACTGAAGTGCCAGGATAACACCCTATAATATACTTGACATATTCATACCAGCAATAATTGTTTCTGAACTGGAGATAAATGTTTTCCTGTATTGGATATCGGTACATTGATAATAAGTTTACCTCTTTCCATCAGTCCCACATTAGATACCACTTTCCTTTGCCCCATTTTCTTTACTTCCCTCAAGTCAGTATATCCTACCTGTCACCATTTACTTCTGGAGAGGTTTTATAGCTCTGGCGACCTCTAAAGCAGGAGACACAGAGAATGTGCTGTGGATGTTTCACAGGTAAAGGGAATATCTTTGAATGACACTGTTGTAGAGCGGTTAGATATGTAAACCAGACTGGACATGTTCTCTGATTCACAAGAAGCACATCGAGATAAAGGGTAAGTCACATGGAAAGCAAAGCTAGCTACACTAGAGAGCCTGAACGATACTCCAATTGACAAAAGATCTGATGGAGAGCGAGTAAAAGAGTTCATCCTTAAATAGTCCAAGTGAGTGAACAGTGAGTTACAATCAGATGTGCCAGCCAGGGAACCAGGGGAAACCTGCAGGTAGTGACACCTCTAGGGAACACAGGAAATTAATGAGAGATAGAGGAGGCAGAGAGAGAGAGAGCCATGGAAGGGGGGAAACAGATGGAAAAGATGGGCAAGCAGATACCATGACAACTTCTCTCACAGCCACATTCGAAGTATTTGAACTCTTGCTCTTTAGCACTGCTTTTATGGTGCCAGTAAATACCAGTCATCACAGAGAGGCTTGGGTGGAAGAACTGGGCAGTCCAGTATCAAATGAACGGTGGGAAGAAGGCCAATGAAGCTTGTTTGAAACCCAACCACAATTCATGAATTATGGTGCTATGTTGACATTTCTCTGTGCAAGTAGTAACTTTTCTCCCTTTGTTTGTGTTCGTGACCTTCCTGGTGGAGCAGGCAGCCTAACTTTTATGATTATTTTGTATTTTCTCCTGTTGAGGAGCAGTTTTAGACAGGGTCAACAAGGGGTGCTAGAATCACCCAGTGACCATCATCAACAAGCCTGGGATGAATGGGAGAGTAAACTCAAAGCTGGTTAAGGAAGACCTTCAATTCAAATCCTGCTTTGACATCATGAACCAGAACATGTATTACAATGCTTTTAAGAATACTTCCAGAAATAAAAATGCACCGAAGGACATAAGATGTTGATTCAGAGGCAGAGATTTCTTCAGAAAAGAGGCAGGACAGACTGTCCACACGTCTGTCCATGTGTCTGTCCTCTCACCTCCATAAAGCTTAAAAAGCTTAAACGGGAGAGATGATGGGATCAAATCTGAGTTTAAAAGACAACATTTTATTAAAGTGAAACAAGTGATAACTACAAATGCAGAGTAATGTCAGTATAATTTTTGGACAATGATGTAATTTGGTAATTTTTATCTATCAAGACATTTAAGTTAAATTAATATGACATATACGACAAATAAAATCTTTTCAGCTTCAACCGAAGTCATTAAACAAAAATCTGGGATTCATATGTAAGCAGCTTATGCTGTAGCTGAACAGTGTAGACTTGCTGTAGGCATGCTGTGCTAGACAGACGTGACGTCTGTCTAGCACCTGCAGCTCACTTCTCATGTTGCCACTACATTTTCCAGCTGCTTATTTAGCATTAGGAGCTGTAAGCTGCAAACTAGGAGAGTGGGTCCAGCAGATTCCAGGCGCAACATCAGAGGTCTCTGTCCAGTTAAGATACTACGTAGCAATACACACACACACACACACACACACACACACACACACACACACACACACACACACACACACACACACACACACACACACATACCCTCTCCCCCAGTTTTTAAATGATGTCTTTGTTCTTTTCCCTTTTCAGGCTCGGTTGGATCAGCACCCCTTGTCTCTTCTTACAATCTTACCAGGGATCCTTCAGTTGCATAAGATACATGTGTTACTGCACCTTGGAAGCACTTTATTAGTAATGACATAAACTACTGCTGCTATTATTACTACTACAGGGGATGATAATGATATGAATTTCTTTTGTTAAATGTATTTACTATATCATACATATTTAGAAATCTCTTTAACTACATTATCAAGACAAAATGTATTTCCAGATAACCAAACTTTAAGACAGGGTCCTTTTTCTTTCTTACAAAGTAAAGCGTAAATGACAGTGAAATGTGGTTTGTAATGTAGTTTTTCAGTTTATTCTTAGTAACAACACTGTTAAAAAGTCGTCTGTTAATCTGAACTTCTGAGAAGCTGATGCTGGTAAAGAATGCTAAACGTAAGCAACACAATAAAAAAAGGGGTGGTATCATTTAGTTCGTCCAGCAGATGGCAGCCTTTCTCTAACATTCAAAGGAAATGCTCGGCAAACCACAGAAGAAGAAACTCCTTTTGAAATGTGTTGAATGAATTCACTGGGCTAAGAAATTCCTGGCTACTTATTAGAACTTAAGTTTAACGAAACATTTTTTCACAACTGTTGTAGCTTACGGTTTGAGGTGATAATGTCGGGGATTCCTCCGGACACATGGCAGCCTCCCACAGTGGCTTTGGAGACGACGTAAGTCCCCAATGAAACACTGGATGCTAACTCAGCTAGCTTTGAGGAACCTGAAGTGTTGGTGTCTGTTGCGTTAATAAATTTTGCATATTTTATTTTTTCACAATCTTTTTAACAAACCCCATGAAGCATAGCACGTTTCCGCTAAAAACTAGTTTAAGAGACAGCCTTTGTTATTCAGAGCCGCTAAAGACATGCTAACTGGCCGTGCGTTGCAGGATGGGGACTGTTGTGGTGGAGCTGTACTGGAACCATGCACCAAAGACCTGCAAGAACTTCGCAGAGCTGTCCAGAAGAGGCTACTACAACAACACCAAGTTTCACCGGATCATCAAAGACTTCATGGTGCAGGGAGGAGATCCCACAGGAACAGGTGGGTTCGTCACAGATAAGTGTTTGAATACCACTGTCCACATGTTAGGGTAACAGGTTCATGATTTGAGTAGGCTAAATGCTACTTAAGGGTGTCTAGATTACTAAACATGTCAGTCACTTTAACATGAAGCTAAGTAAATGTAGATGTCTTTCGTATTGTTCCAATTTACAATGTGTTGTGTTTTTTTCCCCTCCCCTAATACACTGACATGACTGTTTTATGACTGTGCACAAAGCAAACTCCATAAATGAAGTTTTGGTGTTGATGCTGCCCAATATTACATTCCCGCTCATTTGGCTGTAAACCAGCCAGGTTCCAAAATTCTTATATGGAATCATGAGGGCTGTTGAAGCAGCATATTAATGCTCGTAGTTTTATAATCAGTCAGAACTCTTAATATAGATCCAGTGTTCAGGTGATTCACATGACTTTTAACCAGATGCTTTGTTTGTTAATACAGAACTTCATTAAACGGTGTGTTTGCATATGCAAATAATATTTACAGATGCTTATAATACTGTATATTTTACAGTTCTTTTTCTTTGCCATCAAAAGCATGTCTGTATTTTTCCAAGAAAAATATGTAATTTTCTTAATATTGAATCCTCTTTTATACATACTAATCAGCCACTTTATTAGGCACACCTTGCTAATACTTGGTTGGAGCCCCTTTTGCCTAAAGAACTGCCTTAATTCTTCATGGCACACGTTGAACAAGATGTTGGAAACATTCAGCTTTGTCCGCTGGACATCTACTATTGAAGCTCAACTTTCATCAATGATGCTGTATTTCAGGGGTCTCAAACTTGAATGAGCTGTGGGCCACTGCAGGCACGGTCATCTCATGTGAGGGCCACTTTAGTGTTGAAGTAGTACAAAAAAACAAACAAACAAGAAAAACCCACAAGTATTTCTGAAACTATAGTGTGTGTGTGTGTGTGTGTGTGTGGGGGGGGGGGGGGGTTGTTTTGTTAATTTCAAATATTGTATAACAAGGTGCTGTATTTGAGCACAGTGATCTCGTTGTAATGTAAATCAAGCCAATTTCAGGCTATCTGAGTTTTGTGATAAGGTGCATTATCCTACTGGAAGCAGCCATCAGAATATGGGTAACACTGTGGCTATAAAGCGATGGGCATGGTCAGCAATAATAGTCAGGCAGGCTTTGACTGTTGAAAGATGTTCACCTGGTACTAAGGGGCCCAACGTGTGCCAACAAAATATCTCCCACACCATTAACACCAGCTGTGTGAATTGTAGCCTCAGTTTCATGTTTTTAACTAACAGGAGTGGCACGCAGTGTGATCTGCTGTATCCCGTCTGCTTCACGCTTCAATACACTGTGTTCTGCATACCTTGGTTGTTGTTATTTGAATTACTGTTGGCTTCATATCACTTAAAGAGGTCTGTCCGTTCTTATCTGACCTCTGGCATCAACGAGGCATTTTTGCCCAGAGAATTTTCTCTTTTACAGACTGTAAACCCTGGAGATGGTTGCGTGATCAGCAATTTTGAAGTACTCCTGCTAAGTTCAAAGTCACTTAAATCACCTTTCTTCTGCATTCTGATGCTCAGTTTAAACTTTATTGTCGTCTTGAACACGTCTACGGTTACTGCTATGTGATTAGGTTTTTAGATTAATGAGTAGTTATATGTATACCTAATAAAGTGGCCCTGTCACTACTGTCTGATTAATTTCACATGTTCATGGTCTTCAGAAAACTCATCCAATGCGCCACTTGTAATGTTTGTTTTCCAAACAGGTCGAGGTGGTGCCTCCATTTTTGGCAAACAGTTTGAGGATGAACTACGCCCAGAACTAAAATTCACAGGTAATGCACGTAGAAGAAGCTTTTATAGGCTTATAAAGACAGGCTCTGGAGCAAATCCTTCAAATCATTTGTGTGTGTCAGTACTGATGTCTTAATCTGGTATTTGTATGCACATGTTCACATATGGACGCTTTATTTTTAGATTCAAATCTTCAGTAGAGTTCATGTATACCAATAACTTGTAAAGGTTTCTGGTGTTTTTGAAACATTTCTTTAGTTCACAGCTGAATAAACTGAGTCCAGTGATCCCGATAAATACCTGTGTGATAACTGATAGTGAGGACATTTATAATTTCTCATTATGTCTCTGTGCCTGTTAGGTGCTGGTATTCTAGCGATGGCCAACGCGGGGCCGGACACCAATGGCAGTCAGTTCTTCCTCACCCTCGCACCCACTCAGTGGTTAGATGGAAAGCACAGTATTTTTGGAAGAGTGTGTCAGGGAATGGGAGTGCTGAACCGGATTGGGATGGTGGAGACGAACAGCCAAGATCGTCCAGCTGATGATATCAAAATTCTCAGAGCAAATGTATCCAGTTAAATGAAACTTTTGTTTGTTTGGTTGCTTTTTTTAAATAAATATCTTTTTAATGTAAGTAAAATGTGTTTTCTTCAGCTGTGCAAATAACCTGTAGACAATATTAATCCACCAAACTATTAGACATTCCTACTTAGTTATCACTATCAAAACAAATTCCGTTTTAAAGCCAAATTGATTATTACAATGTGTATTGGTTATAAGTTTTAACTCCGCAAGGAACAAGAATAAAACCACGAGAGCAATTAAATGACGAGCAGCATCAATCAAATATTGATTACTGCATATCTGTAAGATGAAAGCTCCGGAGAGACACAACGAGTGTCTACAAACATCTGTAAAGCATGTTGGAGGAGCTGAATTTCAGCCAGTTGTTTGGGATTTTTTCAAATTAATGTAATTATGAACACAGAAAGGTGCCATCAGATTGTCATCCACCATGCAATGCCATCTAGAAAGCATGTGATTGGCAACAGTTTTATTTTCTAGCATGACAACAAGCCCAAACGATCTGTCAATGCTCCAAAGACACAATGGAAACTGATCAGTCATGGATTGGCCTGCACCATAGAGTCTGTATCTGTCACACTCTCTCAACACATTCACTTAAATTACAGAAAAGCTTTCACAGTGAAAGCTAAATTATTCCCCAAAGTATTTTATTATACAAATTCAAGGTCAAATATCAAGACACATTTAAAAAGTCTTGTAACCAATACAATAATCCAAGAAAATACAATGCACCTTAAAGTAAAAGTAGGAGTTCAGTTATAAATGTAAGGAGCAAACATTAACCACTTTTTGACAGACTTGAAGAGCAATATTTATTTGGTTTATTATACATGTTGATAAAAAAAAGAATATCATGAAATATACTCTGAATGCTTAAAATACATACGGATCGTTAGGCCTAGTGTTTCCTGATATGTGTGTGTAGCACAAGCAACATGAAACACATACCAGAAAACGTCAAGGAGAAATCTTTCCAAAGGACACAATTTCATAGTTACTCCTCAGTTCCAGGTAATTAAAAAAGGAGGGGGCACTAAAGGAGTCTGAAGTAAAAAACAAAAACAAAACTGACCTCTGTTGCTTACATTCAGTGTATTTCAGCCAAAAAACTATAGGAATATAAACATAAAAAAGGTTCAGAACACTGAAAACTTGATGTGCGATCCTTGGCATTACTTAGCATGTCAGCATGTAGCAATGTTGACCTTTGTTCTATGAAATGTAAGTTTTTATTTTTCATGCGTATGTTATAAAGCATTTTGTATCTTGTATGTTGTAGCTGTAACCAAAATAAAGCTACAAGCTTAGTGAAGCTAATCTTTTTCATTTTAAATGTTATGAAGGTGTTTCTACGCAGGTCCCCATGTTATTTAAGTATTTAGAACTTAATGCCAGAATGATGATAGATATAGTTTTTAAAACAGGTTCTGACTGAGAGAGGAACAGAAAAACAGCCTTTTACTTTTCAATTTGTATGAATATATAAAAACGTTGTGTTAAAATAACCCAGATTTCCATGAAACATCACAAAAACACAACAGAAGTAGCAGTTGATGTAGGAAATCATTAAAAAAGTGATCATCATAAAAACGTGTTAAACTGTGAATATGTGTTTTCAGCTCAATACTTTTAAACACTAAAAGACCTTGCTTTTATGTTTCTAAAAAAGAAAAAAAAACTTGTCACGGTGCGAGGGGCTGCACGGCGCGTTGTCACCATGGCGATCCGCGTTAACGGAAATTTGCTGCGTTAATGCGGTTATGGTGTTAACGTCATTCTAACAAGATTTAACGCCGACAGCACTAGTTTTAAAATCTCTATTCACTGTGTTGGTCTATAAATAATAATTGTAAGTTTCTTTTCAATCTCAACGTCTGTGTGTTCGTAGTGAGTTTAAAGTAAAAAGTCAAGTAAAAATGTTATTGTTAGGGTTTGAGGTATTTGAAATGCAAATTAAAGTCATATCAGAGGCTCCATATCAGTGTAGTATTTTATACATTCAGCCTCTAACAGATATTCAGACATTTCGTGCTTCAGATAGACCCTTTCACCTTATAAAAAATATTAATACCAGCCACCATATATGTGCATAATAGAGGACCCACACCTTAAGTATTATTTAAAACGCAAATTAAAAGGTACATTTAAAGATTTGCATTTCAGTGAATAAGGCTGAACAGTTATTTTGGGGCACGTAGTGAATCATGGACATTTATCATTTCCTTTTCCATTCTTCGAAGATCACTTGCAGGCTGGGAGCTGGTCTTCAGACGCTTGGTAAAGGAATTAATATTGTCAGTTATTATCAGGTATTATCAGTTATTATCACTAACAGCCGACACTAACAACATCACTGACCTGCCAGAGACTCCCTCTTCCTTTGGCCAGTTTGTAGATCATAGTGACTGGGACCATAGAAAGTGACGACAGCGCGAGGAACCAGCCAATGCAGTAAGCCCACCAAGGATACATGTATGTGTTGTTGAACTTCAGAGGGGTGTACCTCAGGAGCAAAAATATAAGTGTTCCCTTCAAAAGAAAACATATAAATAATAAACATTATGGGATGAATTTCCCATATGTGGGACTAATAAAGCTTATCTCATCTTATCTTATGAGAATAGAGCATACTGATAAACTGTTTACAGAAGCTGCTTTAGAAACTTACACTGCAAATGAGAGGGGTGGCATAGAGCCAGCAGTACTTGATCAGTGACAGAGGTCTGTATCCAATCATGTCCTCAATGTTGGTGTAGAAGCGATCGGCACCTAGAACAGAGACAGTTTACTAGAAAGAAACTTGTGTTTAACTTTTAATATTTCCCCACAACAAAATTATATTTTTAAGGTTTTTACAATGACCGCTTTTTCAAATGAGTTATACAGTGAATATGGGCTGTAAACTCTCAGCTTCCTTTAAGGAGGAGGTCTTTGTCAATTGTTCAGGTTCCTCAAATTATTTTAAGGACACACTGCATACCATGCTAATATATGCCAGGTTTTCAGCTAATAGGTCTTTGAGAATCACCTTGTTGGTACAAAAATACTACTTTATGCTATTTTGTCATAAAATCAACCAAAGAAAAGGGAATAAATTATGTTTTTGCCTGAAGATACAATATAAAATCAGTTATTTGCTTGTATTTTATTTGTAGACACAACACTAGTTCATCCCTTGAGTTATGTGTTTAACAAACAAAATAAAACATTCCTCTGAAAATGGGCCGGTACAAGAACTGGACTGACAATAAGTGAAAACAGCCAACGTCCAAAGAAAAACCTTGAAATACCTTCAGAAAGCCTGGAGTATTATTCAAGACAACTTAAAAAATATAATAAGATAATCTGACTCCTTGAAAGATAAATATAAGAAAAAAAGATACAGGGCTGGGTGTGGGGGGCTTGGGGACTCACACCATTCAGCTATCCACTCGTGCTGATTATGCAAATAATAACATGTCGCAAATATCTTCCAAAAAACACTGCATCAGGTATGAAAACAGACCTGCTTTTGTCTGCATTAAATTCAGTACATTTCAAGATTTCTGCAGATACGATAAGATGCAATAAGTTCAATAGCAAAAAAACCTGCATCCCCATCTTTCAGTTGATACTGTGCCTCTTTAGCAGGTCCTGACAGTTGCTTTTAAATTACCAAAAATGCTTTGTGCTGTAAATCCAGCCCTACATGTGTATGTATATACAGCATGTATAGAGATTTACAAGATATATTTTGGTAATAATAGTGGACAGCTATTAGGACGTCACTATAAAAAGACATACAAACCAAAGACTTTTATAACAATAATAATTTTGTCTTACCATAAATCCATCCAATCGTAACTGACTGGAAAATTGCCATCAGCAGCAGAGTAGGACCGCTGCAAACATAGTGATCGAAGATCTGCAGAATGTATGCACCAGCCTAAAATTAAAACATTCATCATGTTAATCTTGAAGCTATTCACACTTATTATCTAGTATATCAACAACTTTGATATCCTACAAACTTAGAAAGCAAAGTGAACTCTATATTATACTAAAAGAAGCATTAGGACAAAATCTCATCAACAAATTTCATAAATCTCCAGACAGGGGCATGTTTACCAATAAATTAGGTTAATTAGGTTAATATGCTCTTTGTGAACTGAAGAAACCATTTGCTGCAGTTTTGAAAGACAGCCGCTTCTCCACTCAGGTCTGGGTTGATGAGATTCCCACACCCCCATCACTCTGTTGTGTCCTGCCTGGGCCATCCTTCCTAACCCTTCTAAAAACACCTTGCCTACAAATTGACCAAACTGCTCTGTAACTGTAAGCCTAAGTCCCAGATGCCCTTCAACGTACATCCATTTTTGCTAATTATTTCCAATCTTGTCCTTTTGACCACAACCCATAGCTCGTGGTTATAAGTGAGGCTATGAACATCCCTGTCACTGTTCCTACCACTCTCCCCACTCAAGACCCTGAGGTACTTGAACTTTTCTACATGTGGCAGCAATGCCAACCAACTTGGAGCAGGCATTCCAATCCAATCAGACTTCAAGGTGGTAATTCTCATCATTGCTGCTCCCCATTTGCCAGCAAACTGCCACTTGATGAAGCCTGAAGGATCACATCATACACAAAAAGCAAGGTTGTGATCATGAGTCCATTATGTCTCACACAAATGTATTAATAAGAATTTTGAACAGAATCAGAAACAAAGGGAATTCAACACCCACCAAACCTGACATTGCTATTAATTCAAAGCGTGGTTTCACTATTGTTGTGAAGGAACTAAAAGTCCACAGCAACGGGCCCAGTACCACATACACCTGAAGTGTCCTCGCAGGACACCCAGACTCCCCTGAGCACATGCAGACATGTGATTTTTGTGCTTCCCTTGTTTTGATTTCCATTTTGTTATACCCGTGATACCAAGCCCACCAAGCCTGGGGCATTTACAAAAACACTGAACAAGATCCATATAAAAGCAGATGCCATTAAATATTCAGATTTACACAACCATCATTTTTTTGTAGCACTACATTTTTCCAGTCTTGCATTGCCACTGTTCCAACTTTTATGAAATGAATTTCAGGCATGAAAGTTATAATAATTATGCTGTTTTTAAACATCTCACCTGTGACACCAATAACAGGCCAAACAGATAGCAAAGCGCACAGATCAGCATCAGATAAAGCTCTCTGTGATATCCTTTCCTTAAATGGGAGGGGAAGACATCTGTCAAAGAGGTCATGATGCTTTCAAGACCTGCAAACTTGAGAATTACACAAAGACAGGTTAGTGTCGAGGTAAGTTAACCAGAAGAAAAAAAAAAACAATACTGCATTACATTTTCTTAGGAGATATAAAAAAAACTGCAACTCACCTGACCATCTATTCCTAACAAGATGATCATGGCAAAGAAGCACACAGACCAGACCTGAGGCCAAGGCAGCAGGGTCACAGCTTGTGGGTAGACTATGAAAACAAGGCCTGGACCTACAAAGTGAAACAGATGCCAAAGTGTCTCTAAATGACAACTTTATGATCATTACGGAGTTGTACAATTGTTAAGGAAATGCAGATTGGATCAAATAAATCTGAAACATGTTAAATGGTAGGAATAGAAAATGAATTACCAGTAAGGTGCTGATTTCTTATATACATTTAAATAGGCCTAAATTCAAGCTGAAATTAAGAAGTCAGAAATGCTGTGTGGCTACCTTAAGAGAGCTGCGAATAAATGAATGTCCGTAAACCTCAGTGAAGAGAAGCTATGTTTTAAGAAGCAGGGAGCGCTACGATTCCTCCAGAATGATGCGAGAAACCGATAAAGTAATGCAGAAAACAACTGCTTCAGTTATTCCTGCTAAAGATGGTTCCACAAGCTAATAAAACATTCAGTCCACTTAGTTTTTCATACACTGCTTCTGCCTTTTTTAAATTTACTGAAATGTAAAACCTTGAAAGACGGTGTACTTTATGTAGATAGAAAAGGCATGCATAGTCCCTTGAGGGATGCAATATGCCTCCAGAAAGCAGGTTGTAGTTAATGGAAAACAACATTTTCCATAATAGTAGTGTTTTTTTGTACATAGTAGTTCAAAACAACAGCCGGGAAAGATAGATGCATTAGGTTTATGTTTCCAACAGTGTCCTTAAGGCACTTAATATTTTAAAGTAAAGACTCAACAATAATACAGAGAAAAAAGGAAAAAAACTACAACGATCATTTGACCCTCTATGAGCAAGCGCTTTGGCAACAGTGGGAAGGAAAAACGTCCTTTTTATGATAAGAAACTTTCGGCAGAAGCAGACTCAGGGGAGGGGCGGCTATCTGCTGTGACCAGTTGGGTGTGAGGGAAGAAATATTAACAATAACTAATTATTGCTACTGCTAAATAGAACAGCCTGATGGCCAAAAATACAAATATTGCTCTATGATATTGACTGACAGACCATCTGATAATAAAATGTGTGCTGCATTCATGTGTTGGGGTTGTTATTGACTACAGAAACCCTGGGTGGCATTCTTACTCAATTTTGGTTGGCAGTAGTTGAGCACACACTACACAGCATGGAGTACAGACATTTCAGTATTACAAGCACAAGCTGCTCCAAGTCTTGGGAAATAAGGGACAATCATTCCATGCTTGTGAAAATTCCCCAGCATCATGCCTTATATTGTCAAAGTCAGTAGTGCCAGAGCTGATCCTGTATGCTTGTGGATAATTTTAAAATTTAAGTCTAAAAATCCTAACTATAAAAATGAAAAATAAGAGCTCATACACCTCGACCAAGGCTGAAAACTGCTTCCATGAACTGAGCTGCTGGATCCAGCTGAGTTCATGATATTATCTTGAGAACATTTAGATGACATTTTCCTCTTTTTTCAATTTGATGCATGTGTTGTGTGAAAGAACTAATCTGCTTGCAGTGTTAAAGAAGCTCTTTTAAAAATTCTTGTGTCCAGAGTTGTACTTGGATCAACTTTGAAACTAAATCACAAGCTTTCATGTTAATCTGTCTTTATTTTTTGCATAATGGATGAGGTAAAAAAAAAAAAAAAGCCAGACTCAAATACTTTTCAGACTGACATCCGTACCTGACTCAGCGACTGTAGCAATGTCGACACCCTGCTTTTGCGACATGTAACCCAGAACTGAGAAAATAGCAAAGCCTGACATGAAGCTGGTCGCGCTGTTCAACAAACAAAGATAAAAAGAGTCTCTGCAAATCAGAAAGAAAGCATAATGTCACTATTTTCTTTAAGACAACAAAAAGATAATGGGCTGTGGGAAACACTTTCATTGTTACCCACTGGTTAATATTCTGTTTGCGGTAGTGCTTGAGGTGCTAATTCAGTTAACAAGGTGCTTCTCGGCACAGATTGCTTTTCTTTGCAGCCTTAGTGAGTTCAGTGCAGATGTTTATAAACCAGTTCTACAGCTGCTACAGATTCTCAGGGATCTCCTTGACAGCAAAAAACAAGGACTGCGGTCGCCAGTAATCCAGTATGGTTTTACTGGAGTCTGCCCATAGAATACATAAATAATAAAGTGCATGGAATAAAGCACTACATGAATGTGTGATTAAAATGTGATCTGTAGTCTAAAGTGCTTTAAGAGGTTAGTAAGATAGAAAAGTGCTTTGTACGGTGACTGAATGTCTACCTGTGCTTAAAGGTTAATAAAAATAGAAGGGGTAATGGATGCACATATTACAAGGGCTGTAATCAAAATCATTTTCAAGTATGTGTTTTCTTGATGTGTTATTTACTTAGACCAGTGCTAAAGCCTTTCAGAAAGTAAGAAAGCTGCTGTAAACACATTTAGTGGCAAAGTATTTGGAGACAGCCACTGACATACAAACTAAAATGTTTGTCACATCTTCGTGAGGAGCTCACCTGTAACAGTTATTGTTGTACTTGTTGTAGCTCCCAAGTGTAGTTAGGCATCCCAAACATATGGCATAAGAATAAAATATTTGTGTTCCAGCATCCATCCAGACCTGTAAACCAAGTTATTAGTTCATAAACACCGCTGCAGAAATGTCTGACACGATTAAGAAATGAGGCTGAATCATACCAGTGGGTCAGCGAGCCGTTCAGGATTGGGATACAAGTAGTACTTGATACCATGGAAGGCTCCAGGAAGGGTCATTCCTCTGACAAACAGCATGATTAACAGGACAAAGGGGAACGTGGCTGTGAAATATGTTGCCTGTATATATATAAAAAATAAATTAGGTTTTAAATTAAGGATTACTTGTTTATGACCACACGCTATGATGAGGCCATGCTGTTAATGTCAGCATCAAGATATTATTCAACAAGTCCCACAACTGTGAACAATATTCACAGTTGTGTGAATATTTGCATTTGGTCTTTGGAGGTAACACCAAATGCATAATACCATTCTTATTTAACTGCGACTTCCATGACCAGAATTTAAATCATGTGCGACACATTGGACCAAGAAATAACATAAAGAAGTACAAGAATATAATATTGCTATATTTTCCTTTGTTTATTAAAAGGAGGCTGTATTGTCCATAACAGTTGCAAAACTTGCTTTCATAACCCTCTTTTGTGCCAACTTCGGCTGTTATGTGTTGTGGTGTGGTTCGAATATACTGTATGATAGCCAGGCATGTGCAAATATGAGACTGAACGACTGCCATGGCGGCAGCCTGAAGGGGGAAAAAAAGCAGTGGACGTCTGGGAGTTCTGATCATTTCATTTTTCTTCACACCACACCTTAATCACTCTGAGAACAAGTAGTAGCAAGTAAGTAATTTGAGCTCAGTACCGAAACAATTTGGGATTTTTATAACAGCAGCCACTGATCATCTCACCTCACTACACAACAACTTAACCGCATTTTATGTCAGTAGGTGATGTAATTTCATGCTTACACAACTAACGGATATACAAAGGTCGTGAAGGGAAATTGAGGAAACAGGTGTGCCTAAAAGTTTACAAATCCAGATTAGAAAGTATGCAAAACATCTGTCTATCTCTAGAAAACTCCAAATAAATGAAAATTAGATTTTCACAATAAAATTGGCAACAGCTACAAAGACACTGTGCAACATGAAATGAATCTGAATGATTCCCTGAAGAACCTGAAAGCCAGTGACAACTGCTGAAAACTGCTGAGGGTATAAAATGCGACTCAACATTTTTCCTTTTGTAGAGTACGCTTGGGGAGTGTGATCGTGTGTACAACGTCTCTTTATGTCTGTCTCCACGTTGGTTGAGTGTGGAGTAAGTGCATATGAGAGCATGAGGGTGGGAATGGATGTTTGTATCTGTGTGTGCCTGTATGTCTGTGTCTATATGTCAGGTTGGGTGTCAGGCGCCACCTCTCTGGGGACATCTCAGGCCCTCCAAGGTTTGGAGGCCTATCTCCCCCTACCACCACTTCCCCTGCCAGTGGCGGACCCCCTCAGACATCGGTGCGTTGGTGGTTCTTTGTGTCCGGGGATGGGCGTCCAGGTACACACCGGCTCACTCCTTGGCGGCCGCTTATCGGGGCCTGGAGCCTGGGGCTCGCTCGGGCCACTTCGGAGGTGGGGTGCCCCCGGCCTCTCGGCCTGGGGCTCGGTCACTCAGGCACGGCTGGCTGCCGGCGGAGCTCACGGGCGCGTCACTGCAACTCCCCCTGGCTTCTGCTCCGCGGCTGCTGAGTGAGCCCTCATCTGGGACTCTCCTCAGCTCTTTCCGGGACAGTGGCGCAGCTGCCCCTCTGTTGGTCTTCCTTGGTCTCTTGTGTTCTGGGGGCCTCTGGATGTCTGGAGTTTTGATCTCCTCCACACCTGCTTCACGCCCTGGAGGACGGGGCTGTGGCCCCCCCACACCCTCTAGCAGATTATTACATGAAGGAACCTTTTAAAAAACAAAAAACAAGCGCGTCCATGCTCACAGGTGTACACACGGGTGATCACACCCACAAACTACACCCTTTTTGGCTCCTACCTCAAAGCACACTGTGTTCTGTTGATCTTATGTGCTGCACAATAATGTTTAACATTTAGTATTTACTGTCATATTCCCATATATCATTGTGATGTTGTTTATTCTATTACTCTTGTTCTCTTCTGCTTGCTTTCTTTTTTCTTTCTCAGCAGGTGATCCAGGTGATTGATATATGCATTTTTTTTTTCTCTGCCCGTTCTGTTGGTTTTTGTTTTTTGCCCTTCTCCCCCGTCCCTCTTCTCAGCTGTTTCTCTTTCCCTCTTTCTTTCTCCCCTTCTTTCCCCCAGTCAAGTCTGTCCCGTATTCAGTAAGTGAAAATAAAATAAACAATAAAAGGTGAATCAAATGGACCATTACGGCAAGGCTGGGATGGTCAGTTTGGTAAAGTAAATCCGTTGGGCATCTTTCTTTGCCTTTAGACAACAATTCTGATGGCAAAAGAGCCAAACGGGACAGGCCAAAAGAAAAAAAAAAAAAAAAAAAAAAAAAAAAAAGAAATAACATAAAGAAGTACAAGAATATAATATTGCTATATTTTCCTTTGTTTATTAAAAGGAGGCTGTATTGTCCATAACAGTTGCAAAACTTGCTTTCATAACCCTCTTTTGTGCCAACTTCGGCTGTTATGTGTTGTGGTGTGGTTCGAATATACTGTATGATAGCCAGGCATGTGCAAATATGAGACTGAACGACTGCCATGGCGGCAGCCTGAAGGGGGAAAAAAAGCAGTGGATGTCTGGGAGTTCTGATCATTTCATTTTTCTTCACACCACACCTTAATCACTCTGAGAACAAGTAGTAGCAAGTAAGTAATTTGAGCTCAGTACCGAAACAATTTGGGATTTTTATAACAGCAGCCACTGATCATCTCACCTCACTACACAACAACTTAACCGCATTTTATGTCAGTAGGTGATGTAATTTCATGCTTACACAACTAACGGATATACAAAGGTCGTGAAGGGAAATTGAGGAAACAGGTGTGCCTAAAAGTTTACAAATCCAGATTAGAAAGTATGCAAAACATCTGTCTATCTCTAGAAAACTCCAAATAAATGAAAATTAGATTTTCACAATAAAATTGGCAACAGCTACAAAGACACTGTGCAACATGAAATGAATCTGAATGATTCCCTGAAGAACCTGAAAGCCAGTGACAACTGCTGAAAACTGCTGAGGGTATAAAATGCGACTCAACATTTTTCCTTTTAGTGTTACCTTTCCCGTGGATCTTACTCCCTTCCAAACACAAAAGTAGCAGATGACCCAGGCTAGAAGATGGCACAGAGAAAGGTCCCACTGTATGGTTCCCAAGTTCTCTATGCCGCTGGATATATTCAACACCCGACGCCTGAAAGAAGACGTACTATCAGTGTATGGAAAGGTCTTTTAAACCAATGTATGTAGTCGGGTAAAACCTACTCTTTTGTAAAATTTTGAATCTAGTTAATACACAAAGACTTTAAAAATGAAGATTCAGGGAGTGTGGCTAGAAAACTGATGTCAGCATACTTACACAGTGGACTACTTAAGTACTTACATATAGATTGACAAGTCACTGGGTTCGGCATGAAAGGTCTGTTGAAGTTAAAGCTCATGAAACTATTTAGAATGACACAAGCTTCAACATGCAATTAAAAGCCCTTCACACCTTCAATACATGGGTGTTTTCAGTTATTATGGCCAAATTAAGTGTTTAATGCCAGGGGCAACTACGCTCCACCCTAACAGAGCAACATCAAAAAAGTGACTGAGACATCAGTTTAACAGTTTGTAGATCTCTACACACTGACAGCAAAATGTCAAAAGAAGTAACAGACCCTACTACTTGTATCTAAAGCATCTTCACACTAAACATTTATCAAAATGTGGGATATTTCTGTAAGATTTTTAATTTAGTTTTGGTGTTCTACACATTCTAAATGTGTCATAACAGTTTAACCCTGCTTAACAGACACATGACATTTCATACTACTCCTAACCTATAATTTCCTCTAGATTTGTACTTCTCATTTTAAAAAGTCAAGTAAAATTCTTTAAAAACTATACTGGTGTTATAAAGTATATGTCAGTATACCCAGAATACTATAATGAGTATCAAATGATACTTATTATAGTACTCATCAAATAGTAGCAAATAAGTGTTTTGCAAAAAAGATCTGTTATCATAGTCCCTTATCATAGCAATTAAAGCCAGAGAAAAACAATAATTAATGACACTTACTCTCATTGGCCACTTTATTAGGTACAACTGTATTAATGTAAATATCTAATCAGCCAGCAGGATAGCAGCAAGTCGGTGCATTCATGCACTTAGATGTGGTCAAAACAACCTGCTGAACTTTAAAGTGATCATCAACAAGAGAAAGAAGTGCGAATTACATGACTCTGAACATGATTACAGATAAGCCAGTTGTAGCTCGAGTATTTTAGAAACCGCTAATCTACTGGGATTATGCCACCATCCACAGTTTATAGCTAATGGTCAAAGAAAACCATTAGCTTGCTGATGCCAGAGGTCATCAACAAGGCCAATACCCCAATACCGCTAATTGGTAACCCTAATTACTAGTTGTTATAACCAAGGCGTGCAGAAGACCATATCTGAATACAAAATGCATCAAACATGAAAGCAGATGGAGAGCAGCAGAAGACCATACTGGGTGCCACTCCAAACACCTACAAACAGGAAACTGAGGCTATAGTTCCAGTAAGTTCACCAGAGTCGGTCAACTGAAGACTAGAAAAGTTTTGCCTGATTTGATGAGCTTTGATTTTTGCTCACACATTCAGATGGTAAACAACATGAACTGACGTAAACAACATGAATTGAGCGATGTTCAAATACTGCAGCCTGTCTGACTTTTGTTGCTAATCATGTCCATCCCTTTATGATCGCAATGTGCCCGTTTTCTGATGGCTGCTTCCAGCAGGATAATGCACCATGTCACAAAGCTCTAATTACCTCAAAATAGTTTCTTGAATATGACATTGAGTACCCCTCTGGCCTCCACAGTACCCAGATCTCAATTCAATACAGCACCTTTGGGATGTGGTGCAAATTTCTGAGAAATGTTTCCAGCACCTTGTTCAATCTATGGTATAAAGAATTAAGGGAGTTCTGAAGGCAAAAAAAAATGGATCTACCCTTGTACTAACTAGGTCTACTTAATATAGTGAATGTGAAGCCCTCCAAACTACATGGTAAATTACCATTAATTACCATTAATGCTAACAGCCATGTAATGCATGTAATATACGTATCTGAATTTACATACATTTTGAAACAATATTGAGGATTGTTAACAAATTATCTCTGATTTGTGACTTACTGCCAAAACTCTAAAACAGAAGATGATGCATTCACAGGTGATGTCCAGTTGGCAGTAGTATTGTAGTTGTTAATTTCTACACAACGATCTGAAATGTATCAAAATCTTGTTAAACACGCTCTGCTGACACATCAACAAGTGAATACTGCATTAAATATTGTGAACATTAGCTTTAGTATTTCATAAATGTATAGTTGTGTGAATATTTGCATATTAACATTTCAATCCAATCTTTACATACTTCCAATTCATTTACCAATTAAGTCAGTAATTTGTTGATGTATATGTGGGACAGAAAATTGAATTTACTCGTGTTCCAGGTGTTATTACAGGTGGCCCATGGCAACTCTCCAGAGAAGGAAGAGAACAAGTAGAGAAAAGCCCAGGCTAAAATCACAATATAGCTGATACTTCCATAGAAAATGATCATTTGGCTGGTGTATCCCATGCCTGGAAACAACATAACTGTTAACATTGCATTCCCTCAGTTTTTCTTCATTGATCTGCTTCACCACAATCCCAGTGGTTAGCTCACCTTCAAACAAGGGGCAGACCTTCCTCCAGCACATGATCCCCCCCTGACTGGTGTACTGGCCCAGTGCCGTCTCCAGCACAAATAGAGGTATGCCACAGGTCACAAGGAACAGGACATAAGGAATTAAGAAAGCACCTAGAGGTAGGAAAAAATAAACAGTAAACAACATATGGATTGGCTCTGCTTTGAGGGCAGCAAATGTTAACAGTTAAAATAACAGGGACGAAATACAGTAACGACATTATATCCTCCTGATAACCAAGCAAAATAGTATCTTTCAGTTTAACTGTTTAATGAATCACACAAGGGGATCAATGCTCTTTATCTGATTCAGCTGTTAGCTCAATTCCATTTGCTGTCCAGAGAGACAGATTTATAAAGTCTATCAGCAGAGACACGCCAAGACTCACACCTACATGCATGTGCAAGCACACACACATACATGCATACCTACAGATACTGTCACGGCCAGGCGGATCAGCTGCACGCTGATCAGCCCTCTCTGTTTCTCTCTCTCTCTTCCTCTTCTCTCTCGCCGGGGCAGAACTCACTGTGGGTTCACGCCCTCAGCCCACGCCCTCGGGAGATGAGACACCTGGAGCAGCATTTAAGCCAGGAGGTGACTGCTGTTCGTCGCTGGATCGTTGTCTACCACGCGTTAGTGAAGTCAAGCTACAACAAGTTTAGTTAAGAGTGTTTTCCTCTGTGCGTCATTCTTAACCCTGTCTCCCTGTCTACAGAGCTTCCTGGATTTTTCCCCGTGTGATTCCTGTGTGGCAGTGTCGGAGTGTGAGCCTGTGATCGTGTGAGTGGATATTCTGAAGAACGCGTGCTTTCCCTTGGACTTCCCTGGAGACCCCTTCTCCCCCCACTCAGCTGTATATAACACCCCCCCGCACATTCTTGTATATACACCTGGTGACTTGTAAATAAATCCTTCTTGTGAGCATCAGAACCGGAGTCCTGTGCTTGAGTCCTCCTCCAAACCGTAACAGATACACATGCTGACAAATGGAAAATTATGCAAAATGTATCAAAGTGTTAATCAGACATACAGAATTATACAACAATTAAAATACTGGCTGTGGCACAGCCTGCTAATAGATGCACCTGTGGTATCACTACTTGACCTCTAACCTCTAACCTTTAGTTCAAGGTCACTGAGATTCGAACTCGTTGGAGATTTTTAGTAAATGCACTTGTGGTATCGATTTCAAAATGTTAGGTAACTTCCTTCTTGAGTTATCATATCCACAAGATTTTTCGAAAACTTGACTTCTGACCCCTGACCTTGAGGCTGAGATTTTTTAGCAGATACACCTGTGTGTCTATTTGAAACACCACTTGTGTTAGGCTTGATTTCTTAATGTAAGGGTGAAACCTAAGGTAACCTCTAAAAATTTAAACTCTTCAACATTTTTTAGGTATAACAAGTAAACAAAGGTGATACAGCAAGTCAAGCTTGCGGGTAGATTTAGAAACCCAGTCGCTCTTGAGATCCTGTTCTAAAGTGTCCAGTTTAACAAATTTGTACTCTGCCAACCTGGCTTTATTTAACATTTTAAAAAAAGGCAAAGTCAAGACTCCTGGGCTGCAGCTCCTGTTCCTGAGACGGGACAGGCTGGGTTTGATTTAGCTTACATGTTGAAATCTGAAAGTATCATGTATTTCTGGAGGGAAGGCAGCAGAAAGAGCTGTAAGTAATTTACTGAAGTGTCAAAGAACACATTCTTTCACACCTTTCTGGCAGCTGAAGTAAACTTGCTGGTAAATGTGGCCTTTAACCCTCTTTGAGATTAATATTTGCAGCTGTCGAGGCACAGAACCTGTTTTTGGTGCCAAATCGCTCCTCTTCTTGTTATAAATCTCATTAAAATTGACATACATACATACATAACAGCGGTCCCCAACCCCCAGGCCTCGGACCGGTACCGGTCCGTGAGTCGTTTGGTACCGGGCCGCAAGAGTTGAGGCTCAGGTGTGAAATGTATAGTTTTCAGGGGTTTTATCGGTTTTCAGCGTTATTTTGTTATCGTTTTCATCGTTTACTTGGTTTTCCTGGGTCTTTTCACGTGTGTTATGAATAATTTTTCTTTTTTTCGGTACCGGTACTAGTTTTATTTTGTTGTATTTATCCGCGACACCTCAAAGGCCGGTCCATGAAAATATTGTTGGGCATAAACCGGTCCGTGGCGCAAAAAAGGTTGGGGACCGCTGGTTTAGAAAATACTGCCAAAGCTCTTCATCTTTCATCCTCTGATGACAAATTTTGTTTCATTTACCCACATAAATCTGTTGTACACACACACACACATGTGAAGAGAGAGAGAGTATGCATAGTATGCAAATAGCCACCAAACAGCCATCATAATTCGTCATACAATGAGAACAGGACAAATCAACAATTGACAAGGACTAATTAATATTAAAATCTGTAACATAATGTATTGTTTGGAGTTTAGTCTGTTACTGTTGCTATTTTTACCATTTCTTCTTGCAGCAACTGTAACCCACATAATTTCCTTAGGGATTAATAAAGTATTCTGATTCCGATTGTTTCAGGATGACCTGCCATTATCTGCATACCTGCATCTTTTGCTTGTTTCTCCTCTTCTTTTCTCTTTTTTCTAAACTGAGCACCTGATGGCTTTGAACTTTTCTTGTCCATCTTCCATTGGTTTTAATTTTGCACTCCAGTATGAACACCCATCCCTCAACTCGAGGATCACCACAACATAACCTAATAGACCAACACCTTAGTTCACAGATTCACTTTGTCTAGAGTTTATTTCTGGGATTTCACACAACCCAGGATTCATATCATGAATAGATAATGGGCTTGGATTTACAACATTATAAATGAAATGTGCTCTATTTGGAAGCAGCCGGCCCCCCTCCCCTTTCGACGGGTTGTGTGTGAGACTTTAAATCATCAAACTGTAAATTTTAAATTTTAAATTGTTATTGATCCCTTTACCCCGAGTCCTAAAGTGTATATTTATTTTCTTACTCTTCTTATATATATTGTTTGTTTACTTGCACTGCTGTAACTGGAGCCTCGTCGTCTCGTCTCTCTATATACTGGACTGTATGTAGCGGAGATGAGAATAAAGTTTACTTTGGCTTCAGCAGCGAGCAGGCGCACCGAGGGCTCTCGCGCTCACTTTTCGTGTACAGAATTTCGAAAAAACATCGGTGCAAATTATAAGTCTGTATCATAATAACTTAAAGAAGTCCAGACGCTTTTCTTTGCAAGCTCCTTTGACTCTGTATCATAATGTCTGGTGTTTTCGTGTTTGTTGGTTTCTTTTTATTTTGTTTTTATTTTGTGAGTTGATTATTATTAGATGCTGCTCCAGCCAGAGAATCCCCTACCGCCCCGCCCTCTCCTCCCTGTGCCGCAAGCAGCAGGCGCACCTGGCAAACGGAGGGCGCCCTTACACCCAGCAAATGGGCGATAGAAAACCGATCGGTGCCTATGCCATTCCCTGGCTGACGTTGGGGCAGCATGAGTACGAGCATTTTTTTTTTGCCGATGCCCGTGATGCCGCCCCCCACCACGATGCCGCCCCGGGAACCGCCCTTGTCGCCCGTATCTAAAACCACTACTGTGTATAACTCAGGGGCGATTTTAGCCCATTTTGGGGGGGCGCTTCAGCACCCCCCAAAATGAATCAAAGCACCCCCAAAGATTTCTTACTTTTTTTTGAGAACATTCGCTGTTTGTGTGACACACTACTAAAAATATAAAAAGCATACAGTACTGTACTTGTTTGAGACATAAAATTTTAACAACAAAAGTATAGATAACCCCCCTCCCAAAATGGTTTGTTCCAGCTCGCCTCTCCCTTACTCTGGCTCTAGGGCTCTTGCTGCCAGAGCATGGTGGCTGAGACGCAGCGGAGTGGGGGTGTAAGTGCCTGACTTAAAAAGGACATGTTAGCTGCGTTTAACCTTCAGTTACTCTTAGTTAGGTAGGAGTCAGACCATGATTCTTTTTAGCTGAAAAGCATTACACCAGGTAACCTGCAGTGTTGAAAACGTGTTTTCCAACAATGTTTGCTACCTTATCCGTCCTTCTTTGTCAGCAACTTTTGATCGTCCTGTTGCTCCCATTAAAATGTATACAGCCTATTTAAAATCTAAAACTTTAAATTGTCTGCAGCCTACTGTTGGTTACCACTGTCCTCTTTGAAATGGATACTAACTAGCTAACTGACTGAATGCCCATTAACCTTATAACTCCTGTTGTGTGAGTGTGTGTTTGTGTACAGAGAGACAGCCAGGTTCATAATGGATATAAGGAAGTTTTTTCAAAAAAAGGAGCCACATTCAGGTAAAAGTGTAAAATCAAATGATCCATCAATCAAGAATAATGTTGGATCAGTGTTTCAATGTTTATATCTTTTATTAGATGTTCATGTGGTTTAGTTATTTGCCTTTTGGTTAAAAGTACACTGAAAGAGGACTTTTTGTTAGTGATCTTAATAGAATTTTTTTCATATTAATGTAATTTTTCATCTAATTGAATACAATCTATTTGTGTATGATTGTCAGTCCAAAGAGGGAGAGAGGACAGAGGGGAACGTGAGGAGAAAGTACAAGGTCAGGAAGAACCAGGTAAGAAAACAGACAGGGAACAGTGACAGGCACAACAGAAACTGTTAAACTGACAAAGAGGAAAAAAAAACTGATTTTACTCACACAGTCTGGAAGTTGTGTTCTCCCTATATTAAAGCTGCTATACAGAATCTGCAAAACAAACTGGGTTGAAACATTTTTGACCCTCTTTAACAACATTCCAACATAACATTATCATTGATTGAGGAGATTAAAATTAATGATATATTTTTATGTGGTTCAGCCACAACTCTACTAAAACCTCAGCCAGTAATAGGTAGGCCAACTTTTGGACCGTCCAGTTGCCTGTATGACTGCCGCAGTACGTACATCACATTTGCACATTATCAGAAAGTGCCAAACAGCCCTGGTGGAGTGAGGAGCTGTAAAGAGAAGCAGATGCTCTGTTTATATTCTAAAAATGTTTTAATCTTGTTTCAAAGATTCTGTACAGCAGCTTTAAATGTTTTCCAAAAGCACACATACACTTATCAGTGTTTCTCAAACTTCTTACAGTGTGTACCACCTGAGAAAAAATGTCCAAAAAGTACCACTATGAAAGCATGAACCTCATAAATCTTACAACACAAAGTTATTATTATTAAATTAGTAAAATTAGTATCTGCAATAAAGATTTGTTGTCATTGTATACATTCTACCACAGGCAAAGTTGCCTCCATTTTTATAGTTTTTATTAATATTTTGTAATAATTTATTTGTAATAATTTATTCTGTTTTGGGAGTGTTTTTTTAATGTATCTGTATTATATTATACATACACAATAAAAGTGAATCTCTGTCCATAAAATGCACTCAGTTTACTTTTTACTCACTATGAGCATCACTCATTATTCTCCCCGAGTAATTAAGGTTAGGATATGTATTTTTTTCTATTCCAATCCATTCTTCTTTTGCAGCATTTAAATAACCTTTATCAGATTTGATGGTTTTGTTACAGGCAAAGTGTTTTGCTTTTCTTTCACAACTGTGGGGATTAAATTGTGTTAAAATGTACAAAACAGTGATGTCATGTTTTGTGACGAGGACACAGGCACAGAGAGACTTGATGAATTTAAGAATCGTATGATTTAATAAAGAAATTTGCAGACTTGCACAGAGATGGTAAAATTATGATGACTGATAACGGAGACGAAGACAACAGACAATGAGGACAGGGAGGAACAGGGGTTTAAATGCACCAAAGTGACAGTCAGAGAGAACTCGGGAGTCGGGACAACATTTAAGGATGCAGGGACTGACAGAGACAGGTTTATCTTGCCTGGCTGGGCAACTCTCTGGGTGCTCAGCACCCCCAAAGCTCTGATCCTGGAATCGCCCCTGGTATAACTAACGACACTATAACGAGCAGCTCCACGGTCTGTGCATCCGTGTGGACAGACTGTTTTCTGGTGAGGAGCAGTCCTGGGATGTGCGCCAGTAGTGGTGATAATAAGCTCCGTATGCGAAAAGTATGCACTGTGGGACTTTCTGCGCACCGCAGCGGTTTGGTACTGCGTTACGTAACAGGTGTGTAGTCTCCGCTGAGACTGGCTCGTGAAAACCACGCTGACTCCGGCTCCACGCCCTGCGCTTTGACTGAAAGGCGGTTCTTGAGCTTGTTTTCTAGTCCAGCTTCATATACCAGTGGCATTTGTTACGATGGTTTAACCGACTGCTTCTCGTGTAAACATTTACTAATATAACGACTTTCGGGATGTTTTACTTACTTTACTCCTTATTACACTGAGATCATCACATGGCGTTTACTTTGTAACTTGTTCTGATTGGTAAACGTGCTGCCCTGTTCCAAAACACTGTTGCATTGATCCAGCGCACTTTTTGTTGTTTGCTTCTGTCATGCGCCTAAAACTCTGCAGATTAATCAGTAAAATTCAAATTAGGCTAGAAAAAAAGGCGAAAGCAACTTTCTTTGTAATAAAAAAACAGAATAAATCTGGCAATGTATTTTTTTTTTCAATAACCTGTGGGACAGAAGGAAACGGGGATGAAAACTAAGCTGCTTATCAACCATTTAATATGTTTTTCATCCTCTAATTAGACCCTCCCCCAACCAAGAAAAAGTCATCTGCGATTAATAAAACAATAGTCTACTGGTCATTCTGTTTCTTCTCTCTCTCTCTCTCTCTCTCTCTCTCTCTCTCTCTCTCTCTCTCTCTGTTTTTTATTATGGGAACAAAGAGTTTCGGAGGTTCAGACATCGCACTGCACTTTGGTTAAGTAAGGGGGAGAATAACAGAAATACTCACCCCCGCCATTCTTGTAGCAAAGATATGGAAATCTCCACACGTTGCCAAGTCCAATAATAGCACCGGCCACAGACAGGATGAACTCCTTTTTGCTGCCCCACTTGCCACGCTCTTCTACAGTTTTTGAAGTGGTCTTTGTGGAGGAATGGAAGAGTCTGCACAGAGAGTCTGCCATGCTGCTGTGCAGAGAGCTTACCTAATGGTAAAACTGACACAAGTCCCCGAGTTTCTGGAGTGACGGGCTGGGGACCGTGTCATGCAGATGTGCACGAGCTTACCTAAATGTTACCCAATTGTTTCCTAACTGTCCGACTGTGAGGCCACAAACCGAGCTTTGCAAGACTGTCGGGCCAGCAGCCGACTAGTCAGTGAAGTCCAGCTCCCTCCTTAATTGTTTTTTGTTTTGTTTTGTTTTTTGTTCTGATAGAATTCTTTCAACATGTAGCAATTCGCGGTGCGTGCAGATGTTATAACATGACCAACAGCCTATAGGGACAGTGCGAGCATGACGGTGAAGAAACGTGCTTACCTGCCAAAATCCGTTACGCCCACAGGTGTTCCGTGGGTGTGGGCGTGCTCGGTATCTGTCCTGCGGGAAAAGAAAGAAAGAAAGAAACACACACACACACACACACACACACACACACACACACACACACACACACACACACACACACATCGTTTTCTTTCTTAAATGATCATCCATACATACACACATAGTATATATATATATATATATATATATATATATATATATACAGGGACGTGCAGAGGGGGGGGGGGGGGCTAGAGGGGCTTGAGCACCCGCCCCTTTCCTGATGAGTGCCCAAAGTGCCCTTTTGTTGAGGCAACTTTTAAATTTTTTTTATTTATTTATTATTTTTTTTTATGTGTGTGTGCGTGCGGAGTCCTGTCTGTGCCCCTCAACAATAATATTTAACTATTAATCATAGTTTTGCTAAATAAAAGGATCTGGCTTGCATCAGTCACATGATCACATTTAACCAATGATCGCCCTCGACGGCAGAACGCGCTGGTTACGAGCCGGGAACGAGCTCACAAAGAGCACGCGCATTTTTTGCGGTCCGGAGCTGTAGGAGAAACACAAGTTAACTCAGAGACACAGACTGATGCGACAAACCCAGTAAGTAGGTGTACAGCGCACACTGTAGTGTGTAGCACACAGGAGTATTAGCTTATTACGTACACGTTGGTAAGCTGTCTTGTTGCAACTGACGAACTGAAACAAACGAGCGTGCAGTGTGTGCAACAGCGCGACAAACATTACCTGTCCTTTTATTAACTCCACAAGTAGTGCTGGTCATAGCTGCTGGCTACCTGTGTAAGGCTGTCATGGGTCTGTAGCTCTGTCACCGTTTTAGGGAACATATTTAGTTTAAAAGTAAGTTTCCGGGCTTTTCCTGCCTTTCTGGAGGGATTATATTTCACTAAAAAACGATCTAATATGCATGTCCACATAATAATAATTATAATATATTAAAAAAACACACGCTGTATTTTAAAGAACATACATTAAGAAGCAGATTATATTAGATTTATATTTTAAATAAGACAAAAGATTGTATCTCTACAGTTTAAAAATGTAATAAGCTTTGCCCTGCACAGAGTGGATAGTGAAACAAATGGAATCATCATAAATACATTATTTCATATTTATTACTTCCCCCTCCTCATTGCTTTATTATTGTAGCTCTAGTAATAAATAATAATGTAAGGATGCCCATAGTATATACAGTATTCTGAAGAAGGTCTAAAATGTCACTGTGCGTGCATGTGTGTGTTTTATGTATATAGATTTTTTTTAATTATTACTCATGATATAACATTGTGCAGACATGGCTGGTAAGGACATGAGGAGGAAACAGCAGGAGCTGTGTGAGGCTACTAAAGGCAGTGCTATAACATTTTTCTGTCATCATTTTATTATAGATTAAGTGCAAGAGTTGTTAGGTGTGGATAATTAGATTATAGTTTATTGCAATAGCAAGTTGTGCCTTGTTCTCAGATAGACAGCAAGTGGAGAGTGATATATGAAATGATGGGAAGGAAGGAAGAAGAGAAGCAAAGAGTGATTCACAGGCAGAGCCGAGTTTATGTCACAGTTTTTCGTTGCCTTATGGTTCCAAGCGCTGTCACCAATCTTTGCATTTTGTTATTATCTCATGACACTTGTTTAATCAGCTACCATCTCTCCTGTGGACTTTTTAATGTCTACAGTCTCAGATCAACACAGCCCTGCCCTTCCCATATTAGATTCTTGATGAATGTGTGTTGTTGTTATTCAGCATGGTTCAATGTGCCCCTTTTTAACTTTGAGCACCCGCCCCTTTAAACCTCTCTGCACGTCCCTGTATATATATATATACTATGTTCCAGGCATGTCCCACCGGGAGGAGGCCCCGGGGCAGACCCAGGACACGCTGGAGAGATTATATCTCTCGGCTGGCCTGGGAACGCCTTGGTGTTCCCCCGGATAAGCTGGAGGAGGTGGCTGGGGAGAGGGAGGTCTGGGCGTCTTTGCTTAGGCTGCTGCCCCCGCGACCCTGCCTCGGATAAAGCGGATGAAGATGGATGGATGGATATGTGTGTGTGTCTGTGTGTGTGTGTGTGTGTGTGTGTGTGTGTGTGTGTGTGTGTGTGTGTGTGTGTGTGTGTGTGTGTGTATGGATGATCATTTAAGAAAGAAAACAGCTTTAAACAACAACTGTAATCTCCACACATTTCGACTTTTTCTCGAAATACAATTACGACTTTAATCTGAAAATCAAAATGATCGAAAGTCATTTTTTTTCTTAATGTGGCTCAAATACGCCTTCTTCAATAAAGCCACAGGCGGAATAGTGTTTTTAACTCAGTGTCACAAAGATCTGTTACACATTCATGAGTGCAAATTCAAGTTTATAAAATCAATTTTTTTACATTATCTAATGACGTAATTACAATGTTTTTTACGAAAAGATAAAAACGTAATGATTTAATATGATCATATTTTTAATAAAGGCCAGTCTCTGTCATTAGTTCTGTATAACTTTCAAATAAATATTTATCCTGATTTTCTTCCTGTTTATTTTCTTTTCAGCTGTACTTTTGCATATTTAATTTGCGTAATTTGTTATGCAAATAGTGCTGAATGCAGCATCTCTCTCTCTCTCTCTCTCTCTCTCTCTCTCTCTCTCTCTCTCTCTCTCTCTCTCTCTCTCTCTCTCTCACACACACACACACACACACACACACACACACACACACACACACACACACACACACCAGTATAGTTAAGCCAGTCTGAAAAACTTCTATAACCAACAGCGACATGTATTAACAAACCTTATGCTGAAAGTGTCAAAAAATAAAACGTGATAAAAAAAAATTCTGAGCACTCAGTAATATGTGGGGTTGATAAACTTTTGCAGACTGTGTGGCTTAGAATACACAAGAAGACTGTTACCTTTACAATCAGGGTGGCAAATTTATTTTAAATATGCAATGAGTCCACCAAAATTGTTTTTCTCACAATCAGTATTCCAGAACAGCAGGACAGGAAGCTCAAACTAGCTCGCCACTGCAAAAGTTTACTTATTTATTATTATTACTATTATTAATTTTTGTTTTTGCAAAGCCCTGTAAAAAACCTCTGTGCCATGTTAGAAAGGTATTAATATTAAGTACATAATGCATGCAATTAAAAGGCTTCAAAAAATGTTTCCATCAAATAAACTACATGGTGATTGTACATATCCCACAAATACAGAGAGTGTTGTGGGAACAAGCTGATACACCAAACCAAAATGTAGAAGTAATTTGTTGCTTAGAAGTTCACTTAGACTTATGTAATAACAAATTAATAACAAATTACAAGTAATAAAAAATAACAATCCTGTAATAACCTGTATCAACAAATTACAGGTTAGTATAAAAACAAATGTGCATAAATAATGTAAATAATATAAGAAATATGACGTGGATTGCCATTAAAGACAGATAATAAAAAATCATTTTTACAGTTAGATGCAAATATTTTTGGACACTGACATAATTTGATGTTATTTAAGTTGATTATTAAATCATATTAAAGACAATACTATGATGAACCTAGACTTACAGATTTGTAACTTTAATTTAAGGGGATGGACAAAAGCACAGCATTAACTGCTGATAAAGAGCCATTTTCATGCATAGTCCACTTTTATCAAGAAATGAAATCTAAATGAAGACAATAAATAATAAATAAAATTCTTATTTTTTATACTTCATTGAGAATTCTTGCAGTAAATGGTTACCTGCACCCAGAGGAGGAGCCAGACATTTGAAACACCCGGGGCTTAGCCCTAAAGGGTAGTATGCATGTGGGATTTTTTTTTTTTTTTGAGGGGGGGGGGGGGTGTAGAAATGACTGAAAGATTAATAGGCTCTGTTTTGAGTTTTGTTCAAAAAAGAATGACTTCATATAGGGAAATATATATATCACACATGCAGGACACCTTAAACTAGTTTTTTAATTGAGCAGCAAGACAGAACGAAGTCGGGGCTGTATCAAGACACAGGGACTAAACCCCAATTCAACCAGACCCAGAACTGATCCAGAATTAAAACAGGACTACAACAGTTCAAAAGCAGGATTACTGAGGACTTAACCAAGACATAACCACAATCAGAACTAGATGATAGTAGCACTAAAAATCATCATAGACCTGCACTACACTTATTTATTTAATTCTACCAAAGTACAATATTTAGATTGAGAAAAGTTTATATAATTATTTAGCCTTGTTGTGCAAACAAGCCTGCAGAACTTAATAAATATAGAATTTGAAAAATAGCAAACCTAAAAAGAAACACTAGGTACGAGATACATGAGTACCTATGATACAGTGATACTTTTAGTAAGCAACCATTTGACTAACATGTGTGTCTCACCTGCTCTTGTTCATCTCTGTTCTGTCCTCATTCTCCATCTCAATCTCTGCTCCTCTCTCTCCCTCTTTGTGCTGACAATCATCAAATATACAGTTGAAACCAGATATTTACTCTTCAGATCAAAACACAAACACTTTTTTAATTGTAACATCAAATCAGACTAAATGTTTATTTTTTTAGATTGATAAATATAAAAACATATTTGTTAACTTTAAGAGTAAAGAGAGAAACTGTCTGTGTTTTTTAATTGCAAATGGCACCAAATTGTATTCAAACTGAGCCACACTTATGGAGCTCCACAGTTCTTTTCCTGGTGTTTTGGTTGACATCTCTTGATTTTCCCATGTCAAAGAAACAGGCTCTGTGTTTTGCCTTATATGCATCCACAGCTGTGCCACCAATTTACTCACATGGACTCTACTAACCTATCAGAAGCTTCTTCAGCTCAGAATGGAATCGTCTGGAGTTTTCTTATTAATTAACAATAAACTTAATGTATATGTACTCCTAAATTTAATGAAAGTGATAAAAAATAGACAGCTCTGTCTCTCTTTATTCTGACATTTAACTAATTCAAAATATATTTCAATATTTATCTAAAACAAAAGTTTACTCTAAATTGATGTTGTACAGTAAAAATGTTTTATGTTTTCTCCCTAAAGTGTATGTAAATATCTGGTTACAAATGTGAATATCCTGCTGTGTACTGAAACTCCTCTTGTTTTGCATAGAAATATACTGAACAACATACAAAGCATAATATATAAAATAACATTTACCTGAGTTTTTTCTTTGAAAGAACCCTCTAATGTCCATTCTTATATTTCAGTACATAACTGAAACCGAATTAGTCGGGGAGGGTAAGAACTGAAAATATGAAATAAACACACGTAAGCTAAGACTCTCTAAAAAATAGCATTTGTTCGGCTTTTCATTTCGCCATTTGTTGATTCACTTGAAGAGCAAGTAAAATAATATTGGTCAAGTGATCAGTTTCATATCAATCTTTCGTGATGCACCGTCATATTTACATTATTTGTACGGTACGAATGATTTGCTTTGGTACCTGGTCAAACTTAAGCTCTCCTTAGTATGGCTGGCTCCGTCTCTCCAACAGCGCACTCACGGGCAGCAGCTCCCCCCGCCCCCTCGCTCAGTCGCTTAGTGCCTGAGCTTGGATCATACCAATATCAGGGGGGGATTCACGCACAGTCGTAAATTCCCACAGTGTGCACTATGTGCTTCGAATATTGTGTGTACTTTTTGTTTTATACAGTTGTCAGCCAGGCATCTAACTATGAAAAAATTACACTCCAAAATACCCCGGGCTTCTGACAAAACAACCCGGGCTTAAGCCCCGTAAGCCACCCCCACGCTCCGCCCCTGCCTGCACCCATTGATATCGCCACTGATTTCCTCCGTTGTGATGCTTTAATGCAGCTGTCTTGATTTGTGACTTTTTTGTTGGTCTTCTGCGAGTGTAAAGCATGCTCAGCATGGTGAAGACTTATGCAAAACCCCTGTGATTGCTCCAGGTTATTGTCCACCAGCTTTGCTGCATTTCACTGAACCTGTGCAGAAAGTATAGCTTTGCACCTTGTTTTTCAGGTATTGTTATTTTCTTCTGATCATGAGTTTTCCATCGTTTTTTATACCTGTCCTTCTGGTAAGGTAGGAGCTCAGTTTTATCTGTTGATAGTTTTTGGCAAAATCTAATCTAAACTTTCTTTTCTTGAGAGAAATAAAAAATGTAATCCGATCTATTAAATATCAAAAAAGCACCTCACAAAACTTGGGACATGGCGTAACTCGCCTCATAACCATAGCATGTCGGAGCAGTGTGCTCACGTGATAGAGCGGCTGTGTGTATTTGTAGCCTCGCTACCAAACCAGCATTTCATCTCCGAGGAAGTTATCCCAGAGAGAAGTAAAGCAAGTGTGTAAGTTCATCTCTGAATGTTTGTAAAGCATTCCCACGTTAAGCTTAACACCCGATATATGGAGCAACTGCCTCTCTCTCCCTCTCCTGCTGCTACTTCAATCATGAAACTGCTTAATGATCAGCTGATCGGCTTTTCTGTCGCGACTCCCGTTTCTCTTGTTTGTTTTTGGCCCACTTTGTACCAGAAAGAGGAAACCAGCGGCTGAATAACAGCAGCACGTTTAAGTTTGATAAGCTGTTAGAATTTATTTAATATTAGTTTCTACACCAGGATCTTTTTCTATGTAGCTGACGGCTGGTAACTGTGCAGGGGCGGATCCAGCAAAGTTTAGCCAGAGGGGGCCGATAGGGCATTAACAGGGAAAAGGGGGCACAAAGACATACTTTTCTTTCTTATTCTCATTTAAAATGTCTAGCTTTTAATAAATAATTATCTGAATCTTACACCCAAAGTTTTAATCTGATGTAAAATGTATAGAAGTCCATTATTGTATATAGTAACTGTTAAGTCTAATATACCCTAGTAAGCTATAATACTTTTTCCTTTGGGAAGATACCATCTGTGCAGTCTGCAATTCTGTTGAAGAAAGATGTTGAATCTATTTAATTATTCTTGAAAAATAATTTAATTCTGTGCATTTTTTTTCCACACTGCATCAAATTAAAGTTGATTACATCGATTAAGCATCATGAGGTGGAGGGTGGGTGGTGGTTCCCTGTTTTCTTTTGCTGGGAGTTTGCAACCCTATTAGTTAGGTTGCTTAATATTTCGGCTAAGTACTCTTTAAAATACCAGAATAGGAAGGATGGAGTAGGTTTAACTTTATTAGATTGATCAGTGTTGCTGAACTATGAAATATTTTGGGTGCAGTGTATTTTTTTACATACAGGTATAACAGAATAGCTTTAGTGTTGTTGTTTATTTAAACTTGAGTATGAACTTATACAAAATGCAGCAAGATATTAAAAAAAAGTTTTATTGATTAAAAAACACACTATATCAGATTCATATCGGTATCAGCAGATATCCAAATTTATGATATCGGTATCGGTATCAGACATAAAAAAGTGGTATCGTGCCATCTCTAGTTTTAACCAGCTTTTATCTTCTTTTTATGTCAGAACAATAAGAAGAAACTACTTTTGGCTACTCCATTGTGACAAGGGTTCACCACAGCAGGATCCTCAGCATGTTTGATGTGGGAAAGTTTCACACCAGACGAACCCTGAAGGGATTTGTGTCTCTGGCTGGATTCAAACCAGGAACCTTTCAATCATCAAGTGAATGTGTAAACCACTGCACTTTGCAGCCACTTATCTTTACGATAGACTTGGACAATCACATGCCCAGCTCCTGGAAAGTCCTCTTCAGCCACAGAAACCATCCTCTTCCATGGATGTGTAGGTCTATCTTGCAGACCTCACCACTGTTTTCTCTCTTTTCTCTGAATTTGACCTTCTAATGTTCTCACTGTCTCTTTAATGACTTTCTAATGTTTTAACAATGTAAAAATCACTCATTCATTTTCACTGGTAGCATCTTTGACTGCATGTTGTAAATTTTCAGCAGCAGCTTAAAATGCAAATGCCACCTTCTGAACACCCCTCAAACATTTACCTGCTTGATGTATGAAGAATTAATATACTTAAAAGAAAGAAAAGACAAAGCACACACATATCAATGAAATGGCTTTAGTGCAATTATAATTGAGCCCCTCAAGATGACGGACAACATATAATTATTGCAAGAATTTGTAAATGATTAAAGCAATATTTTTGTCCAACCCCCACATTAAATCTCTAAAACCACGTCTACATCAAATTCATAACTGTACGTAACATAAAATCTTCCTACCCACACAGCTAAAATAACAGAAACCATGTCAGTGTATAAAATATATGTTGAGCTCACTGTATCCACACACACATCAGCTGCAACTTGATTTTTTTGTTTGTGTTTTTTTCAGATTGTGTAATAATCTGAGGTCACAGTGGACGGTGATAATTTGCATCTTCTGATCCTTGAACAAGGTGACAGGCTGTAATCCTTTATCCTTTACTGAAAAAAAGTGTTGGCAAACTTCACAAACCTTGTTATCTCAAAAGTGTGTTATTGCTCTATGCCTCACAGTGACACATTATTGCTTATTGTGCATGTTGCAGAGACCTGAGGGCTGTACTACGAAGTGGTTTAACTAATTTTCCCTGTGGTCATTTAAAAAACTAAACAAACCCAAACTCATCTTGAGTGGTGTTTGTGGTATATGACACTATGAAGGCAACTGAGATGTTGGCGAGTCAACTCAGTGTTGAGTTGCCTTCATATCGAAAGGGAACTTTTGGCACAAGAATATTACATTAATATATTTCTTTCAAAGGGAGCAAGTAACACTTTCAACAACAACAACAACAATAAAAAAGGCCATTAAAAATTTTACACTGCCAAGTCAAAAAAACAAGAACAACTCAAATGTTTTATTAGAATTGCTTCAAATTTTGATGACAACGCAAATTCCCATGGTATCGTTTCATAATCTTAGGCAAGAATTGCACAAATTTTTCACTAAGATCTTGTATTGTGTCAGCTGATTCATGTGTGAAAATGTTGTCTCGTGTTCCACAAACAACTCTGTGCAATATTTGCAATATTTTTTCTTATATTTGACTGTGCAATAATCACTGTGCAATATACTCACTCAAATGTGCAATCCACTGGTATTCCTATTCATCCATATTATATATTCTGTATTTATATATGTGTATATGTGCATATTTGGTATATTTATGTGTCACACAGTGGAAATTTGTATTTATCTTGTATATTGTTTTTATTCTGATTTTTAGTGTTTATTTATGAGTGTCGTTTTATTTGCATGGTTTTATTCTGTTTCTATTGCATGGTTTTTAGTGTTTTATGTGACATGGTTTTTATCCACTGTGGACTGGCTGCACATGGGACAAATTAGCTGATAGGGACCACCTGCTGAGGCAGGGGTGTGTCCAGAGGTGGCCTATCAGCTGTCTAAAGACCTTTTAAAAACAGGCTAGCTGAGCACTGAAGGAGAGAGGCCCCAGACTGGAAGGTTAATGCGAGATAGCCAGCGTGACGCGGCAACCCAGTCCTGACCTCATGGAACGGCAACAGTAAGAGACAACGCGTGTGATTGGCAGCAGGGCAGAGGTTTACCTCTGTCTGCATTTGTGAGTAGGGTCTCTACTGTTGTTTACTGGGTGCCGCTGGATTGGGAGAGGGTTGCCATGGCCATGAGCCAGGGCCGCTTCTGGGACCATTGTTCTGGCCCCTATTTGTTATTTTACAGGACACCGATGCAAGGGGAGCTGTGGCGGTGGTCGCATGATGGATTCGGGTGCAGAACGCAAGCCAGGCTGGGAAGTGATGGGCCAGCGGAAGGACAAGAAGATGGGAGGCTCTTTCTTGTCTGCCGAAGACGAGGCTGGCGTGGACTCTGCTCTAAAGAAGGAATTCCTGGCCTGCTGATGGACCCATAATGAACATGTGGCATAATTATACCAGGGGGGGGGGGGTTTGGTGAATGTAGAAAATGGTAGTTTTACGGGTTTTAGAATTGTTTTATTTAGTTTTAGTAGATTGACAACATTTTATTATGTGCATTTTAAGGGTGTTTTTATTTGTGCTCCCTGGCCTAGTAATAAACTGTTTCTGATCAGACCTGCTTCCTCTCTGTGCCCATGGTATCTGACTCTCTTGCTCCCCCTTGTATTTTAAAGAATCTTTCTTTTTAGTGCGACCGCTTTAGTGTCGCCACGTGTTACATATGCTCACATCCATACTCTCAATCCCCTTTATTGTAACATGCAACTTCTGTCGGTGCTGCACTACTGGAAACTGAATTTCCCAGAGGAACCCACCCGAGGGATTAATAAAGTTTCATCTAATCTAATCTTTCAGAGTTGCTGAATCCTCGATTTGTCTTCTCAGAACCATGAGAAAAAAAAACACATTGATGGCAATTCAGTACATCAGCGGTAGTCAGCTGACCACTGATAAGTAGTTTTCCTAAAGCCACACAACTTGTACTGTCTTAACAATGTGGAAATGCTGTTAGCTTCATAAAACTTTTTTCCCAAGATGAAAAAATTTCATCCTTTTTCCCCAAGATGATGGTTCACAATCATTCTCTTACCAGCTTGCTTATTTAAATACGGGTGGTTGCTTTTCTTTCTTTCTTTTTTTGACCAGGCAGTGTAAGACAGATTCAGCATAGATGCAGGAGAAAATTTAGAAAAACTTTTTCCAGCTGCCTACATTAATAGGCTTATCAATATTATTGCCACATTATTAAAAGTACATTTCAACACAGTTACAGTTATGAATTCTATCAATCAGCAGAAATTGTGGCAGTGTTTGTGGCAATCTAATGTGAAAGTCAACTACAAGGCTCAAGTGCTTTTGTTTGAGGATTGTGGTGCTAAATAAGAGCCAACCAAACACTGGAATGATTTGAAACTGATTGCTGCTAGCAAGACAAAAAATGTAGCGGGGAATAAAGTTACCTCGCTAGTCACTAGTCTACACGGTCTCTCAAAACTCGACCTGCCTCTGAACTCTGCTAGAAGTCTTCGGAATTAATGATCTTATCAGTATTTCCTTTACAAAACCTTGAGTTTAAAATAAAATAAAAACATCACATCTGAAAAATTTATAAAAATGTTATGGTTTTCAGACTTGCATCTCCATCTCAGCTCCACCTCTTCCCTTGTATTCGTTGGCAACAGGAGTAAGAGTAATGTCTGGGTTTAAAGGGCACTGCTCGGGCTGCTTTGCTTTTCTGTGCGTCAAGCTCTGCGGGACGCACAGCTGCCTGAGGTTCTGTGGAAAGACGATCAGTTCAGTCCATTTGCAATAAATCATAACTTTTCAAAATGTGCAGAAATGACCAAACACCTATTACAGCTTCCCCAGTGTCCCTCACTATTGATTAGATTACTGCTAATTTGTTTGTTCTACGAATTTTGAAAATGAACAAGTTTACAGTTTAACAGACAGGATGATGGCCGGGAGTCTTCTACTTGATCTGCTGACTGTTCCTCTAACACCAGAATGAACTCAGGACTTCTAATGGAAATGTTTTAATAACTATTAGATGGATTGTGATGGGATTTAGTACAGATATTAATGCCCCCACACAGGATGTAGGGGATAACTTTACTGAGCCCCTGATTTTTCATTATTCTTACATGTTTCCAGATGGATATCTTATCTGAACGACACTGGAGCATTTTTTTTTTAACTCAGTGACCTTTCAGCCAGTCCAATCTAATGACGGCCTTTTGGCTTTTCTGGCAGCAAAAGCATATTAAAGTTTAAGGTAATCCATCAGGAAGTATTTTGTTGTCTGGTGCCCAGCTTTGCTAATGTTTTTGGCCTAAGATGAGTTGCTGAACTGTCTGTGTTAATAACTTGTGTCAGAGAGGCTGCAACTTTAAGGACACTGATGTGAAAAGCTTTTACTTTAAACTACAGAATTGTAAGGTTTAATGCTCTTGAATGTGTTGGGCTGTTAGTTAAAGAAAAGAACATTCTGATGTGTTGGCAGATTAAAAAGCTCATATAGTTTTAGATTTTTAAAATATTTTGTTCGGCACCAGTAACAAGAGGAGACATGCACACAGCACTGCTGAATCCAAGCATGGACACTGTTTTGATCCATCCGCCACACTACCTTAGCCTGACTGCACTTGTCATGGTGGAAAAACATTTAACACTAAACTGAACTGAATTAGTAACAAGATCACCTGGGAGCTTAATGGTGTTTCGGTGGTGCTCCTGTTTTCTTTACTGAGTGCATACCTGCCAAATTGTCCCTTTCATTGTAGTAACTTTAAAGATGATCCACAGAGGAACTAGAAGAACACAGAACAGTCCAAGAAACCAGCCCAAAGCGTACGCCCAGGTCGGATAGACGTAGGTTTTGTTGAACTTGAGAGGCTTATATTTCACAATTGAAAAGACAAAAGTACCCTGAAAGAAACACAAACAACACAACAATGAAGTTTTGAAATTTTAAAAGAAATTCAGTTTTAGAAAAATCTTTATCATCACCAGGGAAAGTACAATGAGTATAGGTTGCTAAGTATAGGTTATCTACAGTTACTCTAAATGTATATGGATACTTTTGATTTGTGTTCTCTTCATCTGGGAATATTTTCTGTGGATTCATTGTTCCTTCATTGTCAGCAAATCTAAAATAAGTTATTAAAGAATTTGATTTTTGGTCAAGAAACATCTTGCTTGCAGATGCTGGTGTCACTTTCCCTCCAAACCCCTGTTTTCCCTGCTGACATATTTATCTGGCACGATGCTCATTGACATTTGTCTACAAGTCCTTTAGTTTCTGCTTTGCCTTGCTGGCTGTTCATAGTGTGATAATGTAGGGTCCTTGCATTATGCAATAAAATACATCTTGAGATGACTGTTTTTGTGAACTGTCTCTAAAAAATAATCCTGAAATAAATGAAAACAAACACACACAATAATTAATAATGAAATAAACTATAGTAGATTTTCTCTTTTTTCCCCCCACTTTTCCTATCTCTCGCCACCATATTCGTATAACTGTCTCATACTAGTTTTAGTGTATCACCAGCAGGGTGCACCCTGCACAGTTTATCACAGAGTCATATGCCACAATGACACTGGAAGGTTATGGACACTTTTTTCTCTTCTTTATTCACTTGCATCTCTTGTTCATTCCTCACCTCAAACTATTTCCTGAACTAGAAGAGGAAGTTTTAGCTTTCAATTGTTGTTTGGTGCTTTATCACAAAAAGAGTCCACAAGTTTTCATGAATAAATTAGACTACTTGTGTTCTTAGGAACTCTGTTTCACTCACTAGACACACAGCAGGGGTAACGTAAAGCCAACAATGCTTCATTAGAGGCCAGGGACGATAACCTATCATGTCTTCAATGTTGTCATAAAGACGATCAGCACCTGAGCAAAACATGAGAAGTTAATAACAAGGTTAGAATTATCACTATAAATTTTACCAGGACTGATAAAATAATAATAAAATCATAAGAGTTATTAATGAATAGAATCATAAAATGCTTTCTACAAAGTCAACCAAAACAGTGAAAGTCATTCCTAAACAGTGTTGGACAAGTTACTTTAAAAGAGTAATTAATTATAGTTACTAGCTACTTCTTCAAAAAAACTAACTGAGTTAG
Organism: Diplotaxodon limnothrissa; assembly: GCF_057381915.1. Classification (NCBI taxonomy): domain Eukaryota; kingdom Metazoa; phylum Chordata; class Actinopteri; order Cichliformes; family Cichlidae; genus Diplotaxodon; species Diplotaxodon limnothrissa. Next base: position 22,835,877 of record NC_140600.1, read on the forward strand.
TAACTGAGTTACAATATTCTAAAAGTAATTAATTACTTGAAAGTAACTATTGTGTTACTTTAAAAAAAATGTTTAACCCTCTGGGGTCCAGGGTATAATTGGCCATTTTTAACTACTTTTGATTTTCCCTCCACATTTCACCTTTAAAAACGATTTACTTTGCCTTGTTTGGTCTCATTCTTTTCAGCACAACCTCACGTGTCTGAATTTACAGTCATCTTTTCATTTTGACATACTGTATTAACACAATTGATCTAAAATCAGACAAACAACATAAAATCAGAGTAGAAAAGTTATATTTGTACTGTAACAACCACAAACATGTTTAATGAATCATATTTCATAACTTTAAATGCAAATATAAATTGTCAATTTTAAAATCCTATGCACAAGTTTTGCAAACAAAGTTATTTGCATCCATTTACCTTTTACCTTGATTTTTTTAAATAACCATTTCAAACTATTTACAGAACAATCAGCTGTTCTGCATTCAATAAGATGCCACACAAATTATTTGTGCCACTCCAAAACAATAATTTCTGTCCACTATAAAGGAGAACATCACAGCCTGATACCTGCAGGCCTGACAGCAGCAGGTGTTTCACTCCTTTTTCTACCTGGAGACAGCAGTCGCCTCATTGTTCTGACACACAACACAAAACTATCCACAACACTACACACTAACTACACAAGACAACACATTAACTACACACTCCAAACACGCTAAATTCACAAATCTCTCACGTCTCAAAACTCTCTCTCTCTCTTTTTCTGCTGTCTCTCTCTCTCTTTTTTTCTGCTTGCTCTCTCTCTCTTTTTTTCTGCTTGCTCTCTCTCTCTTTTTTTCTGCTTGCTCTCTCTCTCTTTTTTTCTGCTTGCTCTCTCTCTCTCTCTCTCTCTCTCTCTCTCTCTCTCTCTCTCTCTCTCTCTCTCTCTCTCTCTCTCTCTCTCACCATCACTCCTAAAACTTTCCCTGTTTGTTTGTTTGTTTGTTTGTTTTGCTCATAAGCAGAGAGTGCTTGCTAGCGCTGTCCTTAGACAGTAAACGTGACAAAACTATTGAGGAAAAAACGCCGCCTATATATTGTTTATCATGACTCTGGTTTTACGTGGCCTATCAACACAATTTAAAAACTGGTATATATCACCTTGTTGCTTTGTCATGTTGAAGTGGTCATGTGATTGGCTTACCACGACTACTTTATTCTTCCTCAGTCAAACAGCAGCACTCATGCGATTGTTTTGCCTCCTTAGCTCCAGGTGTTGTGCAAGACAGTGACCGTGATTACCGTTAGTTAGATTACTCGTTACTGAAAAAAGTAATGCCGTTAGAAACGCCGTTACTTGTAACGCCGTTATTCCCATCACTGTTCCTAAATAAGATAGCTGTACGATGTCAGTAGATGACAATTGATTTTTAACAGTCGTGCAATCAGTATTTGCCAATTTATCTGACACATTATGATTATTGACACCGTGGTGCCAGTGGTTCGGTCCTAGTTGAGCATCACCGTCTCACAAAGAGTTTAATAACAATATTTACACTTAGATATGAATGAAGATATCAGCTGACATCACCGCTTCACACACCAAATGTTTTTCTCATCCTAACCAGGAAACACTGTGAGGCGGTCCATAAAGCTTTGTTCATGCATTGCAGATGTGTTGTTATAGTTGAATGTTTAGTGTTCTTTAGATCTTTTGCGTTCATTCACATTCAAAGAATCACTACTTTCAGCTGATTTGGTGCCACAAAGTACACACATAAGGAACACTAAATGCATTTGAAAATGACACATTTAGTTAAAGCACAAAGAAAAACAGTAAAATGAAGGTCTGCATATTAATTTTTTTGAACATACAAAATATGACCACATCTTCTCCAGTCTAAATAACCTCAGCACTATCCCGCACATTATCTTTAAGCATCAGTTTCTTCCATCACATGAATAGAAATGTTTCAGGCCATTGCTTCTAGTAAATAACGGGCACACTGTACACATCTTGTACAATTTTAGAGCTAACCAAACCATGCAAAGGTTTAGGCAAGCTTAGCTTGATCTCTCAGATGATTACCAAGGTTACAAGTTCCACATCAGCCAATCAATCAGCAGCCACTGGCTCATCTAAGTAGCTCCTTAGTATTTTTAATATTAAGACAAATGATGCAAGGAAAGTAGGAAAAAGCTATAGGACGGATTTCCAGGTATCTTTAGTTTGCAACACTATTAACAAATGGTAGTTAAAAGGAAGTTGATGTGTGAAAGAAAACCTAACCTCTAGCAACACCTGCCAAACCACAAGACTTTTATGCATAATCGACACTAAATTCAGCATCAGAGGTTTGCAAGTTTGTATATCTAAATTAGGCTAAACGGAGAAAGTCCTATGGGTACATGAAGTTAAAGCAGAACTTTCTAGCCACAACACATGTCAGCTGTTAAGCAGTAGGATGGATCCATTATGCCTTCAGGTTATGTTTCAGCCAGTGGCAGTAAATACAAGCAGTTTTTTTCACAAGGCAAATGTCCAAACATTTGCTAAAAAAGCTAAAAATGAAAAGAGCAAAGCATCAACAACAACATTTCAACATGAGTACATAAACAAAAGGTGAGAACCCCACCTGTCACTCTGTTTCACAATTTGAGAACCACTGATTTAACGAATTCCTTAGTTAGCAAGAGGGAGATATAGGAAATATTAGATGAGCCTCTGGAAGAATGCAGTAGTTAGTGGTCATAATTTTAACCTCTAACTAATTTGAGAGCTTTTTTTTTTAACACTAACTTCACATAATTGTGCTGTTGGACTGGGCCTGAAGGGAAAACTCCACCTCAATAGAAAGTGTTTAAAAAGTGAAGCTGCTGGTAAAGTGGTGCTGAGCCAGTACCCACAAGACACGGCTTATTCTTGTGACCCCAGCTGAGCAAGATTCAGAATAGCTGGAATGAACGCCTATACAGTAAGCCTAAATTTTGGCCTTTTAGTAATAAGCGACTCAATAAAAGCAGTCTTAAGTGTATTTTCAATTAATGTGGGATTAGCAGGATTTGAATCAGCTTTCTTAGCCAGATCTGTGCAAACATGCAAGGATTTGACTCTCGGATTTTAATGACTCACCATATATCCATCCAATCGCTATCGACTGACACACAGAAAGAAGGAGAAGATTGTTTCCACTACACACATAATGATCAAAGAGTTGAAGGAAATACAAGCCACCCTGCAGGAAGACAGAGAGGTTAATTGGTATAGCTAATCAAAGATAAAGACAACAAATGCATGCATACAAATTCAGTTTTGCCTAGAAAGAAGTAAGTTAAGAGTAATGAGCACTGGTCCATTTTTACACCCTACTGAGGGTAGTGTAAAGACTTGTGGGAAAGTTAATCAGAGCTCTCACCTCGGTGACGAGGAGGAGGCCGAGAAAAAAGCAAACAGAGCAGAGGCAGAGCAGCAGCAATTCTCGACGATAAGCTCTTCGAAACACATTGGGGAACATATCCGTCACTGAGGTCATCAAACACTCCAAACTCACAAACTGCAAGAGACGCAGACAAATCAAACACATTTACTAAGAACCAAACATGTACAGTGGTGAAAAATAAACAGGATTTCTATTGGCTTAAAGCAAACCTGTGTATCTGCCCCCAACAAGATGACCATGATGAAGAAACATATAGCCCATAATTGAGGTAAAGGCATCATGGCTACCGCGCGCGGATAGGCAATAAATGCCAAGCCAGGTCCTGTTCAGAAATATTTTCAGTCATTGATGGCAACTTAAATATTTTTGGATAAAACTGCTTACTGCAGCCTTCTCCCAATTTATATTTTAGTTACAGCACTCTAAATGTTTTAAATCTGGACTCACAAATTCTTGCAACATCCTACTGTTAGGCATAATGACCTGATAGCATTCATTTATTTCATTGGAAGGAGTTTAAGGTCAGGAGGATTGTTCAGGATTAAAGGCGGGGAATTACTGTATTAGCCGTGCTTAGCTAAGAGAAGCTAATACAGGAATTTTGTCTCCAAAATTAAATTAAAGCCATTTCCATGCCAAGTAAAAACACAGGCCCAGCTTTTCCATTTAGCATTGCTTTGTTTTGCCTTGATTTTGGTTGGGTTTTTTTTTGTTTGGTTGATTGGTTGTTTTTTTTTTTTTTTTTGGGGGGGGGGTATTTTAAAGTGGATTAATAAAACCCACTGACAGTGTAATGACTTCATTAAATATAACAGAAGTTGTGTAATGATGCCCTACCAGAAGCTGCCACTTCTGATATTGGCAGTCCTTGTTCGTAGGACATAAATCCCAGAACAGAAAAGATTGCAAACCCTGCAACAAAACTGGATCCTCCGTTAACCAAACACAGAACAAATGTGTCTCTGTGGAGACAGAAGAAAACACACAGCATTCAACAAAGAGCAAAACAAGAAACACACTTAAAGCAAAAGCAGCTGTTTAAAATGTTGAAATATGAAAAAAAAAGTACCTTGCTGCCCAAGATATTAAGTAAGAAGAAAAAAGTTGTACAGGATTTGAGCATTATGTAAACTTTTTTTATTTACAGTCTGCATGTTATTAAGAAAGCCTGTGCAGTTTTATGAAAGTATCACTTTGGTGCTCCCTGCTGGCTATTTTAAAACTAAGTGGCCAGGGATTAAATAACGTTGAAAACATCTGTTTAGTGCAGTTTTATCTTGTCATAACAATAAGATTACTAGAATTTTTGAGCATATTTTTTTTAATTTAAGAACATGGGCGGGGGAGCGTACTCACTTGTAACAATCATTGTTATACTTATTGTAACTGCCCAGAGCCGTCAAACTCCCCTGACAAATCCCAAAGGAGAAAAGGACTTGTGCACCCGCGTCCATCCAAACCTGATGCCAACACACAGATATTAGTTTACTCATCACTAAATGATGATATTCATTGTGTAAAATGTAGGTATTTTAGTATTTAGGCTTCCGTGGGTAGCGTGCAAGCTTGCAGCTTTTCTTGGTATTGACACATTGTTTTGATCTTAATACTTACTTGAGGGTCCACCAACCTTGTGGGGTCAGGATACAGGTAAAAAGCTAAGCCGTTTATGGCTCCTGGTAAAGTGAGTCCACGAGCTAACAGAACCACCAACATCACGTAGGGAAAAGTGGCCGTAAAGTAAACTACCTGTCAACAAGAAGGAAATGCATGGTTCAAAGCAGACATCACAGGGACAGTGTAAAGTTTGATGTTCTTTGGTGTAAGAAAACATTTTCCATCTAAACATATTTCAGACAATACATTCCTCATTTGTGCCATAGTATTGTCTCTCTTTTTTTGCTTGCAAAATGAGACATGACTGCTGTCTGCATTTAGGTGTAACTCCTCTTCCTCCAAATACATCCCTGTGCCTCCTCCCAAAGAGTTCAGATTTAGTTTGAGCTGTTCACAGAACATTAAGCAATACTGGAACCATGTGATCTTTGAAACTTAAGAGGGGGTTGCTGTTACCTTAGGTTCTTACTCATCTCTTTTAGAATTGCACATGTGCAATTCTAAAAGAGATGTGTAGATTACACTACTGCAGTAGTGTAATCTACACAGGAAGCCACTCCCAGGGAGAGTACCAACAGTCCTGAACTTTTGCCTTGTTACATCCTGATAAACTCCAGCTTGTATGTATTTCTGTATTGTCCTTCTAAGGTCCTATGAAGGTTCTTTTGATTGAAGTATATGTTCCCACCAACAAATTTATATGAGACGATTAAACTTTCAGCAACCAGACCTTGGATGTGACTCTGATAATTTTCTTTTCAGTGACCAATTAAAACAATCCTGGTATTTTCCAAGGGTTCACAAATGTATTCTTGCAATATTACTTCAAAAGGTACCGCAGATGTGATAGTAGATGTATAAACTGTGTTTACAGAACTTATTTTCTAAATGTAGACTAATAAATCATATTTTAAAGATGTTTCTCTACCTTTCCAGTGGACTTCACTCCTTTCCAAACACAGAAGTAACAAATGATCCATGCCAGTAAGAGACACAAGGCCAAATCCCACCTCAGGCTACCAATCTCCTCAATCCCTTGAGATATACCCAGTACTCTTCTCCTGAAAAGAAACCCATATTATTTGTTAAAACAAAAGCCATTTGGGCGCAAAAGAACTTTTTTCACAACTACTATAAGTGATAACAGAGTTGACACAATGCAAATGTTACAATATTTATTTACAATAAACCAGAAAGTCAGTTATGTAGTTGCCCATCAGCCAGACACTAACCTCCCTTATTTATCTATATAGATATAAAATGCACATAATTTCAACAAATTCAGTGGATTCAAATCTCATTACCTAAAATATGTTCAAGGTATTTATTTAGAATGCAATTCTACAGATAGTCTTTTAGTTCTGATACGTCTTCTTTTATCCACTTGTCTAATTCCAACAAAAGTGTATTTTTGTGACAGGCTGCTAGTCACAAAGTGCCTAAAGATATCATTTCAGAGTTAGGTGCTTTTTCTACACCTAAATGATTGATGACAGTGTTTAGTAGTTAGTAACACAGCAACAAAGAAGCAACAAAGAAACACTTCGAAAGACTTTCAGACTTTCACTTTCAAAACTATTGAGCACTTAAAAAATAAAAAAAATAAAATAAAATAAACTACAATAAAATCTGGCAACTTGGAAAAATATAAACAATGAGGGGTGGCTCAAGACATTTGCACAATACTGTAAAATCCCAAATACTGGAACCTTGATTTAATCAATTAATGTATCAAATGATACAGTGCAATACTTATACAGTAAACACCACAGATGAAAAGGAATCAGAAATGATTATACTTTTATTATATTCAGTAAATGACATGTTACTGTCATGGAGTTAAAATGATAAGGTGTTATAATCACTGTAAATGACTCATTTTGCATTGTGTTGTTTGGTGGTTACTAGGCAACATGATGAATCATAATATGTAAAATAGATAAGAACTTTTAGCAGCCAAGTTTGGTTGCATAACTTATGACCATGTAAGAGGAGTTTGTGAACAAACTGATACATAGAGATTTGCTGCATTTTAATGTGTGAAGTCACTAGTTGGCTGTAACCAGTCATATCAGGGGCAACTTAAACTCATTCAGCGCCAAGTGTTTAAGTTCAGGACTGTTGTGAGTATATGATTAGTAGTAATCTTGGCCACAAAAGTATCAGCATGCCACTGATCACATTACTGATGTCAGTACATTTATGACATACATGGTGATAAGAAGGCACCAATCATACCTTATTAATATTGACTATATCAATAGGACCACTCCTTCCATAATCGTGACCAACAGTATCATGATTAAAATCATCCAATAGCACAAAGGTGGTATGCTGTATGTGGTACAAAGTGATATTTCAAGCAGTTACATAATTTGATATTTGGCGAGTTCATAATTTTTATCAACACTGAGAATCGAGACTGGGCCAGATGAGCGTACAGCTGTGTACAGCCGCGTGTTATGACTAAACACGATGTGACCTAATCAGTATCTGAATAATCCAACACAAAAATGACTTGATGGTATTATCGCCAATTATCAGCATCCATCCCAAAAAGGATCTTACATCTGTACCAGATTACAAGAACACATCTAAAGACAATGAGAGCTAAAAAGATGGATGTTCCAGATTAACAATCAGGAAATTGTATTTGGACTGATTATGTAGTGTGGTTACCATGTGTATACAGATTGCTTACTCTGATAACTATTGAGAAATAATGAGCAGCTATTGGTTAACCAGTATGGAAATGCTGCTTTCCAATAACTCAAATATATGTTGTTGAAATTTAGGGACTGATGGCTTCAGTGTTCGGCAAAAGCTCCAGAGGTAAATCCATCTACCGAGGTCAGACACATGTCATTTACACTTACTCCCAGAATTCTGTTGCTGGTGTTGTTGCGTTTGCAGCTGCTGTCCAGTTGGATGACGCATTTGCTTTATCAAATTCAAAACAAGACTCTGACAAAGAAAAAAGCAGAGCCATGTCAACAAAGTTTAATCTATGTTTGATAAAAGAGATATTAGAGACTACACATTTGTCAAGCACAAAATGACCTCACTGTCATGTGAGATTCCCCAAATCATCTAGATCACCATGTCAATAACTCTGAAATAAAGAATGACCACAGTGAAATCTTCCTTCGCTTTGAATAGCTACCTGTATTCCAGGAATTCCTGCAGCTAGCCCATGGAATCTCAGCACTGAAGGATGAAAAGAGGTAGAAGAAAGCCCATGCCTGGATCACAATGTATGAAACAGCAGCATATGCAATCACTACCTGGGTTGCATATCCAATACCTGAGAAGATAAAGTGGAGTCAGTATATATTATAAAAAGGCAATTAAATTATACTGCAGCATATGGAGTAAATTTCAATGGCATCCAAAACATTTAATGTACTTTTGTTTGTTTTTTTAAACCTGCCCTGCAAGAGAGTTTCACAGAACTATCTGGAAAGTAGCTGTTGGAAATTATTTTGAAAATAATGGTGCTAACATCAGTCCAAAGTAAGAGGGACAGAGAGGTGGTGACAGTCTGGGAAAGCTAATTCACTACACAATGCATTGTTGTTTAAAAAATGTGTTAGAACCAACCAAGAGAAGGTCTGACTGAATGCCCACTGCATGTAAAAAAAAAAAAAAAAGAGCCCTTCAGAAAACTAGGACATCTTACTATTATCACGGATTGAAGGAAATAGAAACCACCTTATGTTTCTCTTCAGCGCTGTAGCCAGGCTGACAAAAAGTCAGAGCACTGTTAAGCCAACCATTCCTTTAACGTTCACTAGTAATGACTTCATGAACTTCTTCACAAATTAAATTTTAACCGTTAGGAAAAAAACGACTCATAATCATCTCACATATGTAACGTTATCTACAGCTACCTTCAGTACCATTGATGGAGTCTTTTTCTTCAATTGATCTTTCCGAGTTAACTTCAGTAATTACTTCCTCCAAACCATCGATGTGTCTTTTAGACCCCATTCCTCCTGCCATTAATGTGTGTCAATGTTTCAATCTTAAATATGATGAGCCTAAATCTATTTACCAGCTATGTACCACATGCCTTCAAGCTGGCAATAGTCATCCTAGGTAAGGCCTATTTCCAACTTTCTTTTTATCTCAAAAATCCTTGAAAGAGTAGTTGTCAAACAGCTAACAGATCATCTGCAGAGGAATGGTTTATCTGAAGAGTTTCAGTCAGGTTTCAGAGCCCATCACAGCACAGAAACAGCCTTAGTGAAGGTTTCAAATGATCTTCTTATTGCCTCTGACAGTGGACTCATCTCAGTGCTTGTCATTGACCTCAGTGCAGCATTTGATACTGTTAACCATAACATTTTATTACTGTGATTAGAGAATGCTGTGGGTATTAAAGGCACTGCGCTGCAGTGGTTTGAATCATATCTGTCTAATAGACTCCAATTTGTTCATATAAATTGAGGCTCCATTTTGGAAAAAATATCCTATGCAGTGTTTTCTAATTAGTATGAGCTGTATGATACTGAAGGATAAACTCAGTGCGCTTAGTGATTGGAAGTATGCCCAGTTTTTTTTTTAAAAAAGTTATCTGCTCATTACAGTACACACACTCATAACTGTCCTCGTGAGAAGCCTGTAGAAGGAAAAATGTTATTGTGTGACAGTCTTAAGGCAAAGGAGGGTCGGATTAACAAAGTTTAATAAAAAGCTCACTGGGGACTTCCCCCTTCGACCCCTTGCATGAAACCTTGTGCGATGCAAAAGCGATGCTTTTGGTCCCTTGCAAGAACAAACGCTCCAGTTCTTGACTTTTCCTTATTTTTGTTTAGTTTTATTCTGACAGTTTGGTCCTTCGAGTCAGATCCATCTACCCCACTCGCCTCGGGAACGCGACCGAGACCAAGCACAGGGGTGTCTGGGATTCCTTACAATCAAAGATTCTCCCCCCCCCCCCCCCCAGTGTTGTTAAAAACACCGTTTGAGGACATAGAGGCCGGGAGCAGAGGCAACTAGAAGTGTGACAAGATCCATGAACCAGAGGAGCAACTTGAATTGGGAGCAAGCGGTCTGGGCCACTAACACGGAACCTCGAGTGGAAAATAAAGTAGGCCTATTACTAGGAGTCAGGCACTTGAGGGCTTGTGCATGTTAATAATAATAATAATAATAAATAACCATAAAATAAAAATAAATTGGAAAAAAGACTAGCTATTTAAAATGGTTTGTGTGTGACTGACCAGTGTCTCCAGTTGAGACAAAGGGGAAAATCTCACAGTGACAACAAAATCCACCGGACCACGGACCAGTTGCTCAGGTGAACTCCGTATTACCTGGGTTAATGGGACCAAGGTGGACAGGATGAACAAAAATGGTACAGATACATTTGTACATTTCTCACCAAAAACACCCAGGTACTGGTATAGTTTGGACATAGTACCAAGTGGCCCCAGCAGTGTGACACCACAGTTGCATGACATGACCCGACGCAGAGCAGGACCTTACACAGACATCCAAAACACAATAGGCATACACTGCACCATGTCTTACAAAGACGACCCGGGCTCAGATGCAGCTTATGAGCAGAAACTTCTTCAAACCCAAAGTGCCCCTTTATTCCTCACAGCTTTATATTGGAAGGGAGCATAGTGGTGGCCTGTAAATTAGGCCCTGAAGAAAAAGGCCAGTACAGAGGATTTGAAGCTCCTAACGTGTCATTAGCGAAAAGGAAAACTGAGAGGTGGCAGGATTTAGAAGCCTTTGTAACAAGATTTGAGGAAACAAGGGATTGGGCTGAAGAAAAGAGACACCCAGGCGTACAGTACTCTCCCTCTTTGAAAGCATATGTTACCAGGTTAAACTGGAGCACAAAAATAAGAAAAGAAATACATCTAGATGACCGGGGATAGTGACAGGTATCCATGGTTTTCTTACAACAGAAGAGGAGAAATCACACAAAGACATTCCAGACACATTGTTGTCAAAGGGGTCCACGGATGTTGGACATATTAAAGGAATAGAACCAGTAAAAATACCCCCTAAATCATTTTATAGGTCTCACCAAAGAAAGTACCCAGTAAAAAAAGAAGCAGAAGATTTAAATAAGGCAGGGGTAAAAGAGTGCCCAGATTCCATGTGTAATACACCTGTTTCCTGTAAAGAAAGCATCCCTATCACAAAGATGGAGGTTAGTGCAGGACCTCCAAGCAGTAAGGCTACAATGGCCACATGATGATCAGACAAAAATGTATGGCTAGACTGAATGTTTTGGACAGCCCCACAGTCTAAAGTCTCCAATTGCTTAGGAGGGTGCCTTTTAAACTGGACAGTAATAATAGTCCATCAGTTCTGAGATGTTTTACTGCCGTTCCAAAACTCTTCAATCACTTATGATACTAATTGTCACACTCACCACTATCTGTTTCCTGCAGGTCCCTCGTGATGTAGAACCATATCCCGGAAACTACACCTGCTTCACAAGGGCTAATGGAAGCTGGAACTTGGGTTACTGACACTGATGCATGTGAAGTGCACTGGTTTTTAAACCATACTGTTGGTAAAGCAGATGTTTGGTGGCTGTTCGGGGATAAGAAGCTAATATATTGAAATATATTAATGAAATAATGAAATATTCTCCTCTAACAAATTCACATGAATCCTCGTGGAACATGCCAGTTGTTAAAGCAATAAACTATACTTCACGGCACTCTACTGGGGACATCTCTATGAACTTCAGATTAAAGGAATGCTTCTTGCAGTCTCTTATTAGCAATTAGCAATAGTTCATTATCCCCTAGCTTCCATCACGGGTTCACTGCTTATAAGATTAAGTGACTTAAATATAAATTATATTAGAATATGTCAGTTGAAAGCAAGTGTAAGTGCAGAGAAGCTCAGCTGAAAGATCAGGTGTCATTTGTTTCCACAAACATATTCCATATACCAGAGATACAAAGAAAAATGTCCCAGGGCTTTGACTTGAATCACATGACACACTTCCAAATTGGCAACTGCAAACTTTGCTGGCGGAAAATAGCAAGCCAAATACTTATTTTGGACTATATATTATTTTGTCATATAAAACAAATTTCACTGTTTTGACTAAAAATTTATATGTTTTCTTAAAATACAGCAGCAGACATTTTTGCTTTGACATTTTGGCATCCAATGCAATTAACTTAATGCACTTTCACACTTTTACATAACAAGAAGTTACTCTAATATGCCTTGCCTTTAGCCCTACTTATGGAAGTATTTAAATGATAGTGTAGAAATATATTTGTGTCTGCATGCATACTTATAACCCTGTGTAGATTACAGAAAATTCTGAATAAATTCAAACTTGTTTACCCAATTCTTGTTTTTTAAGGCCATTACAGATGTACAGTGGGTACGGAGAGTATTCAGGCCCACTTAAGTTCTTCACTCTTTGTTTTATTGCAGCCATGTGCTAAAATAATTTAAGTTAATTTTTTCCTCAATAATGTACGCACAGAACCCCATACTGACAGAAAAACACAGAGTTGTTGACATTTTTGCAGATTTATTAAAAAAGAAAAACTGAAATATCACATGGTCCAAAGTATTCAGACCCTTTGCTGTGATACTTATTCATTTAACTCAGGTGTTTCCATTTTGTCTGATCGTCCTTGAGATGGTTCTACACCTTCATTTGATTGATTATACTGATTGAACTTAGGAAAGCCACACACCTGTCTATATAAGACCTTAAAGCTCATAATGCATATTAGAGCAAATGAGAATCATGAGGTCAAAGGAACTGCCTGAAGAGCTTAGAGACAGAATTGTGGCACAGAGCTACCTAAGGTTACAAAAAAAATTCTGCTGCATTTAAGGTTCCTAAGACTATAGGGGCCTCCATAATCTTTAAACAGAAGATGTCTGTGAAGGTTCTCAGTCATCCAGGTCTTCGTAGTCAAAGGAGCTTGCAAAGAAAAGCGTCTGGACTTCTTTAAGTTGCATGAAGACGTTTCACCTCTCATCCGAGAAGCTTCATCAGTTCTAAACAGAAGATGTTTGGAATGACCAGAACCCTTCATAGAACTGGCCGTCCGGCCAAACTGAGCTATCGGGGGACAAGAGCCTTGGTGAGAGAGGTAAAAAGAACCCAAAGATCACTGTGGCTGAGTTCCAGAGATGCAGTTGGGAGATGGGAGAAAGTTGTAAAAAGTCAACCATCACTGCAGCCCTCCACCAGTCGGGGCTGTATAGCAGAGTGGCCCGCTGGAAGCCTCTCCTCAGTGCAAGACACATGAAAGCCACCATGGAGTTTGCTAAAAAAAAAAAAAAAAAAAGCTGCAGGGACAGGACGACTGGTTGCAATCGAGGGAAAGATGAATGCTGCCAAGTACAGGAATATCCTGGACAAAAACCTTCTCCCGAGTGCTCAGGACCTCAGACTGGGCCCAAGGTTTACCTTGTAACCAGTCAATGACTCTAAGCACACAGCTAAAATAACGAAGGAGTGGCTTCACAACAACTCTGTGACTATTCTTGAATGGCCCAGCCAGAGCCCTGACTTGAATCCAATTGAGCATCTCTGGAGACCTAAAAATGGCTGTTCACCAACATTTACCATCCAACCTGACAGAACTGGAGAGGATCTGCAAGGAGGAATGGCAGAGGATCCCCAAATCCAGGCGTGAGAGACTTTCTCACGTCTGTGAGAATTTTACGCTAGGGTTAAACTTGCCCTTCAGGGAATATTGACACCTCTGTGTGGTAGAACTGACTTCCTTTTTAAAAAAAAAAAAGTGTTTCAACATCTCTGCCATATTTATGAATGGAAGGGGTGTGAGTCGGCTTCATAAATCAAGTCAACTTGATTTGTATGGCACTAGTCAGACACAAGGTAATTCAGAGTGCTTTACAGCGGGATAAAAGAGGAAAACAAAAAGATATTTTAAATATATAAAGCATACTGTATATGGATACATGTCATGATGTAAAGCATGCACAAACAATCATGACAGTAATATAACAACAAGCAAAAATCAAACACTTTCCCATGTTCACATATCTTGTTATATATATTTATGTCCTAATGTGTACTATTGACCATCTACTGTAGATGCTATCGTCACAATGAATCTAGGTGGTTTTCCACTACAACCTCAGTAAGGGCAATGTCAAAACAGTGCTAAAACTATGGGAAGAGCCAATCCTCCACAAACATGCCTTGTAATGACTAATCTTTAAACCGTATCCAACCAGCAGGAGTTACAGCAAATAAAAGGTTAAGAAATCTATAAGAGTGGTTAAAAAGACGGAAGCAATGCCTGGCTCCGCCCCAAAGTCTGCACCTCTCCTCTGAGTTGCAAAATGTGTCATGTGGATCACGTGGACTTGTACACAACATCCATCAGGTTTTCAGGAGTCACAGGCAGTTTTCTTTTCTGCTTTGGCAAATGGGTGCAAGCCTTTTACCACAAACTTAGTCACTGCTCGGTGACATTCGTCTATCCTGGCCTGAAAGGAAACGCTACCGGTAGACTGCAGCGAGAACTGCCAGCATCTGAGCCAGACTCTGTCTGTCTCTCTCATCATGGTCACCTAAATGCACAGTAATGGCAGGTTTTGTAATAAGGCAGATCGCGCTAACATAATATGCACTGTTGTTGATTATTTACCTGCCGCATTAACGGGAGAGGACGTGCTGCTGGGTTGAGATTCACGAGTCCGGAGTGGAATTAAAAACACGACATTCATTTAAGCTTATCGCGTGTTTTTTGCATATTCGTAGTGTTTCCTCCCTTAAATGAAATATCTACTTTGCAAGTATTGCAAGTTGCCCCGTTGTCATCCGTTCTTGTAAAGTATAACCAAACTTTTGAGTGTTTGAGCCTCTTAGGTACCATGTTTCGATACCCATCCCTACTCATGTCTGTCCCCAGCACATACAGTGCAAAAGTATTCGGCCCCCTTGAACTTTCCCACATTTTGTCACATTACAGCCACAAACATGAATCAGTTTTATTGGAAGTCCACGTGAAAGACCAATACAAAGTGGTGTACACGTGAGAAGTGGAATGAAAATCATACATGATTCCAAACATTTTTTTCAAATAAATAACTGAAAAGTGGGGTGTGCGTAATTATTCAGCTCCTTGAGTCAATACTTTGTAGAACCACCTTTTGCTGCAATTACAGCTGCCAGTCTTTTAGGGTTTGTCTCTACCAGCGTTGCACATCTAGAGACTGAAATCTTTGCCCATTCTTCTTTGCAAAACAGCTCCAGCTCAGTCAGATTAGATGGACAGCGTTTGTGAACAGCAGTTTTCAGATCTTGCCACAGATTCTCGATTGGATTTAGATCTGGACTTTGACTGGGCCAGTCTAACACATGGATATGTTTTATTTTGAACCATTCCATTGTTGCCCTGGCTTTATGTTTAGTGTCGTCGTCCTGCTGGAAGGTGAACCTCCGCCCCAGTCTCAAGTCTTTTGCAGACTCCAAGGGGTTTTCTTCCTAGGTGGACAGCCTTGTCTCGGTAGGTTTACAGTTGTGCCATACTCCTCCCATTTCTGAATGATCGCTTGAACAGTGCTCCGTGGGATGTTCAAGGCTTGGGAAATCTTTTTGTAGCCTAAGCCTGCTTTAAATTTCTCAATAACTTTATCCCTGACCTGTCTGGTGTGTTCTTTGGACTTCATGGTGTCGTTGCTCCCAATATTCTCTTAGACAACCTGTGAGGCCGTCACAGAGCAGCTGTATTTGTACTGACATTAGATTACACACAGGTGCACTCTATTTAGTCATTAGCACTCATCAGGCAATGTCTATGGGCAACTAACTGCACTCAGACCAAAGGGGGCTGAATAATTACGCACACCCCACTTTGCAGTTATTTATTTGTAAAAAATGTTTGGAATCATGTATGATTTTCATTCCACTTCTCACGTGTACACCACTTTGTATTGGTCTTTCACGTGGAATTGCAATAAAATTGATTCATGTTTGTGGCTGTAATGTGACAAAATGTGGGAAAGTTCAAGGGGGCCGAATACTTTTGCACTGTATGTGCTGGGGACAGACATGAGTAGGGATGGGTATCGAAACATGGTACCTAAGAGGCTCAAACACTCAAAAGTTTGGTTATACTTTACAAGAACGGATGACAACGGGACAACTTGCAATACTTGCAAAGTAGATATTTCATTTAAGGGAGGAAACACTACGAATATGCAAAAAACACGCGATAAGCTTAAATGAATGTCGTGTTTTTAATTCCACTCCGGACTCGTGAATCTCAACCCAGCAGCACGTCCTCTCCCGTTAATGCGGCAGGTAAATAATCAACAACAGTGCATATTATGTTAGCGCGATCTGCCTTATTACAAAACCTGCCATTACTGTGCATTTAGGTGACCATGATGAGAGAGACAGACAGAGTCTGGCTCAGATGCTGGCAGTTCTCGCTGCAGTCTACCGGTAGCGTTTCCTTTCAGGCCAGGATAGACGAATGTCACCGAGCAGTGACTAAGTTTGTGGTAAAAGGCTTGCACCCATTTGCCAAAGCAGATGCCCTCGATTTTTGGTAAGTGAATGTGTTTAATTGTAGGCAGGGACATTACTGGATATTCTTGTGTAATTGCTGCAGAATAATTTATGTTATACTTTGTTATTGCTACAGAAGAATATTTATTTTATTATTTTACATTTACAATTTTTTTTCCTGGGGACCCTGTGACACCCCATTGAAGAGCCGTAGGCTGTGGATCTCTTAAGATCTCACTGCTGGGTTTGTAAGGCCATGTTACTCCTAAATTTCTATCTTGTTCAAAGAGAAGATATAAAACAAAGTTCTAAGCTAATCGACCTTAGTGTTCTCCTTTTTTTTTAAAAAAGAATCGATAAGAGAATCGATAAAGAATCGAATCGTCAAACAGAATCGAAAATGGAATCGGAATCATGAAAATCTTATCAATACCCTTCCCTAGACATGAGAAGCTTTTCTTTTTGGCAGTGAACATAACTGATTTCTTTTTTCTTAAGTCAACAAGTTATTTTGCAATTCTCTGAAGAACGTATAATCTCGACCTTGATGTTTTTTTCTCAGGGAAATGTTCTGTGTCAGTCAGATATGTCAGATCTGTCAAAGAACACACGAACCAGTGCAGTAGATGAGACAGCACGACAGTCTCGACACTGTAAGATACAACACATTACTCACACTTGTGCTCTGAACAAAGTTAAGTAAAGCTAAAAAACTTTTTTGCGCTTACTTCATGGTTTCATACATAACCATACATCACTCCAAAAAATAAAACCTATTATTTGAGTTATTGTTTTTCACGGAAATTTATTTAACATGCAATTCCCAAAAAGTAATGTGCATTTTTTTTTATGTGAAACTAAAGGACAATTCAACTGTTGGTAAAGAGGGCATGTTTTCACACAGTATCAACTCTCACTTACATATTTCAGCTTTTTTTATACACTGACCTTCAAACAAGGGGCAGAAGTGCCTCCAGCAGGTAATACATCCCTGAGATGTGAACTGTCCCATAGCTGTTTCCAGGAGGAACATTGGGATGCCACAAGCAAGCAGAAACAGGACGTAGGGAATAAGAAATGCACCTGAGAGTAGAAACACGAGGATCATTACACAAATATGCCACAAGATTTCGCTTGGGGCAAATCTCTTCAAGCATTACCCTTCATGTTCACATATCAACAATTTTGAGAGAATGACAGAAAAGCAGAGGGGATATATGTTTGATCTGCATACCTCCCCCATTTTTGTAGCACAAGTAGGGAAACCTCCAAAGGTTTCCCAGGCCAACCAATGTTCCTGCTACAGCCAGTAAAAACTCCAACTTGCTCGCCCACTGGCCGCGGTCGAGCAACTGAGTCTTCTTCATGAGACCTTTTTCTTGTCCGGGTACGTCCAGGCTGCTTCCTTTAAGAAATTCCCTCGGCATGCTGAGAAAATCAGTAGCAAATTAAGTTGTATTGGTTTTGTTCGTTTGTTTGTTTTTCTTGTTTGTTTGTTTTTGGTTTTTTTTTAAAAAAACAATAAGAAAACCCTCACCCCAATGTCCTTCCACTTCCTCCACACTTATAGGACAACTGCTGTCAAACCTTTAAAGCTCTCATTCACACTGACAGAGAGCTCTGGGGGTTTTATTGCACACATTCAGAACTTCTCAGCTGATTATTTGGCATTGCTTATAAGCTTAATTTATTCATTCGTTGAACTTAAGCTCGTAGGATAATCGGGAATTGAACTGGCGACAGAGTGCTGCCGCATTTTTTGGCGTTAAAGCGTAAAGCGCAAAAGAAAAACGCGGTGAACACCTACCTCTCCATCATCAAACTCCCGCCCCCAAGAGCCCCTTTCCAGCCCCAGAAAACTGATCAGTATTCCTCTCAGCCGCTTACACTGCGAGAGCTCTACACAGCAAACATGTCATGAACAGAGCCAAAGTGAGAAACAAAGTAACCGTGGTTTGCTTTAACTCCTCTGACCCAATTATTGCTCTGCACGTTACGCATTAGAAAAAAAAAGAGGTTTGGCTGTGACAAAGATCCGATTTAATGCCACTTCCCTGCTGTATTTTTCCACTCAGACAGGAAGACCTCGAGTGTATAAGATTAGCACTTTGGCTAATAACTAAAGCAAAGCAGCTAAGCCGTCTCTGTTAATGTCATGTGCTGTAAAGAGACCTCACTGAGCTGCCAGCTGGAGGATTTGTAGCAGTGGTTCATACATCTACGGAGCCCCTCTGATGACATGGTACAAAAAATAAATAAATTGTGGCCACGAAATATCATTTCGAGGCCACGAAATAGGTATAACGTGCCCACGAAATACTTATTTGTGGCCACGAAATACTATTTCGAGGGCACGAAATAGGTATAACGTGCGCACGAAATGCTAATTTGTGGGCACGAATTGGGTATAACGTGGCAACGAATTACGCATTTGTGGCCACGAAATAGATAACGTGCGCACATCTTATTGATAGAATTCCTGGACAGCTGCGTAGAGACACAAGCATAAAAGTAGGCTAAATACACCATGGACAGAGACAGTCTGATTGAGTTTTATTTCAGGCTGGGAATGAGCTACAAATGCATTTTGAAAAGCCTGGCAATGCAAGGAACCATCATTACGGAGAGACATTTAAACCGGATATTGAGAGCCAAGTCGCTTTACAGACGTAAGTACGACCTGGACGCCGGGATAGATTTTATTGTGAACCAACTGCAAGGGCCTGGGAAGGATCACGGTTATCGGTGGATGTTTACAAAGTGCAAACAACACGGCATTGCGATCAGGAAAGAAGACGTCAGGATCCTCATCTCTTTACTGGACCCAGTAGGTTCCCAGGTTCGCCAGACCAGACGTCTCAGAAGGAGGCAATATTTTGCTCAGGGGCCTAACTTTGTGTGGCACGTAGACTCTTATGACAAACTAAAGCCATATGGGATATGTATTAATGGATGCATCGACGGTTTCTCACGCAACATCATTTGGCTGCGGGCCGCACACACTAACAGTGACCCAAAGGTTATCGGAGGTTACTTTGTGGAAGCAGTGGAGAGTCGTGGGGGTTTCCCCAGGCTCGTACGAACTGACATGGGCACTGAGAACGTGTTGGTCAGAGACCTCCAGCGTTATTTACGGAGAAATGACGGGGATGATAGAGCAGGAGACAGAAGCTACGTCACAGGAGCAAGTACCGCAAACCAGAGAATTGAGAGCTGGTGGGGAGTGATGAGAAAAGAAGGAGTCGAGTCATGGATCAAGCTTCTAGGAGAACTGAAGGACGAAGGATTCTTCTTTGGGGATTTCATTGACAAAGCTCTGTCGCAGTTCTGCTTCATGCCAATCATTCAGGTAAATGACCCATATTATGATAACCATTGGTGGTAATTAATTACATTAAATTACGCTGTTTTAGCAGTAAGGGTAACAAAATAATTGTTTACATAGTTAAAACGACGTTACCTTTACCGTACGGTAAATGCAATGTATTCCTAACGTTGTTGAAGGTCAACTGCGCTCTGTATGTGCGTAATGGAGGCTGAAGCATCAACCCAGCCAAAGTTTTTAAATCAGGGAACACTTTGCCAATTGAACTGATCAGAAGTCAGCACGACTTAAATGTTGTTTTTTTCTGATCGGAGGACATTATCCTTGTCTGCACTCATTCTGCATCAGCAGTTATGCTGCAGCTAACGATCTGTCACTGCCAGTCTGTCAAAAGCAGTCAGGCTTCACGCATCAGTAACTCTTCAGCGCTCTATCATTGGTACGTTCAGGTCTGAGATGATATTGGATCCCCTCATGGGATTGAAAAATATTGATTTTGTCACCTGTATTATGCGCATAAAGTTGAAAAGCTTTGCGCATCCGCACCAAGATTAGTATTAGTATTAGTATCCGGTTGTTCAGTCTGACGTCACTAGCCGTGTCTGGGTTTAAACTCCGCTGCAGGTCCATATATCAAACGATCACTATGGGATTACTGAGAGTTGAAAAACTGTCTAAAGTCTTTCATCTTTAATAAAATGATCAGCGTTCTGCTCTACCAGGTGTAACAATTGAGTTTAACATCCAGGCATCCATGAAAACGGAATTTATGACATTTAACGGAGTTAGAAGTTAGCAGGGAGTTAGCTCGTTAGCTTCTA
Organism: Diplotaxodon limnothrissa; assembly: GCF_057381915.1. NCBI lineage: Eukaryota > Metazoa > Chordata > Actinopteri > Cichliformes > Cichlidae > Diplotaxodon > Diplotaxodon limnothrissa. The sequence goes on from NC_140600.1 coordinate 22,856,570, forward strand.
TCTAAATACAATATAGCATGTCCTGACTGTGGGGTTTTGGAAACAAATTAAAACGTACAGCTCTGCTATCACTTCCAGCATAAATGAAGACAGAAAACTAAACAGCAGTGACGTTTGTAGGGTTACTGAAGTTGGGCTAGCTGGTATATAATGATGTGCTACGTGACCGCTAGCGACACAGCTATGTTAGCATAATATAAACAAGCTAACTTTTTTTCCACTCGATAAAAGTTAACGTGAGTGTTCTCGGTGGTCAGGAACAAATGTAATCGCATGGCAGGATGCTGTAAAAGGACCAAACTTCAGCCAGGAGAACAACTGAGATAATCCATCCACAATACGAGGTTAGTCATTCATATACTGCTGCATGGGCTGGGCTGTAGTTACATCGTAAGGTTTTAAAAACTGAGCTTAAATAAATGATTAGCGGTAATAAAAGCCGAGGGAGGTCAACAGGGATCACTGACTGTTTTAGGAGCTTTTTGAGATCAAATAGAAGAAAATACATAACATTAAACATGTTAACAACACAAAAGCCATATTAAACGCAGACTACTTTAGACCCGGAAGTAGGATTCGTCGCGTCATCACTGAACAACCGGATAAAGCCCAGATCCCACAACTCAGTGGTTTGCCTGGTGTGGTTCTTTCTTTTCTTTTTTTGCCATCACTCCCTCTTCCTTTGGTTTTCATTAAACTGCATCCAAACATTGCTGCTTTTCAATTCATTTAAGGATGCACCACACTTATTTTCGACCATTTTAAAAATGCCTTGTATTACAGCTCTGACCTAATTCTTGTTTCTTCATCAGGAGGTATTGAATGACATCCGGAGTGTTTGGAATGCTCACCGTATAAGGCCCTCAAAGAATAACAACGTGCCCTGTGGGATACCTGATGTCATGTACATGGCCCCTCACCTTTGGGGTGCAGAAGACTGTCTCGTTCCACTGACAGAAGATTTGACCTTGTGTAAAAATAGCTGCACTTTTGTTAGTTCAGTCCCATGTGATGTGCAAGTATTTGATTTGTGCACAATAATAATGGAGGAATCAAGCTTGGAATTCCCATCTACCATGTCCCAGGCCCTTGATTTATATTTTCATCTCAGGGATACAGTTCGTTCACAGTTATTTGAGGCTACTTAAATGGACACAAACATACAAATGTAGTACATTTTGTACTTCAGTACGTATTCCTACAGCTTAATGTACTTATTATTAAGTAATTATTTTTCTCCAGTGTGTAGTTATCTTGTCTTTGTATCAAAATTATCAGAAAAGACTGTATAACATAATTTTCATTTTGTCCATGTCAGTAAATTAACTCATCATGAAGTGTTGCTTGCTCTTGGTAGCTACAAAGCGTGGAGTATTAAACTAAAATATGATACAGGTTAGAAAAAAAAATCCTTTTGGGATTGAGTTAAACTTATCACACTGTTAAAGCATCAAAAGTTGTTCATAATAGTTTTTGGTACCAAAAATGTGTTCATTTCTAACAAAAAAAGAGCACCTTGGATAACAACCACATAGACTGGCAATATATCTAATGTTGTGATCAATTAGACAAGAAGACCAAGTAGGCTAAAGTGTAGAATCATAGTTGTGTCACCAATGCTCCAAATGTTTCTTGAGCCTATAATTTTGTTATTGTGGAATAGATTAAAGCAATCCCATGTTTGATAAAGAACGGCTTTTTTTCTTAAAAATCACAGCACGTGTATGACATTATAGAATGAGTAGTTAAATAACTTTCAGCTGTGTCATTAGACATGTTCATGTTTAAAGATGTATAGAATGTAACAGAGAGGACAAAGTTTTGTACCAATGAGAATGGTTTACTGGTGTCTTTCAAAATACACCATACTCAAAAACAGGTTGTATTTTGCATATAATAACAGGATAAAATAACAGTTATTTCTAAAATGTTATACAAACCTCTTTACAATGTAACCAATCTCTGTAATTGACAACTTTTCTTCTAAACCCATTAGGAACATAAAGGTTCACATTCTTGTTTCTATTAAGATTTCTGCAAACATCTGAAATACTTTAATATAGAACATGCTTAATCAGTTGGAATATGGTATTTGTAATGGTGTTGTACTTATGTATGTATATACAGTAGAAAGCACTCAGCAATCTTCCAGTTTGTAGAACTGTTACTGTATGCTATATTGGAAATATTTGTTACTCTTCCTGTAGTAAAAAAGTATTAGAATGTTAAAATTAGTAATTTATTTTGGCACTAGCCAAAAACACAGTAACAATGTGTGCAGCAGGAACAGATGCACTTCTATGGTTAGTGTACGGATTCCTACCAGGTGAAGCACTGAAAATGTTATTTAAATATGTATATGTATTTTCAACTGGTGTTGTTTTGTGGTCTCATTCCCCAACCAATTTGTTGCCTTATTTTGTCCCCAACACTCACTGCTGCTTCTGCAAAATCAGAGTGCTAAGTGCTGTCTACTACAGGTAACTCCACTTTAAAAAACCTGAACATTCCCTTTAGCTTACTATTTTAATTGGGGGGAGAAACTAAGAAAGCACTTACTGACCAGATGAAAAAAAAGGCTGCACATGAAAAAGGCACAACGGGCTACACTGTTAAGAGAACTTAACCACCCAGTCTATTGAACATTCACATTCATTCCTTCATGTTACTGTTAACTACACCCGTGTTTCTATGAACTGTTAGGGTGGAAAACCTAAAACGTGTAGGGCAGAGTGCCTTGAGGACCAAGGTTGGGTAACACTGACCTACACCACATCCATCACCCACATAGAGCTTGCGAGAATGCTGTTAAATTCACTGCGAAAGTCTGGATAGCTGTGATAACCAAGGGGCAGCTTTAGTACACATCCACATGTGTGGGATTGTGGTCTGCGGAGGAAATCTGTAGTTTCTATGAACTCAATTAGTATGGCTTTATCCAACAGATTGGATCCTGTACAGAACCGCAGGAAAAGCTGAAGATAATTGAAATCAATTTCTCCAATGTACCTTTTCAGGTAACGAGAAACTGTTGACTGGGCAGCTGTCATCTCCTCTGGAAAGATTAGAAGCTCCTTCACTGTTTTTACAGTCGGTTTTTTTTCTGCTATGAAATGATGCAGTCCTTCTGGTGGGAGTAAACCAGCTACAGAACCCACAACGGGACGCCAGCACTTGATTACAAACATTGGGACCTGAATAAGTACTTTGTGTCCTATCTGTGCCAAAACAGGGAGCAGTGTGTCCTTGGTAGGAACCTGCTTGCACTCATGTGCATCAAGTACTTCCAGCAATTCATCTGTATCCACTGAATTGAAGTCATCCAAAGCCTTCAGGAGAACAGATCGCTCTTCTTGTGAGACGTACAAAAGAAAGGAATCTTTTAAACTACTGGTTGTTGAGCCGTACAATATCTCCTCCAGAAAGGGTATTGCAAGCTTCACTGGGAAGTAACCAGCTTGCTTCCACCCTACAACAAACACTCTAGCTATAGCCTGCCATTCTTCACACTGAAAGTCATGCCGGATGAATGGGACTTTCACCTCAACTCCCAATGTGCAGCTGTCATAGAAATCCATCCAAAATTCTGTCAGGCAGTCCCGCAAAACACCACTTCCTTCCCCCTGTTCAAGCTCTCCATTTGGTAACAACATTTTGATATTGACCTCAGATGAAATAATGTTTGAGTCCTTAAAGGCACTGATCAAATCAGTAAGACAATGACCTCTTCTAACAGTTAGTATTACGGGACAAGATCGTGGTTCAGGGGGTGCTTGGTCAGGAATATTGGCCTCTCCTGTCAGCCCCGGTGAGAGAGACAATGTGTGATGAGGTGGATCAGACTCTTTTTCTGTAAACAGTGTTTCAGGGTTTAGTTCAACCACACTAATATCCACCCTGTTATCCCCACTAATAATAACAACTGCATCAGAATCTTCACTTTCACCTACATTTGGCAGACCATCCCATGGTAATGTGTCATTCAGTTCAAAATATCCACTTGTGGAAGCTCCATCATTAATTACAAAGTTTGATGGTTCTGAATTTATGTTTTCCGCCAACAGATCATCAGCGGCCTGATTAGGTTCATTGCCAGTGAGATCTACCACAGAGGGCTGGGTTATTGCATGATTGGCCTCTACGTCTTGGGGCTGCTGTTGTGTTTTCTTTCTGGTACACAGATAAAGTCGCAGAATTTTGACTTTACTTTGCTTATACAACTCATCAACTGTACTGGAAGCATCCACATGCATCTGTGAGCTCTCAATATGAGTTGAATAGTGTGAAAGACTTTTGTTTTTTTTTGAGGTGCCATTGGGGAAAAACAGATTTTCAGCCATAAGTTTGATATTTGACACTGTTTCATTTTTATCTACAGATAAATGCCTTGTTCCACCACCACTTACAGACTTCACCTGTTTGAACCCACCCTTCGACTCATCAAAATCCATCCAGCCAACCTCAATTCGTCTAACTGTTCGTTTTGCATTTGTATTTTCTGCCCACTGAGACAATTTCTTTTTAGGAGGCATTCCCTCAGCTCCTGTCAGTCTTTGTCGTAGCCTTGAGAGTATAGATTCTTTCCTGGATGGTGACGTCCGTGACAGTGTTGCTTGTCTGCAGAAGGCCACAGTGGAGACTCTATCGCCAACTTTGGGGATGTACTTTGCCAGGTCACTGTCTGTCATTAAGGGAATGACAGTTTCATCAATCTGAAAAATATAAATAACAAATTAATAAAATTGTCAATATTAAAAAAACAATGAATACATACAACTGCATATTTTAGAGTTGTTTTTTGCTATCTACTTTTGATAACAGATACTTTTGGTAATGTGGTACACATTTGTCCAACATAAGATGAACAAAAATTGCTTTTAAAATTACTCTTTAAACATATCACGTCATTAATTAATGTCACTGATTAAACATGATTAAATATGAAATTCAATAAATTCTTTTAGAATGTGCATAGTAAATTGTGGATTGCGGCTTTCCGTTCAAAAACAAACACACAGACACACACGCACGCACACAGCAAAAGCTGCAGTGGCTTACATTCTCATCTTCAAGTTTCTTGATCACATCTTCTTCAACTTTGCGCTCTGTTAAGAATTCTCGCAGCCGAGTATCCATAGCTGACCTCTAAACCACATGAAAATAAAATTTGTATTTTTACACTCAGTTATACATTTTATGTAGCAGATTTTTACATGATAGCCTACCTATAAAATCACTTTATCTATGGCAAATCAGAATTTGATAATGATTGTTTTATTACTTAGATATTATCTATGGTAATGAGGAATGGAGCGATTGTCTACTTGGAGTTTAAGTAGTTCAGCATGAGCAATGACAACCTGCATCAATACAAAATCATTCCGATCACTGTATGCTTTATTAGTTCCCTTGGCAACGTGATAACCGCAGTGAGCTACTGTAACTGCAAGGCTTCATCCGATAATGCGTTGAAAGCTACGGCTCATTTAGCATGTATTACCTTAACAAGTGTGACTCACATGATGCTACTTTCAAAGGAGATGTTCAGCAAAAAAAAGGCAATTTTAAGATGCTTTCCATCTAAAACTGTTATTATTGTCCAGACCAGATTAGTTGCACCAGCTAGTATGGTGATGTGGCCAGGGTAAAAGAGAGACACCTTCGTGACACAGAGAACTAAGGTTTTATGTTGAACATACCTCATTTATTAGTAGCCTTCAGCCTTGCTCTACTTTGAAAGTGTGCTGCGGGGCCGCCGCACGTCCTACAGTTAAAAATGAGTTTACGGCTACATATTAGCACAACAAAACAACGTGTACTAACAACATGAGGATACAACATTTGAAACGTCAGCAGATACCATTTAGAACATAGTAACAATATAGGTCTGAATAAATAACTGCCGAATTGCGGGATAACAATATGAAATAAATATAAAATATAATACACTCACCTTAAGGACATCACCAACAGCAAGGACTCCGTACTATGGCTGACGCAGGTTCTAGTGAATGTGCCCTGGGATAATATATATATATATATCATCAAGTGTTTCGTGGCCACAAATAAGTATTTCGTGGGCACGTTATACCTGTTTCGTGCCCTCGAAATAGTATTTCGTGGCCACAAATAAGTATTTCGTGGGCACGTTATACCTATTTCGTGGCCACAAATAAGTATTTCGTGGGCACGTTATACCTATTTCGTGGCCTCGAAATGATATTTCGTGGCCACAATTTATTTATTTTTTGTACCATGTCATCAGAGGGGCTCCGTATACATCACATGAAAGCAATATAAACATTTCTGCATGCAAACAGCCATGCGGTGGGAATGACTGAACGTATAGCGTGCACCTCGTGTTATTGCGTAGTGTCTATAATTAGATGCAAGTTCTGCTTCACATCTGTACACGTGCAGCTGCTTAAATTTCCTTTCTGAATGTATTTCTCTGAGCTCTGATCGCTGAATATGTTTTCTGTGAATAATTTACTACATTGATATTGATAATAATAATGGATTGCATTTATATAGCGCTTTTCGAAACCCTCAAAGCGCTTTTACAATTCCACTATTCATTCACTCTCACATTCACACACTGGTGGAGGCAAGCTACAGTTGTAGCCACAGCTGCCCTGGGGCAGACTGACATTGCTGATATTGCTACTGATAAATATTTGTTTTTTACACTATTTACTTCCGTCTTCTAGTTGCTGTAATCATCAACTTTGGTATCGTATCTGTAACCGGAAGGTCGCCGGTTCGATCCCCGGGCTCTCTGTCCTGGTCGTTGTGTCCTTGGGCAAGACACTTTACCCTACCACCTACTGGTGTTGGCCAGAGGGGCCGATGGCGCGATATGGCAGCCTCGCTTCTGTCAGTCTGCCCCAGGGCAGCTGTGGCTACAACTGTAGCTGCCTCCACCAGTGTGTGAATGTGAGAGTGAATGAATAATGGCATTGTAAAGCGCTTTGGGTGCCTTGAAAAGCGCTATATAAATCCAACCCATTATCATTATAAGTGCTGCATTTCATTTATATTTAAAAATATGTTAGTAAATGTAATAAAAATACTCTTATTCAGACTTCTGTACATATTAATAACTGTGTTGTTATTTCATCTTTAAATGGCAATATTGTAAATCAAGTTGTAACAAAGGTTGCTTTAAATGATGTGCACATTACTGAACAGTCAGTCTCACACAAGGGCGTAGATTTGGCATGGACGGAAGGGACATGTCCCCACCAATATCCAGCGAATATTGAATTGTCCCCACCAATAATCTGATTTCTTCGAGTAAAGAAAAACAAACCCGATAAAAAGAAAGAAAAAAAAAACATCTGTCGACGTCTCATTCACCCAGCGGTGCAGAAAGAGTTAAATTACGTTCTCTACTGGAGTCCTACGTCATGTGATAGATATGGCCAATGTGATTGGCTGTGCCTTTCAGGGAGCTCTGTTTAGTTTTAGCAGCTGCAAGCCTGCGCTGCCAGGACCTGCAAGGAGGAGAGGAGGACGGCAGCACAAAGGAAGAACCTGGATATAAAAAAGTATTTCGGAAACTAACTGCACAACAGGCAGCACTATTAGTTCTCTCAGTCTCCCAGAGTAGCATTTCTAATTTTGATTGAAACTGTCAGAGAAAACGGCAGCCTCGAGCAAGCCCGGATATTAGTTTACAGAGGCTGTTAAAATTATATGTCTAACATTAAAATGTTGGTGACACAATAATTTCATCCTAATGGCACTGACATATTCATAGGGTTAATTTTTGAGACAAAATATCATGAGGTAGTCATGATTGTGCAAATATTCCACCTTGGAGTGCAGTTTGCACAAATTGTTTTAAAAATGCACTCACCCTACAAACATTACTGATGTATGTCCTATTTGTCAGGTGATAGAGAGTAATGGTGATACAAGATCACAGGTGAAATTGGATGATGACTTGATGGTTCATTACTGTATTTGAAGCACATGTGTGACTGCATGTATGTGGAATGTCTCACTGTTATTCATCAGCTGACAGAGGCAGCTCTGCCATGTTGTAGCTCAGACAGAGGTGAAGAGGCGAGGTCACAGGTGACTGACTGATGATTTGGTGCTATAGATTAACTAGTATTTATTATCATGACAACTGTTAGGCTGCTGATGTAAATTGATTCATTAGTGTATATTTGACAAAGAATCTGAATTGACATGTCTCACTTTTTATATGGCACAAATCAATGTGTTATTTTATCAGGTAGCAATATGTCCTAGTGCAGTCAGAGGGGAAGAGCCAGGGCCAAAGGTGAGGCACATCAAGCATAGAATAATAATTGTAATCTGAGGATAAAACGCATGTACTGAGGCTGAAAGAAGCTTCAGTGCTCTCAGAAGACTAAAAAGATGGGTAAGGTCAACAATGACTCAAATGAGATTAAACAATGCTGCTGTATGCCATGTCCACCAGGAGACATTGGACAGTATAGATGTAAAACAAATATGCCAGCAGTTTATCTCAGTTAACGAGAGGAGAAGGCATGTGTTTGGCTCCTTCACATAGAGGACGTTGAGTTGTTGTGTGGGACATGGCCTGGTAAATGGTAAATGGCCTTTATTTATATAGCGCTTTTCTAGTCCCTAAGGACCCCAAAGCGCTTGACATATCCAGTCATCCACCCATTCACACACACATTCACACACTGGGTGATGGCAAGCTACGTTGTAGCCACAGCCACCCTGGGGCGCACTGACAGAGGCGAGGCTGCCGGACACTGGCGCCACCGGGCCCTCTGACCACCACCAGTAGGCAACGGGTGAAGTGTCTTGCCCAAGGACACACGACCGAGACTGTCCAAGCCGGGGTTCGAACCGGCAACCTTCCGATTACAAGGCAAACTCCCAACTCTTGAGCCATGATCGCCCCATGGACATGTAGTCCATGTCTGTTGCTGTAACAGTAGTTCATGTTTAGAATTAAAAATCCCAGCTCACTGATTTGATCGGGGCAATAGTGACTAAAATGTTGCATAATTTTGCTGAGAGATATTTTGTGGTAATCTTAGATGAGTAGTTTTATGGACAAAAACCACCAGGTCATTCAGTGTTCCCTTAGTGCTAATATGTTAGAGATGTTGGTGTACTATAACTGAACTAATGTTGTTAATTTTTTGGGAAAAAAATATTTCTCCCTATTTTGGGGGAGCTTTAGGGTCCCTAATAATATATCAATCATAAAATTTGACACCCTGCCCCCCCCAAACAGATATTGGTTTGTTGCTTCAAGGCAACACTGTGCGACAAGGGTAGTAAAATGCCAAGTTATGCTATAATAAGTTGTATTAGTACAACAAGGATGAACAAATAAATAAACAACAAATAAACAATGCAAACATTTCACAGAACAATAAAACACCAAAAAGAAAAGAACAATAAAACACCAAAATACATCCAACATTTGACCCTAACCCCATGCACGCGCATGCACACACACACACACACACACACACACACACACACACATTGTGCACGCAAAGAATGACGGCCCTTTGGTGGCCCAGACCTAGTTTGCCAGAGGTGGCCTACACATGGGCCAGCACAAGGCCAGTTTCAGACACACTGGTGGTCCTGTGCTGGCCCATGTGTGGATTACCTCTGGCAAACCTGATCTGGGCCACCAAAGGGCCGTCATTCATTGCAGTATGTGGGCCATCTGTAGGTGATGCGCAGTCACGGGCCAGTTGTAGACACACTGCTGGCCCTGTGCTGGCCCAGAACGGTTTCAGCTCTGGCCCCAGATGTCAGCCTAATGTGTACCTTAATCAAGCCATGCAATAACAACATGTGGCAGAACATGCAAAACAGTGCAAAAGTAACATGCCGAAACTCTGTTCAGACAGTGAATGGACTGATTTTTATATAGCGCTTTTCTACTCTCCCAGATTGCTCAAACTGCTCTATACAACATGCCACATTCACCCACTTTTGCTTAACAGAGTGCTTCCTAACTACATTCATACACATTCACACTCTTGACATGCAGACTGGAGGAGCCAGGATCGAACCACTAACCTTCCTATCAGTTTGTAACCTGCTCTGCCACCTGAGATATAGCATGCCATATCTCGGACATGCTCAGCATGTTCGGACTTATATCCAACAATGATGAGACAAACTATAGGACAGAGGTGCAACAACTAGAGTCATGGTGCCACGACAATAACTTGGTCTTAAACACCAAAAAGACCAAGGAGATCATTGTAGATTTCCGGAAGAGGGGTCATAACAACCATCTGCCTCTCTTCATTGGCAGTGAGGCGGTGGAGAGGGTGAGCAGTTTTAAATTCTTGGGGGTAACTGTGACCGAGGACCTGTCCTGGGGCAACCATATCACCTCAGTTGCACGGAAGGCCCAACAGCGCCTCTACTACCTGAGGAGACTGCGGAGCGCACACATTCCCAGATCTCTGATGTTGAACTTCTACAACTGTGCCATCAGCAGCGTTCTGACGTATGGATTTCTAGTGTGGTTCCCCAGCTGCACCAAGGCCGATCAGCAAGCACTCCAGCGGGTGGTGAAAGAAGCTGGCAGAATTATTGGAACAAGTCTGCCAGAGATCAGTAATATCTTCCCCACTCGCTGTCTGAGGAGGGTGCACAGTATCCTGCGGGACCAACATCACCCTGCGCGCCACCTTTTCCATCTGCTGCCCTCAGGGAGAAGGTACAGGTCTATACAGGCCAGAACATCCAGACTGGCCAACAGCCTGTATCCACAGGCTGTGAGGCTCCTGAACTCTCTGCCCCCCTCTCACGGACAATAACCATATCCAACTTCTTAATAGCAATGAACTGGTCTGCATTGGTGCATCATATCTTTATTCTCTTCCCCCTCCTGCCCCCCCCCCCCTCTTTCTTAAATAGATAACTATCATATCTGATATCATATCTCACAGTACAATAATATTGAATGGGTTGCATTGTTGTATTTTGTCATGTTTCTCAGGTCTTTGTCTGAATTTCTACGAACATTATTGCTAAGGATTGTCTTATTGCATTGGAGTCACACTGGGTTAAATATGTACACTTGGGTTTTAAGGGGTATTTATTATTTTCTTCTTTTTTTGGGTTGTATGGAAGCCCCAAACGCAATTTCATTGTTCTTGACAATGACAATAAATAAATACTACTACTACTACTATGCCATCGCATAAACAGTGGCGTCATTGCCAGACCTGGCACACATCTGGTTGGCATACACTCTGCCAAAACACCAGTCAGTCAGAAGTGCCAGCTTGATGCCAGACCTCTTTTCTGTAGGCCTGGGCCACATAAACCAAGCCACAATCAAGCCAGATATGGCATGCCATCACATAGACAGTGCCATCTATGCCAGGCCTGATGACATACGTCTTATCATGCCAGAAGTCGGCCAGCAGTGCCGACTTGATACCAGATCCTGGCCAGACCTGCTTGCTATGTGGGCACTAACACACACACAGACACAGTTACTTTACCAACTGACCCCTGAGCTCCTAAGTATCCCCCCAAACCTCATTCAGGGATCCACTCCTCTACTTCAATGTCACTCCCTGAAAGCTCACTGTCCTCATTTCTGAGGACAGAAAGTGCACATTCCCTTGGTTTCCTTCCATAAAAGGTATTTACATCCATGTCCTGTAATTATGAGTAGATTGTAAAGTATAAAACATTGACTATGATCATATAAATGCACACAAACACATCTCTACACTCATATGCAAATGCATTATACAGGGAGTGCAGAATTATTAGGCAAATGAGTATTTTGTCCACATCATCCTCTTCATGCATGTTGTCTTACTCCAAGCTGTATAGGCTCGAAAGCCTACTACCAATTAAGCATATTAGGCGATGTGCATCTCTGTAATGAGAAGGGGTGTGGTCTAATGACATCAACACCCTATATCAGGTGTGCATAATTATTAGGCAACTTCCTTTCCTTTGGCAAAATGGGTCAAAAGAAGGACTTGACAGGCACAGAAAAGTCAAAAATAGTGAGATATCTTGCAGAGGGATGCAGCAGTCTCATAATTGCAAAGCTTCTGAAGCGTGATCATCGAACAATCAAGCGTTTCATTCAAAATAGTCAACAGCATCGCAAGAAGCGTGTGGAAAAACCAAGGCGCCAAATAACTGCCCATGAACTGAGAAAAGTCAAGCGTGCAGCTGCCAAGATGCCACTTGCCACCAGTTTGGCCATATTTCAGAGCTGCAACCTCACTGGAGTGCCCAAAAGCACAAGGTGTGCAATACTCAGAGACATGGCCAAGGTAAGAAAGGCTGAAAGACGACCACCACTGAACAAGACACACAAGCTGAAACGTCAAGACTGGGCCAAGAAATATCTCAAGACTGATTTTTCTAAGGTTTTATGGACTGATGAAATGAGAGTGAGTCTTGATGTGCCAGATGGATGGGCCCGTGGCTGGATTGGTAAAGGGCAGAGAGCTCCAGTCCGACTCAGACGCCAGCAAGGTGGAGGTGGAGTACTTGTTTGGGCTGGTATCATCAAAGATGAGCTTGTGGGGCCTTTTCGGGTTGAGGATGGAGTCAAGCTCAACTCCCAGTCCTACTGCCAGTTCCTGGAAGACACCTTCTTCAAGCAGTGGTACAGGAAGAAGTATGCATCCTTCAAGAAAAACATGATTTCCATGCAGGACAATGCTCCATCACATGCGTCCAAGTACTCCACAGCGTGGCTGGCAAGAAAGGGTATAAAAGAAGAAAAACTAATGACATGGCCACCTTGTTCACCTGATCTGAACCCCATTGAGAACCTGTGGTCCATCATCAAATGTGAGGTTTACAAGGAGGGAAAACAGTACACCTCTCTGAACAGTGTCTGGGAGGCTGTGGTTGCTGCTGCACGCAATGTTGATGGTGAACAGATCAAAACACTGACAGAATCCATGGATGGCAGGCTTTTGAGTGTCCTTGCAAAGAAAGGTGGCTATATTGGTCGCTGATTTGTTTTTGTTTTGTTTTTGAATGTCAGAAATGTATATTTGTGAATGTGGAGATGTTATATTGGTTTCACTGGTAAAAATAAATAATTGAAATGGGTATATATTTGTTTTTTGTTAAGTTGCCTAATAATTATGCACAGTAATAGTCACCTGCACACACAGATATCCCCCTAAAATAGCTAAAACTAAAAACTAACTAAAAACTACTTCCAAAAACATTCAGCTTTGATATTAATGAGTTTTTTGGGTTCATTGAGAACATGGTTGTTGTTCAATAATAAAATTATTCCTCAAAAATACAACTTGCCTAATAATTCTGCACTCCCGGTAATGCCTGAAATTTTTTGGGCTAACTGCGCAGTGTTGCCTTGAGGCAATGAATGAAAATTAACAGTTTTACTGTCTAAATAAATTTACAAAAGTAGAACAAACAATCAAATATGCTTCTTAACATATTCATGCACATACAAGTATTTTTTAATATACATTTATTTCACTATAAACATGTAAAGTAGTGATATTTTTCTTGCCTCCTAATGGAGATGTCCCTCATGTAGTGCAGCTTGCAGAAAGGGGTCCTCCCCCACCAAAATGAAAGTCACACCACCTTCAACTCATCATTTTATTGGAAAGAGATGTGTCTGGTAGCATTATTTGAAAAAAAAAGTTTTTTTTTTTTTGAAGGGCCATGTAAAGCATGAAAATGTGGTTTGTTGCCTCAGGGCAACGCTATGCTGTAGAGGGTTAAAGTCATATTCTTTTATTGTCATGAATGTATTTGAAGCTATTTTTATGTTTGTATGATACCTGATTTATATGGAATATGGCTGAAGTAAACTAAAGCCTAAAATACTTAGTCATTTGTTTAATAATAATTTAACATTATATAATTCAAATGTAAAACTATGAATTGCGATTTTAAATGGTTTAAAAGCATGTAGAACTGCATATGAGGGCAAGTATATTTCTCCTTTTTTTTTTTTTTATCAAGAAACAAAGACAAAAGGAAAAAAAAGAAACAGGGCAGGGTTCAAAGGTTGAATCATCCGTCCCCACCAATGCCAAAACCAAATCTACACCCTTGGTCTCACATTTTTGTCTTACAGCCTTTCAGTCAGAATCGTTCCACTGTCGGAAAATATATGGAGGCCATCGCGAGATAAACTGTAAGCTTGTGTTACCCTCTGGTTACCCAATATGATAACAAATCGATGTGGACTGTTGGATTGACCAGTGGCTAAATTGAAGGTTAGACTGGCACTAGCTCATATTATGCCTAATTTGCAAAACTCTCATTTGGAAAGAAAATGTGAATGTCTGAGTCCCACCTTAAAGAGAGTTCCCAGAATGGCAGAGTACAGACAGAGCTGAATGCATGTTACCTGTTTTAAAATGAAAACATATTAGAGTGCATGAAGCGAAGGGCAGAAAAAGTGTTTCTAGGAACTCTGACCTGTCAACTAGCAGCACAAACCTAGCTAGCAACAGTACACACAGGTTATGTTACTAGTAAGCATCTGCCACTAGATGATCAGCTCAACTTACTGCCATGGAAATCTACAGCCATAAATACAGGTTCACATGTAATGCATCCATACATTCAATTCAATTCAATTCAATTCAATTTTATTTCTATAGCGCCAAATCACAACAAAAGTCGCCTCAAGGCGCTTTATATTGTACAGTAGATTGCACAATAATAGGTACAGAGAAAACCCCAACAATCATATGACCCCCTATGAGCAAGCACTTTGGCGACAGTGGGAAGGAAAAACTCCCTTTTAACAGGAAGAAACCTCCGGCAGAAACCAGGCTCAGGGAGGGGCGGCCATCCGCTGCGACCGGTTGGGGTGAGAGAAGGAAGACAGGATGAAAGACATGCTGTGGAAGAGAGACAGAGGTTAATAACGGATATGATTCAATGCAGAGAGGTCTGTTAACACATAGTGAGTGAGAAAGGTGACTGGAAAGGAAAAACTCAATGCATCATGGGAATCCCCCGGCAGCCTATGCCTATTGCAGCATAACTAAGGGAGGATTCAGGGTCACCTGGTCCAGCCCTAACTATATGCTTTAGCAGAAAGGAAAAGTTTTAAGCCTAATCTTAAGAGTAGAGATAGTGTCTGTCTCCCGAATCCAAACTGGAAGCTGGTTCCACAGAAGAGGGGCCTGAAAACTGAAGACTCTCCCTCCCATTCTACTTTTAAATACTCTAGGAACAACAAGTAGGCCTGCAGTGCGAGAGTGAATGGGGTGATATGGTAGTATAAGGCCATTAAGATAAGATGGGGCCTGATTATTTAAGACCTTGTATGTGAGGAGCAGGATTTTGAATTCAATTCTGGACTTAACAGGGAGCCAATGAAGGGAAGCCAAAACAGGAGAAATCTGCTCTCTCTTTCTAGTCCCTGTCAGCTGCAGAATTTTGGATTAGCTGAAGACTTTTCAGTGAGTTTTTTGGACATCCTGATAATAATGAATTACAGTAGTCCAGCCTGGAAGTAATGAATGCATGAACTAGTTTTTCAGCGTCACTCTGAGACAGGATATTTCTAATTTTAGAGATGTTGCGCAAATGGAAGAAAGCAGTCTTACATATTTGTTTAATATGTGCGTTGAAGAACATATCCTGGTCAAAAATGACTCCAAGGTTCCTCACAGCGTTACTGGAGGCCAAGGTAATGCCATCCAGAGTAAGAATCTGCTTAGATACCATATTTCTAAGCTTTTCAGGGCCGAGTACAATAACCTCAGTTTTATCTGAATTAAGAATCAGAAAGTTAGCGTCCATCCAGGTCTTTATGTCTTTAAGACATTCCTGCAGTTTAACTAATTGGTGTGTGTTATCTGGTTTTATGGATAGATAGAGCTGTGTGTCATCTGCATAGCAGTGAAAATGTATGCTATGTCTTCTAATGATGCTGCCTAAGGGAAGCATGTATAATGTAAACAGAATTGGTCCTAGCACTGAACCCTGTGGAACTCCATAATTGACCTTAGTGTGTGAAGAGGACTCTCCATTTACATGTACAAATTGGAGTCTATTAGATAGATATGATACAAACCACTGCAGCGCAGTACCTGTAATACCTGCAGCAAGTTCTAATCGCTCTAATAGGATATTATGGTCAACAGTATCGAACGCAGCACTAAGGTCATTCCACTTAGTTCTCACTTTTGAAGTTGTCCATGCTTTTAGTTAGTTACTTTTGAGTGTTCCTAATTTTATTTAGTTATTTAATTGTACAGCAGAGGTTTGGTAATGATTCCACGTCGTTTCTTATCTCGGTTCACAACAACACATCAAACGCAGAAAAGAGAAAACATCCTTGGCTTTATTTTTCTTTAAGCCAAAAAGAAATTGTGAGCAGATCAGCCTTAATCATTCACGCTGACAGAGAGCGAAAGAGCAAATTACACACATGAAAAAGACAGACTACTTAACTTTAACATGACTCCTCAGGTACAGGTGTAAAGGCGAACAAGGATAATGTGTGCAGCATCACTCTTCATTAACCTCAAAATGCATACACGCAATGAAAAGGGTGTCACTAGACTTTACACAGTTATGTGAACAAGAAAGTTTTCACAAGACTATGTAGTCCTGTGAAAAACTAAGTGCATCCTTAATGCTTCCATAGGAATTACAAGTGTAATAAGCAGCCAGGTGCTGCTAATCAAATCCAGTTGATTAACTGATCATCATCAAGAGTGAGCGCCTTTATAAAAGCAGAAGCTCTGGCAGTTTGTTGGCCTGGAGGATTCAGGTGTGTGTTAACACAATCCCAAGGAGGAAAGACATCAACAATAATCTTAGAGAAACAATTGCTGCTGCCCACCAATCTGGTTAGACGTATAAGGCCATTTCCAAAAATGTGAAGTCCATCATTCTACAGTGAAAACAACAGGGAAACATGTGAGAGAGCTGCCAGTCTTCCCTGGGACAGATGTTCCAAGCAAATTTTACTAAGGGGTCAGACCATGCAAACATCACAGAAGTAGCTGAAACAAGAACTACAACTTAGTACAGTCCATCACATTAGAAAAAGACATAACAATTATAGCCATAATGCACAGCACCGTGTTAAGTGAAAACCAAACATATTAGCACAGACAAACCAGCAGTCAAGCACGGTGGTGGAGGGATGTGCTGCTGTAGTCCAGATATCAGTAGGCCTTTACGTGAGCTGTGAATAAATGCATGGCCTCCAGTCTCAATGAACTGCAGCTATGCTCTAAAAACAACTAGCCAAAATTCCTCCCCAATGATATGAAAGACTGATGAAGTCATACAGAAAATTACTTCAAGTTATTGCTGCTAACAGTGGTTCTTCAAGCAACTGAATGAAAGGACTGAATGAAATGTTTTTGATGACTGTATTATTTCTATAGGAAATGGTAACCCTTTTTAAGCCCTAAGGCTTTAAACAAGAAGGAAGCAGCTCTTATCTCATAAACACAGGTTAGTTATTTTACATCAAAAGAGTCATCTACACTTCTTATATATGTTTAACTTTCTTCATAGTAAATCATTTACTCCAGATATGGGGAAGTTGGGGATTATAAATGTTAAATGAGGAATGCAGCTGTATTTACAGCACAAATGTGTCACATTTTTAATATACTGGATACAGGTTTATGTTCACATTATTGCTTTTACTGAGAATGCAATGTCCATTTATGGTCTACATAACCATAAGTTTCTTGCAACTGATATACCAGTAACAGTGCTGTAATTGGTGCAGTTTTCAGCTACTTATAGTTAGTCTGTCAACAGATCATTTACAATTTGCCCTTTACATTGCTGTAGTTGATGACATGCTTAAAGACAGTCTATAAAATTAAGTTCAGTTTAAGCACATTTTGCTTATCTTTCTGTGTCATTCAACAGTCAGTTAATTTGTTCCATTTTTTTCTGGCACAACTGACAGGAACAGAAGGAGCAAGTCATAGCAAAAGCTACCACAGGAGTGATGGATACCTATGAATCTACTGCAACAGTGGGCTAACTAGTTGCATGCTGAGATGCACGTGAAGATGAAGGCTGAAAGTGTTTTTGGTTTGTTTGTTTTTTGCCTGTCCAAACAGGACAGTTTAGCCATCAGAATTGTTGTCTGAAGGCCAAGAAAGATGCCAAGCGGATTTACTTTACCAACTGGATTATCATGGCCTTGCCATATTGGTCCATTTGATTGACCTTTATTATAATTATGTATTTATTTGATTTGATTTTCGGTTGTTACAGACGGGACAGACATGACTGGGGGATAGGACAGGGAGAAAGAATGAAAGAAAGAGGAAGAGAAAAAAATAGAGGGGGGAAGAGATGGTGAGAAAGAGGGGAAGAAAAAAAAGAAAAACAAACAAAAAAAGAGCAACATAATAAATACAACACCATCACAATAAACTAGCTAACAGGAGAGATAAAAGTAGATACTAAATATTACATGTTACTGTGCAGCACGCAAGATCGACAGGGCACAATGTGCTTTGAGGCAGCAGCCAAGAAAGCTGTAGTTTGTGTCTGTGAACACCTGTGTGGATCAGCACACTTGTATTCAAAAGGTTTCTCCATGTAATGATCTGCTAGTGAGTGTGGGGAGCCATAGCCCCGTCCCCTAGGACATGAAGCAGGTATGGAGGAGATCCAGGTCCCAGACATCCAGAGGGCCCAGAGTACGAGGACCCAAGGAGGACCACCAGGGGGGCAAAAAGTGTTGTTTTAATCCAACTAGTGCAGGGCTCATTTACTATGACAAATAATAAATAGTCACCAGAGCACTGCATTTAGGATTTGAGTGGGGGATTGTGACTGCTATTTTCATACAATGGAAGACAGGTGCACACTGTGAGGTGTGAAATTCCCCTGCTGCTAAAAATGAGTGTGTGTATGGCTGGTATGCAGTAACTCCTGTATAAATCCACCAAACTTTGTGTCTTCGACCTTTAAATGCACAGTTGCTGCTTGCAGGTTTGAATGCATGTGAAACAATCCCTCTGGCTGTTGTTCAATGATGAGCTCAAGTGTTTCTAGTGAAATCACAGACAGCCAATTACATTTCTGGTATTTCAGGTTCTATGCTCACATAGAAATCAGACACCCAAGCAACAAACAGCAGCATGAGTTTCAAGACACAGTGAAAGGCCATTGTACATCTACTGATGTTCTCTTATTAATCACTTTAGCTAAAGCCACCGAGCCTCCCAGTAAAGTGGTGCTTTGTTACTTTCTGATAGAATAACCAGACAATTATATGAACACAAGGCTTTAAAGAATATATTTACATTTTGGTGTAAATCGAATGCTCACATGAACCACGTTCTCTGTACATATAATTACCAGCACAGAGAGAGAAGTGCTTAAAAGATGTTAATATTGAGCTGCAAAAATAAATCTGGAATAAAAATCACTATTTCATTGTTGGTTAATCCACAATTTGAAGAGTAAATAAATCCTCTTGTGCAGGACATTGAGCTACTCGTTCTGCTTGAGATGGCCTTCATACATTTAACATCACTCATCTCCGTTGACTAAAGGCATTTCTGTCAGCTCACCTCTTAGCTTCCGTGCCTGAGGATGAATGATCTTCAATGCAGCGCTTTGGGTATTGTATTACAGGCATTTCATAAGGACAGTTTCACATGCTTGTGGAACAAAGCTTTTCTCTTCTTAAAGTTATCAGGTTTCTTATGACGTTAATCACATCTTCCCCACTTTTCTTTAATTCTTAAACTCTGATTGTAAAAAAAAAAAAAAAATTCAGTAAATGCCATAATGTAAGAACAACGAGGCACATGATCCTGGAGGGGAAAAAGCTTTGCTACTGATATGTCGACATGAAGAAAAAACAGACACCATTTAGTGCACAGCGGAGTTTTTTTTGTTTGTTTGTTTTTTTCCATAGCTTCATTTTATTATTAGAATTACATTTACTTTTACATTTTGGACAAATCCACACTCTATATTTGATAAAATTCAGGGTAAAATTCACCAGATGTCAGGCTCACCTTATTTTTGGGATGAAGAGGAGTTTAGATAACATACAACGCGTCTCTGTGTGGAATGATTTAAGAATGAAAATGACCCAAAATGACTTTTTTGACATCTCAACAAATGAAGCTTTTTATAATCACCTCTAATGGCAGCATGATAAGACCATCACTGCATACTCATTAATAAGCCATGATTGGACACAGAAACGTACAACAAATATCTGAAGAAAGTTTTTCAAACTGAGACCAAAACATAAAGAAGTCCCCCCCCTCATTTTCATAAAAAATATTAAGCATGATTAAACCTTCAGCTGTGCATTCAAAACTCAAGGAGAGTCTACAACAGCAGTGAGTCACTCAGGCATCACTCTGATGAGTCAGAGTGCCTGCAGCTCCTTGCAGGTCCCAGATTTTGTCATGCTCAAGCATATTTGGCACTCATTCAATTCATAAATTCATATAATAGTCACAAAGTTAGCCCAAACTGTATGTAAATACACAAATCAGTCACAAAAAAAATGTACAGCTCAGACCCGTACATGTACATCACCCCCGGTGGCAATTACACCCGGACGAAAACAAACCAGATTTAAAATAAAAATAAAAATACACAATAATAATAATAACAATAATGATATTACAGTTTTCTGATGCTTTTCTATATTTTTGACAAAGATCTTGTAGCATGAACGAGAAGTTGAGGTGTTACAATATGCCATTTTTATGAATATTCATGGAAAGCACTGATGAAGACGATGTGATGTATAACTGCTGGCCTTTCTGTTCCCACTGTATTCTTTAAACCCAACACATGATTCATATACACCCCCCCCAAAAAAAAAAAAAAATTAAAAAACAAACAAACAACAAAAATGATGTTTTATTTCCTCATTCAGCTATACCTACAGAAGCTGCAGCTGATGGGAAATCAGTCACCTGACAGTTAGATGACAAAGACAATAATCTTTACTTATAATCGACGATGCATGCTGCACAACACACTAGTCATGATTCACACCTTTCCAGTCATACTGAGTTTGGCTTTTTCACTGCTCAGACTTTTACAAATCACTGTGCGTCTCAAGTTGGCTCAAATAAAAACTCTGAAATATTCAGATTCAATTTCAACAACTTAAAAGAATGGTCCCACATTTTTAGGAAAAATGCTTTATCTGCCTTCAAGAGTTGGATGAGAACACCACCAATCTCATGTCTTTACAGTAAATATAAAGCTGCCACTTGCAGACTGCTAGTTCAGCGTGAAGATTGTCAGCTACTTGAAGCAGCTGCCCTGTTTAAGTCCAAAGGTAGTGGAATCTGCCAAGCAACACCTCTGAGCCTCGGCAATTTCTATTTTAACTACAGTGCTTAACAAATAAAATAATCAAATTAAAATAAAATAAAAAAATTTAACAATGCTGTTAATAATGTGAATTCACATTTTAATACCCAAACTTGAGCTGGCAAACTGGATTTCTCCGAGAAGTCTCAGAAATTAATCAAGCGTATGTCTCTTTTCTTCAACTATAATGACACCTTCAGAAAAGATTAAAAATAGACATTTTATCCACGTGTTTCAAACTTAAACATTTTGTCAGACAGAAACGATTCATAATACTACCACAGTATGCTTCTTATGTACAGTAGTCATTCTAGATAGCTTAACTTCACTGACAGTACTCCTCTTTGCTCCTGAACGTCCATTTTTATATTCATTTGGCTTTAAAAACACAAAATCAGCTGAGCAGGACTTTGACAAGCAGAGCGCCTGCAAATAAAGATAGGATGCTTTTCAGTCTCTAAGTCAAGTTGAGCTAAGCTAGGTGGGAGCATGATAAACCTTATCATTTTAACACATATAAAGCTGCTGAACTGGCAAGTCATTCAGGATAAATAAGCATTTTTAAACCGTGTAAACTAAAATAAAATAAAAATGAATCAATTTATCACTTCATAACAACTCTAAAGTGGTGAGTTATGAATATTTTTATAACAGCATTTTAAAAGGTAGTTAGCCTACCAACACAAGTGGCTGCTAGCATTAGCTGTCTACTAGCCTTCCCCTATGCTTTTTCAAATAATTAAACAGTAAAATAGTATTTAAAAAAAACAAAAACAAAATGAAATTCTATTTTTTTTTAATTTTCTTTTAGTATTTTAGTGTTATGTTACTTAACACCAATGTGCTCTCCAAGTTACCCAAGATTGCCAGCGTTAGCTGATAAATTAGCATGTCACCCTCTGTTCAAAATGTGCCAAATAAAAAAACCCATCATGGCAGCAGATGACATGCTAAAATTGAGGCTTCAAACCAGGGCTTCACAAACCTATGTCTACATCTTTCACATCACATAAGTGTCTGTGGCATCAATCTAACTCTTAGTAAGAAAGCAAATATTCATTTTTCCGAAAATGCCAAACTTCTCTTTTAACAAACTTCATTTAAGAAAAATAAAGAGGGAAAAAAAAAAATACAGTGATTGACCATCAGGATTGACTACAAAGTACAACACAAAAGACTAAAAGGCTATTTTGCTTTCTGTCTCCAAACCTTCAAGAGGTGCTGACTTTCTTTTCTCCATCAGGATGCTACAATCAATGGCAGTAAAGATATTTCTTCAGCTTGAAAATGCAAGGCACAACAAGATTTTATTTTTTTATTTTTTAATGGATAAGGTATGCAATTACGCTTTCACAGTAAACACAAAGAATATATATTATTTTTATTTTGACTTTTATTTTAAAACAACCCCTTCAAATAAATGCTGTTTTGGGGAACCTAATGGGAGGACTCGTTGCCACTTGCCCTGCAGATTGCACAAGCAGAAACAACCACACCACACTGACAACCTCATAGACACCTGTGTGAATCATGCCTTAGGCATAAATACTAAAGTTTATGAAAAGTAAATGCTTGAGATAGCATCGGCACCAGGCCAATCACAGTGAGTAATGAGGTGGGTGCCGTTATCTTATGGCCCCCGAGTTCGTTTGACCTCAGCAGCGAGTATTTTGAAGCTGAATGATTTGAAAAACAATTACTTAAACGTCATTGATTATTAATCAATAAACAGTGGCAATCACGGTAATGGTGCAGAATTTTATAACACCTATAAAACCACACGTAACATTATTCTGAGAAAATGAATGATTGACTTACGGAGTCGTTTATGATACATCACCACAGCTTTGAAAAATGTAATGCAATAAACTCTGAAGTATTGGCAATGGTAACATAATATATGGCACTGTTCATGTTGAGCTAACTGACAGTCAAGAAAACATTTTTCTTTTTAAAGTTAAATTCACTCTACTGAGGCTGACAAATGAACATTGTATCTCAAATAATAAGATTCATAGACAAACATGATTAAATACATTAAGACCACACTTCTTTAGACTATACATTTCAATAATCTTCAAATATTGGTCCAATTTGGATTGGCAAAACAATGAATTACATATTATTGCAAAAAATGTAAACATCCCTCTGATGTATCACAACAATGTCCTCACAAATCTAGCAAAAACGGCAGCTACAAGTTGGTCTTTTTTTTTTTTCCCTTTATAAATAGGAGAGTTAACGTGTTTTTTTGTCAAAGAACAAAATCAAAAACAACAAGCAACTTTTATGTAAAGTTAGGAAGCTAAGTTACACTTATTTTACTACAATGAAAGCTGATTAACTGCTTTGTCAATCATTTGAGAGTTTCACAGTTTCAGGTTTAATGTTTGTAGTTTTAAATGGATTGTTAAAAAAATGATAGATAACATTTGTTGTTGTAAAATCCTTTTGATCACTTAAAATAAAACATTAGTAGCAGATTTTTTTTAATATTGGTAGCCATCTTTTAACTAATTATCTGAAGATTTTAAATAAGTAATTAGGGCAAAAATATTTTTATAAAAAAAAAAAAAAAAAAACTTGCTGGTTACATATTATCAAATTTTAGAAAATCTGAACATTTACTACTTTATCTTGAAAGTAACAGTAGTACAACAATATTTGAGCAATAATTCAAAATTTTACATCTATAATGGTTCACACAAGTTTTTATTTCTGTTTTGTTTTTCTATTTGAGGAAAATATCTGAAGTGGGAATTGAAATATGATAATATATAGTTTCAGGGAACAGAAGAATTTAGGTTTTAGGTTTCAGCTTCACGTAAGCACATAAGAGTCCTTACAAATTTTTAAGATACTAATATCCAATACTGCAATATAAACATTTATTTTGTTTTCTCTCTTTCAGGCACATTAAACAAAAAGAATTACCCAGCATTTTTTTTTCTTGTTATTTATTTATGACTTTACACTCTGGCCAACTCTGTTTGGATCAGCTGGTTGTTTTGTTGCTGTTGAGTGCCCTCTGTTGGACAAACCATGCAACATCAACAGCATGGTTGAAGGGTGTTTTTTTTTGTCTCTTCTCTACCTTTTTAATTTTTATTTATTGAAAATTATAAACCCTAACACTAATATATCAGCAAACAGCTAATATCGTCCGATAACATCTGCACACCAATAAATTGGTTGGGCTCTGTTTATTCTTAACACATTTTAAAAGGTTGTTTCCACTCAGCTTGAATACTTCAATTCATGCACAGATGTTAAAAAATACATTTTTGTCTCATTTAATGGAAATGCTTAGAAAAATGCGTGAAAAAAAAAAGAAAAAAAAAAAAAAAAAAAGACCAACTTCAGCTTAATGCCACAATACATCTGCATCTGAAGGCCCGCACATGTGTAAACATAGAACATCTGGCCTTCCTTTATAGGCTGAAAACATCACCCTGATGTGAACGCTCATTTAAAAAAAAAAAAAAAAAAAAAAAAAAAAAAAAAAGCAGAACAAAGAAAGAGATCTGTGTGCTTCCATTAACTCTCCCCATACCAGACAGTTAGTTAATCAGAAAACAATCTCGATTACATGAAATATTGGTCAAATAAAACATTCAATTAAATGGTACGTGACATTTCTACAGCTCTGAGAAAACAAAACAAAACAAAAAATCTCAGGAGAACACAACAATGCTACTTCTATCAACGATATGATAAGGATCTGACATCACATTTTTTTTCATGTAGCTTACATGGGCTACTGTCAGTATGTACAAGTAGCAGCATAAAAACCACCCTAACAGTGATTATCAGACCACAAGATTACCATTCTTATATGCCCCTTCGAAATGGCTGTCGATGTGGATGAGGTGGAATGTGCAGATTTTATTATTTTAGCTTGTGTTATCCTTAAAAAGCAGGATTTTCTTTTTTCCTTTTTGTCTTCTGACTGTTCTCCTCTTATGCCTTTCTGTCCTATAGATTTCTACCATCCCAAATGGCACATTTGATTTTATTCATCGTACAGTTTGGAATTAAGTTTTGGCACTTAAAATATAAATACAGTCTTTCTTTTGTTTAAAATATAATTAAGCACAGTTATAACAGTAATACATCAGTGTCCAGTGGTAATCTGAGGTGAAACTTTGGTCTCCATATTACCAACTGGACTACAAAACGCTGGTCGTCACGTGGAAAACAAAACAAAACAAAAAAAGAGAGAGAGAGAATAAATTAAAGTGAAATAAATAAATAAATAAATAAATAAATATCTGTTAATTGGTTGACAATTTCTCTCACAAAAATCTTCAGTGGATGATTTTGCGACAACCCTTTTCAAACAGAACATCCGTACCTGATAACTGACAACATTTTGTGTGAGGTTATAGCTTAATGCCACGATTTGAGGTTATCAGCATCTCTTTCAAGAACATTTAAATAAACTATCTACATTATTATCTCCGGGAAATATTTGAACCCCTGTTTTTGGTAAAAGGACACAACCTGTGGCTCCAGTGGCGCGGGAGTGGTGACAAAGAGCGTTTCAGCGGCCCAGGGTCAAAAGTGCAACGTGACAAGCGTGAACCTCCTGCAGGTTTGAGATGATAAGCAGGAGGTGTGATCAAAGTTGATATGCTACTTTTTCAATTGCTGCATGTTGACAGGAGGGAGCTAAAGCTCATTTAATGCATGTGTGCTACTTTCACCATCATTTAGTTTAGTATATTTCTTCAAATATCACATTCTCTTCGATTTGTTTAAGCCATCATTTTTTTTAAGCTAGGACTGAACTAAATAACTCCTTAAAAAAGGAAAAAAAAAAAAAAAAAGATGAAATACAATTCCATAGGATTGTGTGCAAAATGCTCTATAGGCATACAGTAACAAATAATGGTCTCTTCTACTAGCCACAACATTAGATTTAAGTGCTTTTGATGAGGTATGAACATTGACCAGTATCTGGGAGGAACCATTACCATCCTTCATGCTAACAACATAATTTCGGAGATGAGGTTCATAACTCTGACACTCAAAGTGTTTGGCAAACTATATGATAGGAGCAACAACATTTATGAGTGTGGATGGTTTTAAAAGATTTGCACTAAAACATTATGGCAACGACTGCTTCTACGTATAACTCTCTGCTAAACTCTCGGCCAAACTAAGCCAAAAGTCAAATATACATATATTTTACATACACATATGTGACTTTATGGTTAGATATAATAATATTCAAATATCCAGCAATTATCTGCAACAAAAAAAATGCAGATTTCTCCAGAGAGCTTTACACCAAATATCTGACAACACAAAATAAAATGGCAAATTCTCCTCAGAGATTTCTCTTTTGCTTGTATATGCACAGTTAGGTTTCAGTAAGTTTCTAATTAGGTACCTGTACTGTACTGATCAGCCCGACAGTTGAATGGATGGATGACAGTGAAGGGTCCAGTGTGCTAAGATGAGGATAAGCCTTCATCTGTCTTCATTGCTCCTTCTCAGTTCGAACACCATTTACAGAGGCAGGTCTGTGCTGTTGTGGCGAGTCTTTCTGGAAGTCCCATCATCCCTGGGCAGAGCTTTCTGCAGGTTGGACATGGCAGCGGTCTTCTTTAGGTCAATGACTGCGTAGCATTCGCTGCGCCGGGGTGCCTGCGGACCACATTTTTTGGGTGGTAGGCGCTGGTGCTGTGGCTGGGTCTGGGCACCCCCGCTGCTGAGGGCTTGGCAGGGAGGCTCTCCTTCCAGGTCCACCTGGATGTAATTCAGCTGCCGCGAAGGAGGCATGTGGCTGTGCTCACAACCTCCAACCCCTGACCTCGATCGTCTGCGGAAATCAAAGCTAAATATTCGCCCCCCTCTGTCTGGGTGACACGGCCGTGGATGCGGGGGGCAGGCGTGTCGAAGCCGGGGAGGCTGAACCTGCTCTGTGTTGACATAGTTCTGCAGGGCGTCTCTGTGTATGCCCCGGCCGTCTTGATGGTAACCATTGGGTGTCCCGGGGCCTTCTGAGAATTCGTACTCATCAAAATCTTCCTCTTCTTCTTCATATTCCTCATCATCCTGGTCATCGTCTTCCTCTTCCTGCTCATCATCCCGCTGGAGAGCGCTGTACTCCCACACCGGCGGCAGAGAGGGTAAGTTCTCGTAGTTAAGCAGAGCTGTCCGACGATGAGCTCCACCCATGCCCCTCTCACAGGAGTACCCCTGCGGGGGTAGCGATGTCGGCCCGTGACCGTGTAAGAGGGAGTGAGAATGACTGTCCCCGGTGCTGCTACTGCTGCTTGAACCTACGGATTGCGACACGCTGCTGGGACTCAGACGCTGCTTACGGCCACTTCGCAGGCCGTTGATATTCTCGTACGTGAGCTCGCCACTCTGGCAGCCCTCCTGGTGCTCATGGCCCAGGTGCCGGTGCATGTGATGATGGAAATGGTGGTAGGAGTGAGAGTTGCACAGGTGCATAGAGGGCTCGTCTCCTTCCGTCTCTGAGCTTGCTGCGCCCTCTACTGGCTGAAGGTTGTGAGGATTGTGCCCGTGCCTCTCCCTCTCTCTCTCCAGCAGATGCCGTTGCGCTGGAGTGGGACCCAGCATGAATTTGACCTCCTGCGAGGACGTCTGTAGGAACACCTGAGGATCTTTATGCTCCTCGAGGGGACAGCACCGCAGGTTGGACTGCGGATTTCCTTGGCCCCCTACAGGCATGGCTCCCCGTGTTGTTTCAGGAAAAGTGCTAGGCCGTACCTCAGGTAGAGAGTGCACACAATGACGCATGGAAAGATCCCCCTCCATGCTCACAGTATTTACATAGGTGTGGGTCTGTAAGAGAAAATAAAGACTTTGTTACATTGGCGAAACAGCACAGCTAAAGTCCAGTTAAAAGCGCACTCAGAGGTCTCACCTGGTCTTCCAAACCCATGAGGCTATGTCCATGATCATCAGCAATCGATGGTTGAGAGGAATCTCCTCTGATTGGATAACCAGGGTATCCATTGGGAAAAGCCTGGATAGGAAATGCTGGAGCTGGTACAGGTAAAGAAAAATAAATAAATAAATCAAGTGAGGCTGTCACGTAAAGTATTAAATGTTAAAGTGTTATTTAAAATCCTTTTTGCAGTAAATCAGTGGATACATAAAAAAACAAACAAACAAAAAACAAAAAAACCCACAACATTAAAAAGGGATTATATCAACAAGAATAACAAATCACCAAAGAAGAAGGAACTTCACCAAAGCAAACCTTTTAAGACCAGCAGCACTTTCACAATCAAAAATAAAATATGACAATGTTTTGATTTTTCATGTTTTGTTTTTTTTGTTTTATCCTCCAGCCAAAGAGGATAACAGTGATATCCATTTTTAGGACCATTTGAAGTGCTTGAAGGAATGCTTGAAGTGCATTTACAGAGGTTCAGTTAGCTGACATGGTAGTGTCTTTTCCTAATACAGTAATGTAAATGTAATAATGAAAGCAAGTCTTTCTGGCTGTGTTACGCTTCAAAGTGTGAAATGAGATGAGATGTCACTACGCATTTGTTGGTTAAACCTGAAGCAATTGATGTTGTCGCCACTTGGGGGCAGTAGAAACTATTTTACCTTCAAATAGTGAACCTGTTGCCAAACTGTTGTCTTCTTTAACACATGCAACCGTTAATGAGCAACATGACTGCTCAACACTGACTCTCTTCTGGCTCTGTTTTGGTGTTCACTGATTTTGAATGGAAATCTTAGGCTCTTTAACCTAAAGGCTCCTCAGTAAGCGTTCCACTTTGCTATTAGGCCCTGGACAGGCTACCTGCCTCTCACTAAAGTAGCAGAGACTGTAAACAAATATGACAAAACTGGGGCAAACTTCATAACCTGAAAGGCGTCTCACAAAACTCCTAATGGGGAAAAGAGGCTCATTTGTTTTTCCTCCAGAAACTGACAACTTTTCTTCAATTATGAGTTCAAGATTAAGCATTTCAAGAATGAAAAGGTCTAATATGTCATTTAGAAGAATGTGACATGGAAACCTCCATTTCTCACACACTGATTAGGCATTTAACTTATCAGGCAGCTGTTTCATCTCATTTTGATGCCAGGAACTGTTTAAACAGTGGCAACCAAAGACTCAAAGAAACCGTTTAATAGGTTAACTGGCAACAGCTCGGTAGCATGACTTGGTATAAAAAGAGTTTCCTAAAGAGGCTGAGTCATTCAGAAGTAAAGATGGTGATAGACTCATCACTCTGAGAAAGTGTGTGGGAAAATAGTTCATCAGCTTAAGAAAAACACTCCAAAATAAAGTTGCAAAGCCTTTTTTGTAGAAGTTCTGCTAAATTTAGCGACGGATTACTGCATCTAACATCTGCAATTAGTCTCAAAGTGCATCCTTTTGTTTGTGTGCGCGTTTGGTGTTGTGTGACTCACTGTTGGGTGTCTGTGGTGTGCGAGACATGTCCATCTCTGGTGTGTGACCGCTCCGACTCATCATCATCGACTCTTCCACCACGTTGATGCTGTTGCACTGCATCAGCTCCTGGAGCAGATTAAAGATCTCTTCTGCCCGAGAACACTTGAATGCAAAGATTCCTATTTTTAAAAAAAAAAACAAAAAAAAAAAAACCCAGAGCACAATGACAACACGTTTAGGACGTACAAAGGTCTCTTCTTACTTGAAAGAGACATCGGCCATATTACAGAGGTGGTCGGTTCCTTTTTTCTCGATCACTGAGAGAGAAGTCTGGTTTGTTTTGGGACTTGAACAACTGCATTAAAGTCAGGTTCAGTGCCTCAGGTGGAAATGGCCACAGAGAGGTTCTGTATATGGATTTGTTTAACTTCCTCACTGAGAATGTTTGTTCACATATGAAGGTAGATCCAAAGAGAGCCAACATCTTCTGAGCATGTTTCATCATGTGGGTAAACTTCTCCTCTTTGAGAGGAGAATAAAAAAAAATCCAGCAGGGACTTGAAGTGCTCGACCAGCAGTGAAGCCAAAGTCCGACCAAGTTAATTATTTTAGTTACATCAACTACAGTTAATATTTAGCACCGACTTACATGACACCACATGATTTGTGGTGCAATGCAAAAATACCAGTTTCACTTCTGGATTAATTTCGGTCACTTCATCTATCACT
This sequence comes from Diplotaxodon limnothrissa, assembly GCF_057381915.1. Classification (NCBI taxonomy): domain Eukaryota; kingdom Metazoa; phylum Chordata; class Actinopteri; order Cichliformes; family Cichlidae; genus Diplotaxodon; species Diplotaxodon limnothrissa. Next base: position 22,887,021 of record NC_140600.1, read on the forward strand.
TGCTTCAAAAGACTGACATTTTTTTCCTGTCGGGTGGACATCGACGGATAGCCGTCGGTTAACAGTTTATGTCCCATTTGAGTTCCTGTGTCGCAGATCATCACAGCTCTTGTCCAGAGCTGAGGAGAAAAAGTCAAAACTCCCTGCTTTGTTTTTCACCTGAAGCTCCAGATTTTCTTCAAACTAATTCTTGAACACAGTAATCTGCTCTCCACAAATGTAAGCACGCAAGCTCACCTCTGACTGCCTTTAAAATAAGAGTTGTATTTAATTTCACAAACACCCCCCCCCCCACACACACACACCAAGTCATCCTTTGATGAGTGTTCAATGAATTGGAGCAGATTGCATGACTTACATTTGAATCCTTTCAAATTACCCAAAGTGGCCCACACCTAAAGATACTACAAGGACAACCTAGGTTAGTACAAAAAGACGTACAAAACAACAACAACTCCCACAGCGACTCTACAGGCGTGTAACCAAAGCAGAAAATCAGAGAAAATGTTACTCACCCTGCCCGGTCTGACAGCGGCGGCCGCTCTCAAAAGAAAACAGGTTGGAGTCATAGCCGTAGCGACGCAGGCAGAGATATGGCCACCGGATGGCGTCCCTCTTACGTGTGTGAAGAATGAGCTCAGTTTGGGTGAGCTCCATGATCCCAGAGCCCAGCTCGTTGCCCTCATCGTCTACATTTGTGACCTAGCAGAGGCGGAAACAGCATGACGTGAAGTGAAGGGGAAGGCACGTCAGTTTACTACAGTTTAAATGGACACAAATGGACAGTTGTTATGTAAGGAGGGAAAAAAAAAAAAAAAAAACATATACAAGATTTTGGGGGATTCCTGACCTTAAATTTGGTGAGATGGTTGTCTCGGATGGGGTCTCTGTATAGACAGCTCCAACAGCTCCCCATAGCTTCAGCAGGCCAGCTGAAACCTGTCACGGATGAAGCAAACACTATCACACACAGCGCTCATATAAAAATAAATAAACAAACACTGAATGACTTACTCAGTCCAGGCCATCAGTGTAAAGGGATCCGCGTCTCAGTCCCAGGATCTTCTGCTGGGCATTGGCATCACAAGCCAGTTAGTCTGCTGGATTGACATCTTCCAAAGAGGATTAATGTTCTTCCCCCTGAAACCATGAGGGACGGAGGAGTAGAAGAGTTGGAAATCATTGCAGGAACCTTGTCTTCAACCATATGGAAAGCATGAGTTTGGTCATTGTGAACATCCCAGAGTTTTAAAACTCTGAACCTGTTGCATGTCATCTCCTCCTCCGCACGTTTCCCATCACCTTTCAATTACATGCTGACAAATTTAATTACAAAAAGCAATAAATTCAGAACTTCATGTAGCTATTTTATAATCTTTGAGGACCAAAAACTGTAATAAGACTATTTATTCTTAAGGTTATTTAAAAATAATAATAATAACATGACTGTTTAGAGATGACGGTGTAATGGCTGGATGTCAGTAGTGTTTCTAGATATATAATGGAGTAAATACCCTAATTAGTCAAATTATAGCCTAAGAATGCAACACAGTATCTTGCAGTTATATTTCTACTCATCATGCCAGCTTTCTAGAACCAAAGCATCCAATCAAATGCGGGAAATAGAGGAATTGAGGAAATAGACAGCTCCGGTAATGCCAATGTGGAAGTTTGGGATTTAAAGAAAAAAGGGGGGCGTTTAAAGGAAGTAAGTACACCAATGAATCGTTGCAATAATCCAAACAAACCCCGCAGAACACTTAAGAATACTACAGTCAGTCAAAAAAAAGTACAGGGAGTTCCTTGCACTGAAGTACATCCCAGATCACAAGCGAATAACGAGACCTCCTGCATGATCCCCTGCGTCCCCGTGCACGCATCTGCATCAGCTTTGTAGTTCCAGCTCAGTTTGTGCTCCTCAGAGGGGCCAAAAACACATTTCACATCAACACCGCCGCATTATGTGCGCTCTAACCTGGGCCTCCGCATCTGACTGGAAACACCAGGCTGGTTTTGTCTCCACACCAAATCCACGGCTACCTTGGAAGGGGGGGGGGATGAGTGCAAGCGGGCTAAAGAGCTAATAGCTACATCACACACACTTATCACACGGCCACTGAATGAATGGGTCTCCCTCCCACTGAGCTATTTACAGCCGAAAAATCACAGCCTCGTTGCTCAATTAGCCAAGCCGACGCAGAGCCCAAAACAAGCCGCCAGCGAGGCTGCCGCCTGCCCCGCAAACGCGATCGTGCAGCCACGAAAACAGCACAGTGACACCAAAAGCACAACGACACAGTTCAATGACCATCTGTTCTCGTTGGTGTGAGGATACAATAGCGAGAGCGCACAGCAATCACCGGGTAAGTGGAGAGCGACAAGCGATGGTTTGCTACTCACATGTCTGGCACGGATTTTTTCTTTTCTTTTCTTTTGTTTTTTTTAAATATCAGTCCTAATGCGAGGTGAGCCTTGAGACTGCGGTTAGTTATCGGCGGCTGCTGCTGCTGCTGGTGGTGTTGGTAGCGGGGATGTGGCACTTGCACCTCAGAGACGCGAATAAAAAAAGATGCAGTGAGAGCAGTGAAAATGTTATTTTTTCCTCCTATTACGCCCCCCTACTGCAGCACGGGCCTCTGCCTGTATGACATTTCCCAAGCAGCTGGGGTGAGAGTTCACAGCCAGACAACGAGGCTCAAAGCAGCGACAAGAAGGTAAGAAACGCTGGAGGACCACGGAGGGAAAGGTGTGCCTGCTTTGGCCGAAGGAGAGGAGGGGCAAGGGAAAAAAGAGGGGGGGGGGGGACCTTTTAAATGAGGGCCACGTAAGAAAAAAAACATAATTTAGTGTATCAAAGTTTTATTGTCATATGCAGAGTAAAGATATTTGTTTCCCTGTGCAATGACATTCTTCCTTTGCTGTGAAAAAATCCACTTAAAATGCATAAATAGGATAAATGATTATTTAAAAGCAATAGAAACAACTATAAAGAACTACAATGGGTACAATAGAAGAAATACAATAGAGATATAAGATGTTCAAAATATCTACAGATGAAATAGAAAGAATGTAAGCAGCAGAAGGCTGTGTATGTATACAGTTTACAAATATATGTGTACTTAAAATTGTTGAAAAGGAGAGTCACACCTGTTTCTTCAAGTTGTTTTATTTAAGCATTTACAATCACAAAGGATGAAGTGCTGAAGTCTGCTTTAATTAAAAAAAAAAAGACAGGACGTCTAAGCGAGATGACAAAAAGGTAAAGAAACTACAAAGCACCACAGAGCAGAAGAATTTAGCAGCCTGGATGAATGTGAGAAGAAAGCATGTTTTCAAGGCATGACTGTTTCAGCTGCATGTGGGGAAAACTTTAATTTCTTTATAATCATCCATCAGACTTTTAAGACAATATATGAGGGAAAGTTGAAATATAAAACAATTAGACTGTAGCCATCAAAAATCATCAATGTGCAACTGATTTTGAGAATAAAGTCATAATTACGAGATTTAACTCTAAATTATTTTGACAATAAAGTTGAAACATGGAGATTGAAGTTGTCAGTTCAAGTCAGCTCCCATGGCTGCGATACAAAATGTCTTGTGTAGATGAGTTAGTGAAACAACTCGATCAGCTGGCTTATTGTATCTTGTAATACAACATCCTCTTTACTGCACAAGGTTGTAACCATCGAAACCTTGAATCTGTCCATTGGCAGCTATACTATATGGCAGGGGTCTCAAACTCCAGTCCTCGAGGGCCGCTGTCCTGCAACTTTTCCATGTGTCCCTGTTGCAACACACCTAGTAGGTCATTAGCAAGACTATAGAACAGGGGTCCCCAATCCCAGTCCACGAGGGCCGCTGTCCCTGCAGGTTTTAGATCTCACCCTGGGTCAACACACCTGAATCACATGATTAGTTCATTACCAGGCCTCTGGAGAACTTCAAGACATGTTGAGAAGGTAATTTATCCATTTAAATCAGCTGTGATGGATCAAGGACACATCTAAAACCTGCAGGGACACCGGCCCACATGGACTGGGATTGGGGACCCCTGCTTTAAGTGGACAGAAACCAGATTTGGATATCTGTGGGTTTTTATTTCTCCTTCTATACCTAAAATGATGAGGGAGAATTTTCTATCCCTATTAGAAAACGTTGGGAAAGACTGTGACCATTGGACTTCACTACCATTGTCAGAGTTAATCTGATAAAGATGAATGTCCTCCCCAAATTCTTGTATCTTTTTCAACATGTCCCTTCTTCTTACTAAAGCATTCTTCAATAAGTTAGAAAAGATTCTGTCACATTTCATGTGGGGTGGGAAACAAGCTAGAGTTTGTAAATCTATTCAATGACGGTGGTCTTCGCCTGCCCAATTTTAGACACTACTATTGGGCAGCTAACATACAAAAACTCTTACATTGGGTTCACAATGACCTCCCCGTACCGGCCCGGGTACAAATGGAAACAGCATCTAGCTGTTACTTACTATCATCAATACTCAGCTCCAGTGTTGGGCAAGTTACTTTGAAAAAGTAATTAATTATAGTTACTAGTTACTTCTTCAAAAAAGTAACTGAGTTAGTAACTGAGTTACAATATTCTAAAAGTAATTAATTACTCGAAAACTAACTAATCTGTTATTTTAAAAAAATAATAATTTAACCCTCCAGGGTATAATTGGCCATTTTTAACTACTTTTGATTTTCCCTCCACATTTTACCTTTAAAAACGATTTACTTTGCCTTGTTTGGTATCATTCTTTTCAACACAACCTCACGTGTCTGAATTTACAGTTACATTTTCATTTTGACATACTGTATTAACCCAATTGATCTAAAATCACACAAACAACATAAAATCAGAGTAGAAAAAGTTATATTTTTTACTGTAACAACCACAAACATGTTTAATGAATCATATTTCAGAACTTTAAATGCAAATATAACTTGTCAATTTTAAAATCCTATGCACAAGTTTTGCAAACAACAAAGTTATTTGCATCCATTTACCTTTTACCTTGATTTTTTTAAATAACCATTTCAAACTATTTACAGAACAATCAGCTGTTCTGCATCAATAAGATGCCACACAAATTATTTGTGCCACTCCAAAACAATAATTTCTGTCCACTATAAAGGAGAACATCACAGCCTGATACCTGCAGGCCTGACAGCAGCAGGTGTATCACTCCTTTTTCCTACCTGGAGACAGCAGTCGCCTCATTGTTCTGACACACGACACAAAACTATCCACAACACTACACACTACAGTAACTACACAAAACAACACATTAATTACACAGCCCAAACACGCTAAACGTCACAAATCTCTCACATCTCAAAACTCGCTCTCTCTCTTTTTCTGCTTTCTCGCTCTCTCTCTCTGTCACTCCTAAAACTTCCCAGTTTTTTTTTTTTTGTTTTTTGGCTCATAAGCAGAGAGTGCTTGCTAGCGCTGTCCTTAGACAGTAAACGTGACAAAACTATTGATGAAAAAATGCTGCGTATATATTGTTTATCATGACTCTGGTTTTACGTGGCCTATAAACACAATTTAAAAACTGGTATATATCACCTTGTTGCTTTGTCTTTAAGTGGTCATGTGATTGGCTTACCACGACTACTTTATTCTTCCTGAGTGAAACAGCAGCACTCATGCCATTGTTTTGCCCCCTTAGCTCCAGGTGTTGTGCTAGACTAGCTTTCCCAAACTTTTTTTGCTGGGCCCTCCTTTGTTTTACAAGAAAAATGTTTGCGTCCCCCCATCCCCTCCCGCGCGTGCGCGCGCGCACCACACGCACGCACACATACTCCAACCACACACACCCTTATTTTGCTCCATTGCGGTTTATTTCACACCTCAAACATTTAGTAAACAATTAAGCAAATACAAGTAATCTGCAATAAATTACAGGTAGTAAGAAAATAAACTACTAATACGCAGCTGTTTCGTCCACACGTAAATGGTGTTTCGAATCACCGAAAACTGAGATTTTTTAAAACTCCTTTTTTGCGTTTTCCTGTGGACAAGGAATACAGAGTTCGTCACACAACGTCAAAGGTGAGTGCCTTTTTTCACGTCACGCTGTGCGCCACGTTATTCTTTCCATGAGATGAATTGCAGAATAGCAGATAGAGACGAAATGCTGTTAATCTGACTTTCTGCAGGTATTACACGCTTACATATACACATGGAGTTACTGTCCCTCCATTTACAAAGGCAAAGGCGTCACGGTGTGATTATTTTACCTGTATGCTTTGTGTTTCTGTGGCCGCCCTGTGCTAGCGTTTTGTTCCCCCCCTGCAATGGCTCTGCGCCCCCCCTAGGCGGGCCCCACACTTTGGGAAGGTATGTGCTAGACGGTGATTGTGATTACCGTCCGCGGGAGTGCGCGTAGCTGCTTAAAGCTGTCCGGTTGTTCAGTGATGACGCGACGAATCCTACTTCCGGGTCTAAAGTAGTCTGCGTTTAATATGGCTTTTGTGTTGTTAACATGTTTAATGTTATGTATTTTCTTCTATTTAATCTCAAAAAGCTCCTAAAACAGTCAGTAATCCCTGTTGACCTCCCTCGGCTTTTATTACCGCTAATCATTTATTTAAGCTTCGTTTTTAAAACCTTAGGATGTAACTACAGCCCAGCCATGCAGCAGTATATGAATGACTAACCTCATATTGTGGATGGATTATCTCAGTTGTTCTCCTGGCTGAAGTTTGGTCCTTTTACAGCATCCTGCCATGCGATTACATTTGTTCCTGACCACCGAGAACACTCACGTTAACTTTTATCGAGTGGAAAAAAAGTTAGCTTGTTTATATTATGCTAACATAGCTGTGTCGCTAGCGGTCACGTAGCACATCATTATATACCAGTTAGCCCAACTTCAGTAACCCTACAAGCGTCACTGCTGTTTAGTTTTCTGTCTTCATTTATGCTGGAAGTGATAGCAGAGCTGTACGTTTTAATTTGTTTCCAAAACCCCGCAGTCAGGACATGCTATATTGTATTTAGATAGAAGCTAGCGAGCTAACTCCCTGCTAACTTCTAACTCCGTTAAATGTCATAAATTCCGTTTTCATGGATGCCTGGATGTTAAACTCAATTGTTACACCTGGTAGAGCAGAACGCTGATCATTTTATTAAAGATGAAAGACTTTAGACAGTTTTTCAACTCTCAGTAATGCCATAGTGATCGTTTGATATATGGACCTGCAGCGGAGTTTAGGCCCAGACATGGCTAGTGACGTCAGACTGAACAACCGGGTAGTGTCCAGATTACTTACGTAGTCAGCTACTTCCGTGCAACTGATATAAGATGTGGTAAGCTGAACACAGCTTCAACCGTCTGTTTGTTGAACGGACCGCGTTTTCTTGTTAGTAACTGTAACGGCGTTGTAACGATAGGAATAGTAATTAGTTAGATTACTCGTTACTGAAAAAAGTAACGCTGTTATTCCCATCACTGCTCAGCTCACCACTCCCCATCTCTCCAACCCTTGTTTGGGAGAATCAAATAGCTAAGGAACGGCAACTATTGGCAACAGTTCAGAAAATACTTTGGGCTACTTGGGCCGTCTTTGCTAACACCTTTACTAAAGAATTGCAATCTTGTACCTTCAAACACTGACGCGGCCTTTAGAATTTGGAAAGATAAAGGACTTAGGACTGTTAAGGACTTGTACAGTCATGACACCTTTCTATCCTTTTCTGACCTATCATCTAAATACGACCTGCCTAATTCCAATTTTTTCGTTATCTTCAGGCTAGAGATTTTGTAAAAGAACAGTTCCCTGATTTTCCCAATCGGCCTCCAGAAAAAAATCTGGATATCATCCTGCAGACGAACCCTCATGAAAACAGACTTATATCAGCCTTGTATAAAATACTAGATACATTTGTTTCCAAATCTATTTCTCCTACTAAGCTGAGATGGGAGGAAGAGTTACAGACAACCCTGCCAGAACAGCAGTGGGATTCTGCTTTAAAATTGATTCACTCGTCCTTAATTTGTGCCCATCATGCTTTGATTCAGTGCAAGGTGGTCTATAAAGTACATTATACAAACGCAAAATTATCTAAAATCTATGGAACCATTAGTGATGCCTGTAACAGATGTGGACTATCACCTGCAAACCATGTCCACATGTTTTGGTCTTGTTCTAAACTAAGTGCATTTTGGAGGGATATTTTCGACACACTTAGTCAAGCATATGGCCAGACTGTCCCTCCTAACCAACTCTCTGCAATTTTTGGCATTCCCCCCCAATTTAAACGTATTTAGCCCCATCAAACAGGCCTTAGCCTTTACCACTCTACTAGCTCGGAGGCTTATTCTGTTGAAGTGGAAGCTTCCCCACCCCCCAACTGATGACCATTGGGTGAAGGAAGTACTCTTTAACTAACTTAAAGTTAGAAAAACTTAGATTCTCACTAAAAGGTTCTATTAGGAAATTTAACAAAACCTGGAAATCATTTCTCGTATTGGTTGACACCACTACTTTACTTCCTGAGAGTGAAGTGAACTGAGAGAGGCAACATTATAAAGTTGTTTTTTTTGTTTTTGTTATGCTTGTTACTCATTTTCTTTTGTGTGTGCGGTATGTGTGTACGGGTGTGTGACTGGATGATGTGGCTTAGATATTTTTATGTGCGGCGACTGGATCTTCGCGGTGTCTTGTCTAGTGTGGACCTGGAAGAGGGAGAATTCGGGATGGGGGGGTTGGAGGGTGTGATGGACATACAATTGTTCTGAAATCAAAATTGACTTTGCTGTTGCTAACTTTGTATGTCATGGTTGAAATCAACAAAACAAAGTTGGAAAAAAAAATAAAGAAAGTGAGATAGATCTATTCTTTTTGAAAGACTGGATCGCTCCCAGGAGCTCAGTGAATTCCAGCATGATACTGTGATAAGATGCCACCTCTGCAACAAGTCCAGTCATGGAATTTCCTCACAACTGAATATTCCACACTGTTAGTAGTATTATAACAAAGTAGAAGTGATTGGGAACATCAAGCATGAAGTGGTAGGCCATCTAAAATTACAGAGTGGGGTCAGGGAATGCTGAGACACATAGTGCACAGAGGTCGCCAACTTTCCACAATCAGTCATCCAAACTTCATGTGGCCTTCCGATTAACTCAAGAACAGTGCGTAGAGAGCTTCATGGAATGGGTTTCCACAGATGAAAATCATCAAGTGCATTGCAAACTGCAGGATGTAGTGGTGTATCCCCAACAGTGTCACCAGCAAAGCACCCTTACACCATCACACCTCCTCTTCCATGCTTCACGCTGGCAACCATACGTGTAGAGACCATCCGTTCAAGCACAAAGACACGGTGGGTGGAAGCAAAGATCTCAAATTTGGACTCATCAGACCAAAGCACAGGTCTCCAAGAAGGCAAGAAATTCCACAAATAAACTCTGACAAGGCACACCTGTGAAGTGAAAACCATTTCAGGTGGCAATAACATGAAGCTCATTGAGAGATGGCCAAGGGTTTGTAGCACGTTATTTATCAAATTTGTCTTTGCTACACATTTCCATATATCTTGCTTCATATATTTGATGTCTTCTGTATGTGTGTAGAAAGTTGGAAAAATAAAGAAAAACCATCAAATGAGAAGGTGTCCAAACTTTTGACTGTTAGTATGTACGTGTGTGTTTGTGTTTGGGTTTTTTTTCTTTCTCTCCTCCTCCATAAGAAAAAAAATTCTTAACCTATGCTGACGACTAAGCGGCTGTTTTAGTCTCTAAATTTGCTGTTATTTTAAGGAATAATTCAACAACAACAAAAATGTTTTAAAAAATCTATTAGAATAGTTAAAACTTTCATGCAGCAGGTTGTAGTTGCTTATAAAACTGGTTGACCACTGCTCTCTGTTCAAAGATGACAAAATCAACTTATCAGCATCTCTGAAGTAGTTTTCTGAAGGTCTTCAAAGTTTTTGGGGGGTTTTGTCTGCTTTTTCACTCATATGCAGTCCAGTCCTTTTACCTCACCACTTTAATAATAATGGTAACAATAATAATCATAACTTTGGTTTGTATAGCACTTTTTAAAAACACACAGTAACAAAGTGATTGACAGTTTGAATAAAACCACACATTAACAATAAATATAGACGTTACGTTTATGTATAGAATACAGAAAGTCAAACATTTATTCATGCATTAGGTCGAACTCAGGCCACAAGTAATTAGACAATGTTGCTTCTTTGTCTTATCTGTGCCAAATTACACAAGAACTTGGCTCTGTGACCTCAGTAAATTCTTTTCTGATGACTGTATTGGCTCAGTCACCAGTTTCAACTCATTTTGCATGAATGGGGAGTGCGAGTCAGAATTTCGGAGTATCCAGGACAGTCACAGACTAATGACTTTTCAGTAAAGCCATCTATATCATAAGCCATGGAAAAACAGATTTTCAGAAATAATTACTTTACATGTTTACACATCTACAACTTACAGCACACAATCTCACGTCTGCTTTGCTCACAGGAAACTACATGCCAATTTTTGAAATGTATTAATAATCAAACTCACTCAAATGCCAAAATAAAAATACCCAGGGGTGTACAACTCATGATTTCTGCTCATTAAGTTCCCTTTTCATAAAAATCAGATTTATGTGTATCTTCTTACCCAAAGAATGCGGTCTGAGTCATTTTAACAGTACAACTTTTTAAAGACAGTGTGCTAAACTGGGCTATAAATACCAGAGAATGAAGCTTTGAGCCACGAGCCAAACATGAAATAAATAATCATGCAGATGCATTTGTACACACTGTAAGTTTTAAGTTACTATTGCACACACTTTGTCTGTGAAAACACTGTTTATGCATGCAGTTAGTGTATGCACAGTTAACTTGTTGGGTTGTGTCTTGAAGATGGTGTGTGCAGTGATGCAGTACTCTTCTACTGTTTCTATAGTTGAAGCCCTGTTTAAGTCATTATTGGTATGATTATGATGTGTGCGGTTTTCATGTAAAGAAATTCAGGCATTCTTTTTAAATACAACCTCAATTTCAGAGAAGCTGGGATATCTGTATTTATAAATGACACACTAAGGAGTAATTATAATACGCTAATGATATGATAATTAGCTAATACCTTACCTTACTAATGCTTAATAGTGTGACATTATTATGAAGTGCTACCTAGTCCAATAAGGCCTTTAGAGGAGGTATTTAAGTTTAAAAAAAAAATGAGTGGGCCAAGAATGGACCCCTGAAGGACTCCACCTGAGAGTGCAGTATGTCAGGATGATGTGTCTCCCAGCTTAATTGTAAAGTGTCTATTGATTAAATAAGATTTAAATGGATATGAGCTACAACATCAAAGCAGTACTGATGTCTAAAAGGACTAAAACTGAAAAAAGTCCGTAAAAGGTTTATTTGATTGGATGATTTAAGTCTTAAGAAACAAGACATGTTGGCAATTTAACGATTTATTTATTTAACAATCAGGGTAGCATGTGGAACAACCATACACAGACACAGACAGCCAGACCCCTTTCCTCATGCTGGTCAACAGCTCGGTCACACACTGCTGTGGGATGATATCCCATTCTTCCACCAGTATTTATTGCAAGTCAGCTTCTATTCTCTCCACTCCCAAATTCTGGCGATAGTCTCTCAGATTGTGGTAATATGGGTTTACCACTGGTTGCAGAATCTTATCTTGATATCTCTGTATCAAGATTGCCTCCAATAATTTTCCAGTAGAGGAGATCAAAAGCTGCTACCTTATCGGGGGAGCAACCAGCATAGTGTTTTTTGCATCTTCCTCACACTTTGACCATACAATCCAGCTGCCGTAGGCAGAATCTGGACTCATCACTGAACGTAATGTTCCTCTACTTGTTTAGGTTCTACTGCACATGTTGCAAGACCAATGCAAACAGGCCTGAGGATGAAGAGCAGTCATGACAGGCCTCCTGGCAGCCCTTTGAGAATGGCGATTGGCTGTGTGCAGTTCAGTCCAAATAATGCAGCAACTTGGTTTCTTCAACTTCAAGTTGCCCCATGGCACAGGCCCTATCCAGATCAGTCAAACGTGGCATGCTTGAAGCTACTTTACTTTATTGATTTATATAGCACTCTTCACAGGATAAAAACCACAAAGTGCTTCACAATAATATAAAACAGATAAACATAAAACAGTACAATTAAACACGCAGCACACATCTAATTAAAAGCTAGTCTAAATAAATTAGTCTTAAGATGATGTTTAAAAGAATAAATACAACCCAAGCAACGTAAGCAGATGCCAACTGAGTGATGTAGCACATATTCAGATCTGCTGCTCAACCCACAAATATAGTTATTTACAAATAAATAAACTCCTTACATCTGGAACCATTTAAGGGGAAATAAACAGGCTTTCCAAAAATATGGAATTTATTGCCAAGAACCATTGTTACAACTAAGAAATAATCAACTAAACAAATGTACTTTTTTTTTTAATTTGATGGCAGCAACGTGTCCCAAAAAAGTTGACAAAGGGGCAATAAGGGCCTGAAAAGTAAGTGGTTCTTTTTATTTTGGTTTATTTTACAAATAATTAGGTTAGTTGACAACAGTTTAGTAATATAAAACAGGCATCTTAGAGATTCAGAGCTTCTTAGTCAATTGCAAAAGGTTTAAATAGCTCATCACCACACAACATAATTTCCTCACAAGATTCAGAGAATCTGGAGAATTCTCTTTGTGCAAAATCAATATTGGATGGCTGTGATCTTCAGACAGCACTGCATTTAAACAAATCATGATTGTGTCATGGAAATCACTGCATTGGCTCAAGAACACTTTAAGAAATCACTGACTGAACACAGTTCACCGTGCTTCAACGTGCCATCCACAAACTGTATTTTAAAGCCATATGATGCAATGAAAAAGCCATGTGTGAGCATAATCCAGAAATGCTTCTGTCTTCTGTGAGGCAACATTTTATGTTTGTTTGTTTGTTTGTTTGTTTGTTTGTTTTAATAACTGAAGCATTAAAGTGGAGAACTGTTCTGTTGGGAGACAAATTGAAATGTGAAATGTTTTGACAAAAATGGGCAAAAATTGCCTCTGGACCATCCAGCCTGTTATCAACACTCAGTTCAAAAGCCTGCATCTCTTTTGGTTCCTATAGAATTAGCAGCTTGCACATCTGGAAAGGCAGCTTAAATGCTGAAGGGTATATAGAGTTTTGAGAGCAATATATGCTCCCATGCAGAGGACATTTTTTTAGCAAGGCTTCACAGTAGAAGAATCTGGGTGCTGTACTGGTCTGACTGCAGTCCAGACCTTTCACCAACTTTGGCACATCATGAAAGTAAAAGCTACAACAAAGAAGACCCAGGACTGCTGAGCAGCTAAAATCCTCTATCAGAAAAGAACAAGACAACATTCCTCTCCCAAAAGTCCAGCAGCTGGTTTCCTCTGTTCCCAGATGTTTACAGACTGTTGTCACCGCAGTGTAAACATGGCCCAGTCCCAAGTTTTTTCAGATGTGTTGCTACCATCAGATGCAAAATGACCATTTTGTCTTAGAATTGTACATGTTCTCAGTTTAAAGATGTTTTGTGTTTTCTATGTTCTATTGTGAATAAGATATGGATTTATGAAGTTTTCAAATCATTGCATTCTGTTTACATTTTACACAGCCTTCCAGCTTGTCTGAAACTGGGGTAGTTAAAGAGAATGACTGAGTTTCTTTAAATGAAATAGCAAACATCACAATCATACTAATGATCACATAAATAGGACTTTCAATATAGGGACAGTTTTACACCTTCCACTATAAAGTAGAAGAGTACTCAATCACTGCACACTCCACCCTCAAGACTATTTGACACAAACCAACAAGTTAACTGTGCATATGTTGCAACTGTGTTTAACAGTGTTTTTGACTGACAAAGTATGTGCAGACGCAAGTGTGTCCGGGAAAAGTGAGGTAACAAGTGAAAATGTTTGAATGAGTCTCACAGGCCTGAATATGCACTTGAAGCCATTTATAATCCTAAACTTTTTTGATCTGCTGCTCACCACAAACAAGCATAAGTAGAAATGTTGGACTTTTAACTGTATCTACACAAGTTTCACAGCTTTTCATTATGTTTTCTACAGTCATTGCTTCAAACATAAAGAGGAAGTTCTCTGCACTCTCTCAGAAATCTGCTCATGCAACTGGATCTCAACACTGGCATCTGTTTCCTTACCTGACACACGCGGTTTGAAGACAGACAAGTAGTGTTGCAAGAACTGCACAGATAAAGAAATAACTGTATTTGGCTACTGAACAGTATTGTGATGTGAATAAGGGCGCTGGTAGAGGTATTCCCTCAACCCCACTCTTGTTATTTCTCATGCATACTCCACCAGTAAGTATTAGAAATATAAAGTCTGCTCTGTATTGCTGTGTGACAGGTGGACAAATTCAAGCTTAAATAGATAAAAAAATAAAAATAAATAGACTGACTGTAGTGTGCATGGTAACTTGAATCTATGAGTTAGGCCTGGCTCTAACCTGTGACAGCTGGAACAGGCTATGACTATCCTCCAAGCCTAAACTGTACAAAAAAAAAAGGTAAGAAAATTAATAGAAATAAGTTTGTATAGTTCATAAAGCAGGGATGTAAAACTCATTTTACACTGTGCCACATCCAGCTCACTTTGATCTTATATGGGCAGGATTGGTGAAATTCCTATTTCTGTCAGTGTAAAATAGTTTAACTACATAATTAATCTCTGCAACATTTTAACATAAAACAAAGAAGCACCATTTTAACGGTATTTTTCGTTTTTTCTACATTACAAAGAAATTATGCCATAGTAAATGAAACAAGTCTGTCATGTCAGCACGACTGGGCTTAAATTGTAAATAAAGTAAATGTGTAAAATTACAGAAATCTATAATTGATTACTTCAGTGCAATGTGAATTGCCATCGGGCAGAACACGAGGGAAAACAGTAAAATGTTTCAAATGTTTCCAAAGCCATTCAGTGGGCTGGATTGGATCCTGGCTGATTCTAGCCCCCGGGCCGTATGTTTGACACCCCTGCAAATAGATGACATTTTAAGTTGTCTAAACATTTTCACTTAATAACTAGAAATGTGAACTTATTTTCCCATTATGACTTACCCATAAGTCATAATTTTGGGGAAGTTTTTTCGGTGGCGGAAACAATTGTTAGCTTAAACTGTTGGAACAGGAAAGGAAAGCACTGTAACGCCTGCCAGACGACACGGAGGGTAACTATCTTGACGTTTTTGTAATCTTTGCTGTCACATAACAAGCTTCGTGCGCTTCCTCTGCAAAAAGGACACGAGACAACAAACAAAGCAGTGAGCGAATACGTTTTTCGCGTTTTTTTTTAACATTTGTGTCACCGAGGTCTTGTGCAACACATTTATTTAGCTAACAACCGGTTTTTTCGACCGTTAAGTAACTCCTGATGTTATCCTCGTTGGTAACCACGCTCCGACGTCACATTGTTTGGCTCAGTAGCGCAAGTAGCACTCGTTATCCAGGGAGTGTCAGGGGAGTGTTTCTGACTGCTCCGATAAAGTGGCCCTGCCCACTCAACAAACAATATCACAGCACAACAGTGTGCTTAAAGATTTGGCTGTAAGTTTGTAGGTTCAGTCCTCGATACGACATTCATACTGTACGCTGCTGTTAACTGAGTGAGGTAAGAAGGTAAGCTATGTCTGCTAGTGACCTGACATCAATATTAGCTTTAATGCAACTTTGCGCCGCCAAACCTTGACCTAGAGTCACTGAAGTGCGGCGTGACTTCAGAAAGTCAGCGCACGTAATGTTTGGGAGCACGAACACGTAAAAGAAAAATTAATTAGCGTTAACTTAGCATGTTTCACTGCTGCGCTAGAACAACAGCAAACGTGCTCAAATTTATTGTAAAAGTATAGTTTTTGTAACGTTGCTGTAAGAAAGAAAATGAAAGCGACATTAGACTCATGCGGGTATTGTTCTTTTCCTGCTTATTAAAATAAAAAGGGTTTGGGATTATGTTAAGGGAAAGGAATACGTTTACTTGTATATTTAAGCTTGAGTACATACATTTTTAATTCTTAAATGATGGTTAAAAATAGCAGTAAAGGTAACACAGACTATTAACCTTAACTGTATCAAGGTAAATCTTGTTTACATGTATCCCCCTGTTATTTCTGGCCAGCAAGTACTCTGTAACAGTGCACAAACTGTTTGAGCCATTTCCATGCATTGATAACTGATTAAAAACTGGAATGCTACTTAAAAAAACAAACAAACCCACAGCTTGTATTTCTGAGGCTAATGAGTGCAAAGAGGCCAATCAGTGTGAATATGGAGTATGTTTGGTTAACTCTCTGGGGTGTAATTAAGCTGAAATGGTTCAACCTTGTAATGTTAGCTGATAGTTGCTTTGGCTAAGGATTTAAAGTGGTCTTTACAGGAGTGATATTTTGATTTAACGTCGGTTGTGTAATGATGTATTGAGCATGCCTTTAATGTGTTTTAGCCATTCTGGTTGGTTATGAAGTATAAGCTTTTATTTATGTGGTGTGAGTTTTTATTATTGTGCTGAACTGTAACAGGGCTGGCCATTTGGTCTGCACAAATTGAATGATGCCATGCTTCTGTTAGTTGTTAAATGTAATTTTTAACAGAGAAATTGACATATGCCCGATGCCTGCCTTGAAATGTAAAAAAATGGTTTAAAAAGAAGTCTAAAACTAAACTGATTGGGGATGTCCGCATAGCAAAATCCTCACGTTTTCTGTTACTGCGAATTCTGTTTAGTCAGTCATGGGACAGCAGACGCATTAGGCAGAAAAATTTGCTACTTATACCTATGAATATCCACCCTTAGTGGAAGTTAAACGGCTGTCTTTTTCTTATCTCAGAAAATGTGGCTGCAAATAGCTGGGTTCACTGCCCTGCCACACCTGGGAGGGCTCTACGGTGGTTACCTCACACGCAAAGAGGTAGATACCTGGTACCCAACCCTGAAGAAACCATCATGGCGCCCACCAAACAAAGCATTCCCCGTAGTGTGGACGTGTCTGTACACAGGCATGGGGTAAGCACATTGTGACTGATTTCTGCATTATCTGTGAAGCAGCCTCCTTATCTTAATGATCTCGTGTGAATTGTTTTTGTCGTTCACTTCCAGCTATGGTTCATACCTGGTGTGGAAGGAGCTTGGAGGTTTCACTGACGATGCACTAGTTCCACTCGGGCTTTATGGGACACAGCTAGCTCTGAATTGGGCCTGGACTCCCATTTTCTTTGGTGCACACAAGCTGAAATGGGTAAATTTAACTTAAAACTGTACTTTTTTTTTTTTTTTTTTTTTTTTGGACACCAATAATTAGGGGTGTGGTAAGTGTGGCAGCATAGTTGTATACATCGCTGTCACTGACATGCCCTCTTTCTGTTCTTTTTAGTCCCTCGTTGAGATTGTGCTTCTCACGGGGACTGTCGGAGCCACCATGATGTCCTGGTATCCCATCAGCCGCACCGCCACGATGCTCTTGGCACCCTATCTGGGCTGGCTGTGCCTTGCAACCAGCCTCAACTACTGCATATGGAGAGACAACCCAGAGGAAAAAGAAGAGTAGGGATCATGACTGTGTGTTTTGAGGAACATACTTACATTCTGAATCACGTACACAATGTTATTAAAAAAAAATAATACTAATAAAAAAACCGGTCAGTCTCACTTTTGACTTTACCAGCTGCTTTATGATCTTGTTGGCTGGTCACAGACTTACTAATACTTGCGTATATGTTGCCCAAAATAAAAAGAAGAAAAATAAATAAAGACGACATTTCTAAATAGTGGTATCCTCTTTAACATCTGCAGTACTTTAGATCTGAGCAGGCATTATTTTATCTGCTTAGATACTGTATAACAGCCTGCTTCTAATACATTTACTTTGTTCCTTTAAAAAAAAAAAAATCCCTTAAGAATTTTAGAAATGTCATTACTAATAGGAAAAACTGTAATATGAACAGAATATGTGATTACATTGAAATTAGTTAAGTCACCCCATCACGTGGAGTTTTGGTTGTTCAGTTTAAAACTGAAAGTTTTTGCCTTTTTTTTTTTTTTCTTAAATAAGAAAACTGTGTAAACTAGTCCATGAAACATTTTTGCTTTGCAAGTAAATAATTTGAATTAATGGTCAGGTGCATTTCTCAAACAGACACAAGCTTAACTGATTAAATCCTGCCTGGTAAGCCAACTCACGGCCGTGATGTAGACCAAAATGTTTTTCAACATTGTTTCTATAGACTTGTTTAAATGTAAAATTTCTTATATGTAAAAAATTCAAGTCTGACCAAATAGAAAAACTCCAGGAAATTGAGTTCTGTAATCTGTTAAGACTGTAAAATAACACTAGTGTTACAAACTGATGACTGTGGGTTATTTCCACCACACAGCCAGTGAAGGCTTATAAAAATATTTAGTTTGATTCAACAACATCCAACCAGCGAATATTCACAAAACTTGCAGCAGCTGACCTACAACAGCAGAAGACCACATTGCTTGCTGCTTCTGTCAACTAAGAACAGCAAACTGAGGCTACAGTTCACTAAAACTGAACAAGACTGGAAAAATGTTGCCTCTCTGATAGGCCTCAATTTCTGCTGCAATATTCAGATGATGGTCAGACTTTGGTGTGAATGGCATGAAAGCATGTCTCCATCCTGCCTTGTATCAACAGTTCAGGCTGGTCTCAGGAGGATGATGTATCTCATCGCAAATGAAAATCATCTCAAACTGGATTCTTGGATATGGAAGTGAGTTCACTGAACTCAAATGGCCTCCATAGTCACCAGATCTCAGTCTAATATGGCATCTTTGGGATGTGATGGAACAGGAGACTCAAAGATGTGCAGTCAACAAATTTGTGATGCTTTCATGTCAATATGGACCAAAATATATCCAAAAATATTTCTAAAGCTACAATTTAAATAAATTATATATATATATATATATATATAATTTTTTTTTTTTTTTTTTTTTTTTTTGAAAAATGAGTCCAAAATGGTAACAATAAGATTTATTTCTATACATATAGGAAAAGAAGATTGGGAGAAAAAGTTATTTTTCTGCAGGTTTCTCTGGGACGTCTTCTGGTGATTTCGAAGAGAATCTCTGCATTAGCGACTTCCACAGACCCTTTTTTTCCTCGTCCGTATTTTGCATAGTTCCTGTAAAATTTAAAAGTCGGGTCTAAGTTACAGCAAGTTCCCGGGGCCTCATAACAACATTATGTTTATTAAATAACCGAGAATTGACAGCACATGCGAGTCCATACCTGACAAAAGCAATCTACACTCTTCCACTGTGACTCCAGTGAAGCTCGTGTCTCTCACACGAGGAAACTGAAGAGAGAAAGAAAAAATTCTTGTAGCCTTCGACAAGTTTTCACACAGAAATTTCTTTCCAAATGAAAAAAGTCAAATATTATATACAAGTTCATTTATGTACTCAAATAATTTGGAGTGTGCACAGTATTTGAAGAAGTCAGCTTCCATTTTCTGCATTTCACATGCACAAGGAAAATATCCCCTTACAGCAATGTGACAAATTAATAGTCTTCCTACTAAAATCTTTTTTTATATTAAGTAAAACTTCCCTATTTACAGTTGAGTAATTCAGAGGAGCAAAACAGACATCTGCTGATCTCTGGATCTTTATGGTTCAAATTTAAAGCTTAACAATTTTTAACCATTAACCTCGTGTGTTTGTTTAGACCTTTGTACTAACTGTAAACACACTTTCTCCACACAGGTAAAAAAAAAAAAAAAAAGTAACTACACCTTTGCAATCTTAAAGAATGGAGAAGTCATTCGCTAGGTGACAGACCTCAGGTTAACGACAGCAGTGGAGGGCAATGTGTTTTTTGTATGATGATATAATGAAGTTGAAATGCACCTCACATATGCGCATGTGTACTTACCCGCTGTCTGTATATGTTGCCGTTAATCTGTGCCAGACTTTCGTACATCTGATCACATTTCTCAGGATCTGAGATCTAATGGGGAAACATTGAAGTGGTTAAGATTTGATTTTACTCACTTAACATGTTTTAACCCTTGTGTGGTGTTCGTATTTTTGTTACTCAGCCAGTGTTCATGGGTCTGGTGGACCCGCTAGAGTTTTGGCTTTCCAAATTAACACTATCAAACAATTTTATGTTAAATTACTCAACAGATGTTTACTTCATCCCAATTACAAGACATATGAACAGCAAACATGGTTAATTTTTTCCCTTTACCTTTGTTAGATCATATTTATGAATTAATGTGCTTCTCGTTTTTCTTTTATATAAAATGTTATAAATAAATCAGTTATAATCAAGTGGAGTGAGTGGAAAGACACAACACATTTACACGTGAAAAAATAATTAATTGTTTAATTTTTCTTTTGAAAAAAACTGAACACGGGTCTCACAGACCCGAACACCATACAAGGGTTAAATGGAAAAAAATAATCTTCTCATTATTTTAATTATTAACTTTAAATTCCAAACAGGTCATTTTGGTTTCCGTGAAAAAGACACGAGGATGTGCGATGCACTGCCATGCTATGTGCACTTGTGCTCTACTATGCCATCATAAAAATAAATAATCACTATGCCACCGTATCTCTGGTGTCTGTGGGTTACATTTTTTAAATCTGATTCTTACTGGTCAGATAACACACAGTACAGAATCAATAGGCAAAATAATGCTTGTACTGTGTTTAAGAGATGGCAGGTGAAATTCAACTAGAGCCAGGGTAAAACGTCAGTGTAATGCCAATTTGTACCACAAGATGGGGCAGCGAGTCAGTGTAACCTTTATTTATAAACTAGTGTTTTATTGGCACCTCAGATTCTGCTGGCATCAAACACCTATGATTATCAAAAACCATCTTTTTCCATTCCTTTTCGTTACTACTTATCCAGTTCAGAGTTGGTAGTGGGCTGGAGCCTATCCCAGCTGTTTTGGCAAGATATTTTTTACATGTTATGGTTTACAGTGCTCAAATGGTTGGCTTCTCAGAAACTTCATGTTTTAGAAACAGATTAAAGGCTGTTTACTTGGTTGCAAACGCTGATAGTTATTTTATTTTCAAGATTTATTAAAAAAGCGCATCAAAGCTGGGTCGTTCCATCTCAAATCATTGTGGATCTTCTGTTCGACCATCACTCATTTACCCCAAATATTTTTACGGCTTGAAGTCTCGGCCATTTATGACTGCTGTGAAATTTTAGCTTTATACATCAAATACCTTTCAAGATATATTTGTGAAAGGTGTTCCACTGACCCCATTCCAGCAAGTTTATATATCTGTTGATATATGAAGCTAAAATTTCACAGCAATGATTATAAATGTCCAAATTGTAAATCAGAGGCGGATGAGTAGAAAATTTTCTAAACATTGGATGATTTCAGATGGACCCAGCTGCAAAAACCAGCGGTGGACTGATGGACATTAGTGCCTCAAACATCTCAATACTAGTCTTGAAGTTCGCAGAAATCTGCTTTGGATTAGGTTGTCAGCTGCTTGCTCTTCTAACTAAGCTGTCCTCTTAGCTTCTTTCGGTTGTTTACAGCAGACAGGAGTCCGTGTGTTGCTACCAGCTAAAATTCATTACCTGAGTATTTTCACCCTCTCGGAAGGCAGAGGCGACTCTCTGCCGCAGAAAGGTCCCCAAGTCGCGGCCTTTCTTGGTCTCGTCTCTGGGCCATTCCTCACACAGCTTCAGAAACCGACGGTACCTGGTCGCCGACATCTTTGGTCATGTAACAGCACGTCCTGAGTGGAGCGAGGAGGACGTATGTTTGGGTTTGAGCTTTATCGCACGCCGTAGTTGTGTAACATCTAAAAACCTTCCCCCTTGACTCTTCGCCCTCGTTGCCGTTGTCTTTTTCTACCCCCAGCACACACGTTAGCAACATGAGTGGGGCAAACGCTAAAAAGGGCTCTTCCTCCGGTGTGGTGGAGTGGATCAGCTCGGCCTGTCGGTTTGCAACAGATAGAAACGACTTCAGAAGGTAAGACAGAGCAGACAGCAGTGATAGTAAGAGGGTTTTTGGGGCGGTTAGCTGTGTTGCTAGCGTTAGCACTGGTGTGCCAGTGAAGGAATCTGTCCTTGTCCTCTCACTCACTAGGCTACACTATAAGTACAGAAACAGACAATAAAATTACAATTATGATCATCAGTTTAATGGAGTTGTATGATAATATTACCAGCGTAATAGTTGTTTTTAGTTTGTTTATCAATGAACAGAAGAAATGGGCTAATCTCATCGATTAACCACTTTGTCAAACTTTAGGGAGAGTCTAGTCTCTACTCTAAAGGCCCTCAGGAAGCTTAATGTATACAGTATGACGGGTAGCTAGTTAATCAATGTTTAATGGCCAATATGTTCAGACAGTTGGATCCCAGCAGCACATTGTAAGCTATGTAGGATTACCTGGACACCAGAATTCTCAACAACTGTGTACCAAATATGCCAAAATACTGGCTCCCCAAGGATTAAGGTAAATGTCACGCACCGGATATACTAGGTATGATGTTAAGCCTATAAGATATATTTATATATTCATATATTTATTTAAAAAAAATAGCCAGCCTCTGTAGCTGTGGGGTAGACCCAAGACATGCTGGAGAGGTTATATTGCTCAGCTGACCTGGGAAAGCCTTGGCATCTCACCCGGAGCAGGTGGCTGGGAAGGGAGCTCTGAGGGAAGGCTGAGCTTCTCTGCTTAGGCTGTTCTCTCCAGGACCTAGCTCTGGATAAAGAGAAGAATATAAATTAATAGATGGGTGAGGTTATAGATACCTGTTGTCTTATAAATTTATGTTTGATCAGTTTCCCCGCACAGCACAACCTGTAGCCACAGGTTGAACAGGGTATTGTTGCTGTTGATGGCATCACTGATTGTTTAAACCTTTTTTCTTTTCTTTTTTAAGGAATCTTCTGGTGAATTTGGGCTTGTTTGCAGCTGGTGTTTGGGTTGCAAGAAATCTCTCCGATTTTGACCTGATGTCTCCTCAGCCAGTGACATAGCGTGACCCAAATACATCACAACCAGGATGATGGTGAGGTCATCTTCTTTACTAGAGCTGGAGAGAGGTGTGATCTGTTTGCACACCTCTAATGAACAAAAGCAGAATTTATCACGGAATAACTGCTGTTTTTCTACAGATTATTCTGACTGACACGTTTCTTCTCCTTTAGGCATCTTGGACCAACAAAGAAGAAACAGTGGACACAAATAAACTCATGAAACAGTTTTTATGACGTGTTTTAGTTTGAAAACTTTTGTCTTGTTTACTTGTGTTAGATCCATTGACCTTTTGACCATTTGTTAGTTTTTTTAAACCTTTCTTGTAAGTGTAGATTACCTTTAAAAAAAACATTTAATTTTTGTGCTTGATTCCCAGCTAAGCAGTTACTTTAAATAGAAATATCTCTAGTCCTGCTGCTTGACTCCTCAGTCTCGTGTGACGTGATTTTTATGCAGTCATGTCTGTTTCAGAGCTCTTTGTTGCTGCTGCTCGTAAATATCTGTCTGCTGGTAGAAAGTCCCTCTCTGCTCCTCAGAGTCTGGACCTGGCTTCACAGGTGTCAGCTGTAGATTTGGGGTTGAAGCCTGCTGTTCTGTACGATATTAATGGTGCCTGTGCAGAGCAAGTGAAGCACTATCTGAGCTCTTTACAGTCTCTCCAGCTTGTGTCTAAATCGCTTCTCACGCTGGATTTAAATGGAAATGGTCTCATTGTTAATCCGGTCACAGTCAAGTCAAATCTAGAGCAGGTTCTTCATGACGGGAGCAGCGTCGCTGTGATTGATGTCTGCCACTCACAGGAAACTCCCACCGTCGCTGACCCACTGAGGGGAGACCTGAAGCGCATGATACAAGATTTACTACTTCTACTGGGAGGGGTGCAGCAGCTTGAAGGGGTTGAGAGGCTTCTCAGTGGCGGAGAGAAATGTGAGGAGTGGAACCTGTGCACTGTGTTTGGGCTCTTACTGGGTTACCCCGTCACTTACTGGTTTGATCACACTAAGAGTTTCGACAACTGTCTGTCCATGACTCCCCTCACGGTGCTTACGGCTTCAGCAACATGGCAGCCGGATACTGCAGCTCACAGATGTTGTCTGTATTCCTTCAGTGTCCCGGCTGCTCTCCAAGAGGAGATAAAGTCTGACCTGGAAACCTGGAAGCTCCGTCTGCAGCAGAGATTTGAGCAGCAAAACCTCCTAAAAGATCTCACGATTAATCAATCTATAGTCACACTGCCCTCAGTTTGTCTGTGAACATGATGTAAGTTTGTCTTTAAAGCAAATGCTGTGGATTATTTATGACCGTAATAAACACTGTCAAAACAGCTGTTGGGTCATTGATGTGGGCGACAGGTTCCACAAGATGGATCAGAGTTAACACGTGCATTAATGTCGTTCTTCAGCGTGTGTGTTTGTGTCCTTGTATAGATAATGCTGTTTCAAGTGTTTAAATTCATGAGGAAAAATGTTCTCATCAGAACGTTTTAACTGATAAACTATATTGTCATTGACCTCACTCATGAAAATAGCGACTATAATGCAACATGACCTGACAATATATAACTCAGGTTAAGACTAGTGTGAGAGAAAGCTGTTTTGTTAGAGTGGGATGTCAAACTACAGTGGGGCAAAAAAGTATTTAGTCAGCCACCGATTGTACAAGTTCCCCCACTTAAAATGATGACAGAGGTCAGTAATTTGCACCAGAGGTACACTTCAACTGTGAGAGACAGAATGTGAAAAAAAAATCCATGAATTCACATGGTAGGATTTGTAAAGAATTTATTCGTAAATTAGGGTGGAAAATAAGTATTTGGTCACCTCAAACAAGGAAAATCTCTGGCTCTCACAGACCTGTAACGTCTTCTGTAAGAAGCTTTTCTGTCCCCCACTCGTTACCTGTATGAATGGCACCTGTTTGAACTCATCATCTGTATAAAAGACACCTGTCCACAGCCTCAAACAGTCAGACTCCAAACTCCGCCATGGCCAAGACCAAAGAGCTTTCGAAGGACACCAGGAAAAGTATTGTAGACCTGCACCAGACTGGGAAGAGTGAATCTACAATAGGCAAGCAGCTTGGTGTGAAAAAATCAACTGTGGGAGCAATCATCAGAAAATGGAAGACATACAAGACCACTGATAATCTCCCTCGATCTGGGGCTCCACGCAAGATCTCATCCCGTGGGGTCAAAATGATCATGAGAACGGTGAGCAAAGATCCCAGAACCACACGGGGGGACCTGGTGAATGACCTGCAGAGAGCTGGGACCAAAGTAACAAAGGTCACCATCAGTAACACACTACAACGGCAGGGAATCAAATCCCGCAGTGCCAGACGTGTTCCGCTGCTGAAGCCAGTGCATGTCCAGGCCCGTCTGAAGTTTGCCAGAGAGCACATGGATGATACAGCAGAGGATTGGGAGGATGTCATGTGGTCAGATGAAACCAAAGTAGAACTTTTTGGTATAAACTCAACTCGTCGTGTTTGGAGGACGAAGAATACTGAGTTGCATCCCAAGAACACCATACCTACTGTGAAGCATGGGGGTGGAAACATCATGCTACGGGGCTGTTTTTCTGCCAAGGGGACAGGACGACTGATCCGTGTTAAGGACAGAATGAATGGGGCCATGTATCGTGAGATTTTGAGCCAAAACCTCCTTCCATCAGTGAGAACTTTGAAGATGAGACGAGGCTGGGTCTTCCAACATGACAATGATCCAAAACACACCGCCCGGGCAACAAAGGAGTGGCTCCGTAAGAAGCATTTGAAAGTCCTGGAGTGGCCCAGCCAGTCTCCAGACCTCAACCCCATAGAAAATCTGTGGCGGGAGTTGAAAGTCCGTGTTGCTCGGCGACAGCCCCAAAACATCACTGCTCTCGAGAAGATCTGCATGGAGGAATGGGCCAAAATACCAGCTACTGTGTGTGCAAACCTGGTAAAGACCTATAGTAAACGTTTGACCTCTGTTATTGCCAACAAAGGTTATGTTACAAAGTATTGAGTTGTATTTTTGTTATTGACCAAATACTTATTTTCCACCCTGATTTACGAATAAATTCTTTACAAATCCTACCATGTGGATTCATGGATTTTTTTTCACATTCTGTCTCTCACAGTTGAAGTGTACCTCTGGTGCAAATTACTGACCTCTGTCATCATTTTAAGTGAGTTAACTTGCACAATCGGTGGCTGACTAAATACTTTTTTGCCCCACTGTACATGCATCACCCTCTGAGCTTCAGCAGACCGCAACAGTGAAACTCCGCTTTCTGTCAAGTGTAAAGTTTAACTACACATTTAATCTCTGAGACATGTTAATATCAGAAAAAGCAGTGCGAGTTCTACAGCATATCTCGGTTTTTCCACAGATACAGAAATGCTGCTGTAGTTAATGGAAGAATCTGTCAGCACATCTCTTCAGGCTTAATTTGAGAGAGAAATGTTACAGAAAAAGCTCTAGTAGCCCATTACTCAGACTACCTTGTAATTAGAAAAGAGTGTTTTTTAAATTCAGATGTTTTTTTTCTTACTATGCACACATAAAATAGACATTTCTGTAATTTCATTGTTATCTACGACTTAATTACTTTGGTGTAGTATGAATAGCCATGAGGGAGCTCTTTATTAGCATGAAAACTTATGAAAATACATTCAGTCCAAAATTTTACACCCTTTGTGTTTTCAAAAGTCATGCAGTGGGCCGGATCGGAATCTTTGTTATCTGATTCTGGCCCTCATGTTTGATACACCAAGGTTCGAAACTTCTTTAATGATGAATATTTCCGGCTTGCAAGTGTGATAATAAATTCCAAAACCTCTTATTTTCTGAATATTTTATTACAGAAAGTTTCCACTGCATAACTTTAAAACGACAGCATAATGCCACTTTAAAATCCAGCCTGAAAAAGTTTAATTCAACCTACTTTAAGCGGTTTAATTCACAAAAAATGGAAATGCTGCCAAATTGAATACGGCAGCATTTAAAATCAATCAAAATACTAACCATCTGAGTATTGCGTAATAAAAAAAAAGGAAGAAGAACAAATTGCACCTTTTAAAACAGATCTGGTGGCAGAACATGAAAATAAACATTTATATTGCATCTTCCCATCTACATCAGAGCAGCCACCCTGTGTCTTTTTGTCTTATCAGAATAAGAGCGTTTGAATCCAAAGGTGTCGTCAGTATATAGTGATGGTGCTTTGTGTGTTTGATAAGACTTGAAAAGACATTGTACATGAATGCAGTCCATCTATAAAGTGAAAAGAGCTTGAGGAAGGAAACGGGGTACCTCTGTTTTCCTTCAAGCCTGCAAATTATTATTTCACTTCACACATTTGACCTGCACACCATTATTGTGCCAACCTAAAACCAGCAATCACACAACAAAGCACAGCCTTTCTGTTTTCCTGGTAGGTTGACATTTGATTGCAGAGACAGGATTTCAGCTCCCTGACACCAACCTGCTGTATGAAGATCAGCTGGATTCAAGTCTTACACATTTATAGCTCACAATTATTAACATTCATTCACCTGCATACAGCGTGTAACAACAAAGAGCAACTGTTTCCATAAATCTGAGGTAGTTTTAACCTAACCAGCAGAGCACTTCAAGCTATTTAGGCTGCGGTCAGTCAGAGCGGCTGAATGACTGACAGCACTTCCCCGCAGCGGCCGCTGACTTTCAGCTCTGCCAGGTGGTCTGCTCGGGTGGGCCCTATGTTCAGGATGGCGACCGGCATCTCCCTGTCCCTTGCTGCCAGTAAAAACCTGTATCCTGAGTACACCTGAGAAACATCAACGAGGAACAACGTATTCAGTTAAGGAACAGTGTTGCTGAAAGCTAACAAACTGGTTTACTAGTTAATCCAAGACCTACCTGTAAAGATGACCCCATGACGAGCACCGCGTCCGACTCTGCCAGCCTTTCGTGCACAAACTGCACAGTTGCTTTGTTCACGGAGTCTCCAAAAAACGTGACCTCAGGCTTCAGTATCCCACCACAGTCATCACAGGAGGGAACTCTGAAATGGAGGACCTGCTCATCCTCCAAGAAGACGTCTCCGTCTGGGGCCACAGTGCCTGCCTGAGCTTGCCACTCTGGGTTTAAAGATATAAATCGCCTCTGGAGCTCCTCCCGTGCTGAGATGGCACCACAGCCAAGGCACGTGACCCTGAGGACGCCCAGATTTCATCCTCAAAATGTCTTCTAGTCAGTTAACATGCAAACAGACAGAATTTCCTAATAACTCCTGGTGATGCAGAGGGTGTGTGTTTTAATTACTGTCACCAAACCAATGTCTTTACAGACTGATGGATGTCAGTGACTGTTTCTCAGCTGTTCTTGAGTTTCTTTGGATCATGGCATGATATATTGACTCGATTAGTGGCAGTGAAGTCCATTTTTCAGGAAGGGGGTAAATGCTTTCACAGAACTGTAGAATATAGTGGTGATTGCACATGAAAACATCACTAAAGTAATCAACATTTTGCCAATGAAACCTGGAAACTTTTACCTACGTGGCATTCTCAGTGCATGGCTTTTACTCATAAATAAGTAGTGTTTATACAGTACATTGTATTGTATTGTTGTAAGACTGCCATAACTTCTTAATTGACGCTTATTGTCTATGATGCATATGTGAGTTTATGCGTTCTCACCTGTGGGCACAGCCGTGGAGCTCTGTGAGTCTCTTCTGACCTGCCTTTGAGTGAAGAGCATCTACATTCTGCGTAACCAGCCAGTGCAGCTTGCCCCTCTCCTCCCACCGCTGCAGGGCCTTGTGTGCAGAGTTCGGCCAGTGGGAGGAAAACTGCGGCCATCCGACGAAGTTTCTGGCCCAGTAGCGCTGACGGGACTTTGCGCTGCGGACAAACTCTGCGTACTGCATGGGTCGTCTGTCAGTGCGGGCGTACAGCCCGACGCCCTCCGATCGGTAATCGGGGATGCCCGACTCCGTGGACAGACCCGCTCCGGTGATGACAAACAGGCGTCTGGCTCGGGTCACAAAGTCCTGCAGCAGCTCCAGTGAGTGGGCGTCGGTGGTGCTGCAGGCGGGGACAAAGTTCATCAGCCCTGCAGGGACTGAGGAGGCTCTCCTTACAGGTGCTGTGTGTGGAGCCAGGACCCGCCATGGCAGCCTCATCATCTGCAAGCAGACGTTAAATAAACACACTTTTTGACACGATGGTTTTTTGTTTGTTTGTTTGTTTTTCCACGACAAATAAAAGATAGTAAGCGGGTAGTTTTCTCGCTATCTTATAATACACTTTTATTGTTATACTTTTATTATACAGTTTTTAAGTTTTAATTTCGAAATAAACCTCGAATATGTAAGAAGCATTAACAACACTTTCTTTTTACACACGTTTAAACATTTAGCTTGACAGTTAGTTTACCTTATTAGGGACTTACAGCGGTAGTTACAGTCAGTGAAGTCAGCAGCAGCAGAAAGTGACAGCAGCTAAAACGAGTTGTTGAATAACACAGCAAATCACTTATGAGATAACATTGGCAAGAACAGGAAATACCTATTTGATGGTAGCACCAAACACAGCCGCCTTGTAGTCTGGGAGTTGTAGTCTTAGTTGTATCTTAAGCTCAAGACATTTTTATTTGATGACACAGTCACATTGAATCATTTTTAGTTTTTGTGACAATCTCAAATAAGTAAATAATAATAACAATAATCATTATTTTCCCTCCACTGTCCTGGACTGTTTCATTTATCTTGTGGTTTGGCCTAATTTACACTTTTGCCTAGTGGAGCACTGACTGTTGCTGATTCTAGGATGTTTTCGCTTTCATTTGCAGTATCATTTGTTTATCTGTTTGTTAGGTGAATTTTGCATAACTGTCATTCTGTCCTTTTTGTTTCTAGTCCTGCAGCGAGTGCATGGCTGGCCTCTGGCCACAGGTTTGGTGGATATACTGGGAGTTCTCTCAATATTTGCATTAACATAATTTGTTAGTATGTTCATTTAGTGCGGTATTTGTGGTAGCTTTCATAGTTTGTTTGCTAACAGAATACTCCTAGTGTCCCAGGAGAGGTTGGTTTGCTGCCAGCAGCTGAAGTTATGACTTCTTCCTTTTTTTCATAGTTTCAGTAAATCTTAATCAAGTTGTGGAGCCTGACCTACACTGACTCTTGTGGTCTCTTAACTGAAGCCTCTATATCCTTTTACTTAAACAGTAACATAAAGTCAGCTATGATGTCTACAAAACGGGAACAAAAGAGAGAAGTCTGTTAAACACACATCCTCTTCAGGGTAGCCGGGGGAGGCTGGAGCCTGTCCCAGATGACTAAAATCCCATTTAATATGCTGCTGCACCAACAAACTACTTGCAAGGCAACAAGATTTATTGCAAAGAAGCATTGTTACAACAAAGAAATAATCAAACAAACCCAAGCTATGTGTAGTAAAAAATGTACGGGACCTTAGGACCTGCTGCTCAACGTCAGCGAGACACATTGGACTGTCCGGCCTGGGTATTTTAGGTGTGCAAATTTTGTGAGTTCTTTCAAATTTCTTCTTCTCTACATATTTGAATTGTTTGCCTTTTTATCACTGCTAATGCCTTTTTCAGTTTGAGTGGTTTTTAATTTTCAATGTACTTATTTTGACCTACATCAGTTTTAGTTAAAATAATATATCTAAACAGAATAATATCAGTTTTATGTTTTTAAAAAACGTTTTACATTTGCTTTAAAAAAGTGCTTCAGAAATAAAGCAGATAAAGCAAAGTCAGTCCTGTTGGACTGTCACACACACTGTCCCAGGAGTCCAGATAATCTAAAATGTATTATTTTTATTATATGACTGAGCATCCCCAAATCACACAAAAGTGTGTGGGAGGAATAATCATGGAAACAAGAAGATTTCGCGCTCTCTCTCTGACTGTGATGATGAACAGCAAGCAAAGGAATACGTCTTCAGACAAGAAAATGATTAATGTAGGTATCTGTCTTACAATATAAAGCCTAAAGGCGACTGCTGTTGTGATTTTGCGCAAAATAAATTGAATTGATTTCCTGGTTTCTAGGTAGTTTCGTAAAAGCAAGTCACCATCACTGCTTACTTTGAAACACCGGAGACTTTTTTTTTAATAAGCTGCTTTGTTTTGTTGAAACTCACTTGATCCTGTTCTTTGCATCCGTAAAAGTTAATTAACACAAAACAAAACACTAGCACCAAATTTATTAACGGTCGCCAGCGCAAAATCCTTTCTTCGCGTCAAAAAGCTACCTGGATTTATTAAAAAGGGTCAGAGTCGGTTATACAACTAAAAGACTTGAATACATGTATTGTAACAGCTGGACATTTAAATGAATCATACAAACGCGAGTGCCTCCTGAAATTTATGAGAAAACGCAAAAACAAAAAATAAAAAACAAAAATCAAATAAAAAAGCTTCTGAATTTGTTTGTGGGATTTGTGATAGTTGGGAATTTCTTGGGAATGAGATTATGCTTTTTCTTTTCAGAGTGAGTGCGTAACAGTGAGTGAATGGCTCAAAATTGTGAGCACAGTGCTGAAAGTTTGGCTCTGTCCTGTATCTTCCCTGAGTCATCATCCTGCATGTGTTATGTGTCAAATGACTTACTTACTTACTCTGTATTATTATAATAATAAATTTGGCGTTAAATATTATCATGACAGGCATGTCCACTCAGCTCGTCTTATTTGGTTTTCTTGCATGGCAAATTCTAAAAGTGCTGATGAACTGAAACCGATTAACTTACTGTTAATATTTTAGTTCCTCACTTGAAAACGAAAATGCATGCCGCTCCTGCGTGGTCCCATAAGGTCTTTTCAAAGTAAAAGTCATCTAGAGCGTCACACATGCATCCGAGTCTTGTTTTTAATCACATAAATAAATAAAATACCTGGTTGACCTCGTAGCTGTGATACAAAGCTCGTATAATGACGTACTTATACAGTTATGATCACAAACAGTGAATGGAAAGTGATGAAAAATTCTGGCAGTGGGCTGCAACATGAACTGAGTGAGGTGTCGTTGTGTATAGACGATCTTCGCAGCAGTAGTTTCGCGTTTAGGGGTTCAGGTCAGACCCCTTCCTCTAAAACGCGTTGGCTCTATGAACAGATCCTGTCCATTTGTGTATCCGGTAAGTTTGATTATTTAAACATATAAACTGCCGTTGTTCTTGTCAGCATCAGCTATCTGACCGTCTGCGATGTTGGCTTCAAACCGAAAATAAAACAGACCCCTGAGTGCGATGTCAGTGAGGTTATTTTTTAAGCTACGGTTTTGTGTTTTTAGCCTTTAAGTGACACTGTAACATTAGTTTGTTTTAGCGTCCTTTTTCTCTACTAATAAAGTTCACGAGTACCCAGAGCCACAGCCGCTGAACAATGATTTTTTTTAACTAATAATATTTTATCAGAAACATTTTCCTGTAACTAGAAGTAACGTCTTACCAATATAATGGCTGAAGTGTAATCCAATATTTCAAAGTATCCTGTAGTACAGGGGTGGGCAATTCCAGGCCCCGAGGGCCGGTGTCCTGCAGGTTTTAGATCTCACCTTGGGTCAACGCACCTGAATCACATGATTAGTTTGTTACCAGACCTCTGGAGAACTTCAGGACATGTTGAGGTGCTAATTTAGCCATTTAAATCAGCTGTGTTGGTTCAAGGACACATCTAAAACCTGCAGGGACACCGGCCCTCGGGGCCTGGAGTTGCCCACCCCTGCTGTAGTAGTTGAGAGAAACCTATGCCAAAAACAGCCAGACATGCAGGTGAAGAATCAAAACAAAAGTAAAGAAGTGCAGCAAAAGACAACATTCTGGACATTAATCAGATACATCATTGGAATGAAGACACACAGCACATAATTCTATAACCCATAATTGTGATTCTAATCAGATATTACAAGGTCCTGAATTTAATTCAACAATAAAGCGAACATTTTTTGTTTAATGTTTTTTTTTTAAATAATTACTTCTTTGTTTCTTTCCCAGGTTGAAAGCTGTTTACATACATTTTAAGCTGCCATGGCTGTCACGAATGACATAAAAATCCCCCTATATGTAATCGGATTTATCTTGTCAGTCCTTTTCTGTATATGTAAATACATGTGCAAAAGCCCTGACAATGAAAATTGTAAGTACTCCACAGCTGCTACTTTCATTTGTTTGTGTGTGTGTGTGTGTGTGTGTATGGGTGGAGTGGGTGGGTCGATGGGTGTGGGAGGAGTGGGAGGAGGGTGTGGCAGGGAGGGATCAGTTAAGACTTGATGATATACTTTGGTGCTCACTATTGTGGACATTTACACATCAATTTTTATATTTTCTAATTAGTTTTTTATTTTGTTTTGACTTTTTGTTTTTAATTCAGTTAAGCTTCTGCTATTCTGAGTGTATTTTCTTTTTTCAAAAAGCATGTTGATTAATGTCTCATAGTGTGCCTGTAGGTGTAACTAGACGGCAGAGTGCGAATGTACTGTTTATAAGATTGGGGAAACCTGCAGTCAGCTGAGACTGAAGAAGTCACTTGGATGAGTGATAAAACGTTTCTCCCAATGAAAACACTACGTCCAGATGAACAGAATCAACCTTTGGAGATTACACAACATTGAAAACTGTGAACACTAGACTACTAACAAACAGACAGGCAGACAGAACTGATTACATACTCTCTCTCTTTGGGGGAACAAAATTAAAACCTTGGATTACATAATTATAATGCCAGTTACAATGAAATGTAACATTGCTGAGATGCTGTTTCAATTAGAAAAACACAATTTTCTGTGCATCTTCTCCTAGAGGTCAAAAAGACTACTAAGACAATGACATGATAATCATCAGTCACTGATACCAAGTTTGATATGTATGAATGTGTAAAAACAAGCATACATGTTAAAAAAAATTATACCCCCTAAAACATTTGCATCTGAGTTTTTACATTTTGTTTTTTGTATCTTTGTTCCAGATGAATACTAACTTAACAACATATCCATATCTCCTGCACGTGGTAGTATTGTGATTTGATCACTACTTTGCACACCTGCTACTTAATGATCAACTGAATGTTAGATGAGTTTAGGTCAACCAGGTAGTTCATCTGGACAGGGAATATCTGGCAGATCAGGGATATCTTTGAGTTCTAACAACAGCATTCCAGTTGAGGTTCTCCTGACAAGTGCAGGCAGGTTAAGGGGAGTGCAGTTCTGGCAGCAGCTGAAGCAAAAACCCAGGTCATGCTCCACGGTCTTTGACCCAGTTTTTGAGTTTATTATGGTCTTGTGAATCATTCGTTTGGATAAGAGATTTTCTAGTTCTGTATTGGTTTAGTAGTAGTAGTTTTATATCAGTTAGTCTTGAGTTTTGTTTCTCTAGTGCATCTGAGTTTTTTATTTCTAGTTCATGGTTCTTTGTTTTGTTATGTTAGTTCCCATTAGTGTCTAGTCTGTTCCTGGTCTCATATCTATATTGTCATCAGTGACTCCTGTTCTAGTCTGTTTAGTCTCCATGTTTCGTTATCCTTTGTTTTCCCGATCATGTTCCCATGTCTATCTGGTCTCTCTGTCCTTCCATATTAATTCATCTGTGGTCCAGTCCAGTGTCAAGTTCACGTGTCTCAGTCTAGAGCTGAGTGTGTGCTGTTTGCTTTATTTTGATAGTCTCCTGCCTCGTGTGTATTGTTTTTTACTTCCCTTGTCTCCTTAGCGAGTGATTAGCGTCAGCTGCGTACCCACCTGGGGCCTGTCCCGTCACGATCCTCTGTGTGTATATTGTCTGAGTCTTCCTCTGTTCCTTATCATGTTCCCCCTCATTGTGTCCAAGTTTGTGATACATACTTCAGTAACATTTAAGAATCTTCTAAGAACTGATGGAATTAAACTTGTTTAAATACCTGTTGAAGTAACTTTTTTTGTTGTTGCCCTCACTACTCGTTTTACATTCCTAGAAAAGGGACCAACCTCACAGGTGTAAACATACTGTGGGGTGTGTTTGCTCATCGTTTCTGCTGTTTCCTTTCTGAATTTTCCTGTAAATGACTTGTGAGTACAAAGAAAGTGCAGATCTGCCTCTGAGCAGCAGACATTTAGGATTGTGTTCTTGTTTCCTGACTGTGACCGGCTGCACTGTTAAGCTGTTGCTTTGCATTTTTCAAGACAACATGTGAGAATCAATTTCAGTCTACATTTATGTGTAAATGTTCTCCATCAGTGGACACGTCT
The DNA here is from genome assembly GCF_057381915.1 of Diplotaxodon limnothrissa. Lineage (NCBI taxonomy): Eukaryota > Metazoa > Chordata > Actinopteri > Cichliformes > Cichlidae > Diplotaxodon > Diplotaxodon limnothrissa. Next base: position 22,922,314 of record NC_140600.1, read on the forward strand.
ATTCAAAAATCTTCTAAAATAAACCTCAGATAGTAGAGTGTGCAATAAATCTCAGATCCAGAGCTTAACTACATGTAATCAGTTTGTCTTTGTATTGTGTGAAATGTTAGGTTCATAAGTAACTAATAGGCCTCACACGTTACTGTTGTTGGTACCTTGAACCTGTTTGTTAACTAGACAATGCCACATAAATGTTCTTCACGGGAAGTGGTTTTGTTGACTACCACTCTGTTCACACCTTGTCTTCCCACAGTTCTTTTTCTTCCGTTCCATTTTCAACTGTACTCACACAGTGAAGTCTAAGTACAGTGGAAAAACAACGTAAACCTCTATATTTAACAGAGGAAATTACATCATATTTATTAAATTGAGAGAATGACAGTGTGTGAAAATCAGTTTAGAACTAAATAAAAAAGTAGTTTAACATTCATGACATGGTAAACAGTCTTCTATTATCACTGTTTGTACACGTGTTGGATATAAGTGAAACTAATTAAACACTTTTTCCCACACTTGAATAACTCAGCTGCTTCATGTAAAACAACCAAAGCTATAGATACCTCATGAATACAACATTTTTGTTGCTTCTTTGCTTACAGCTGTGATGGCTACCGCTGGCCACACCATAAATGTCAACAGCACTTCTCAGCAGTACACTCAGCAACCGACTGCAGCACCTGGGCCCTCTCAGTCCCACCAGAGAGCGTCCTACCAGCCAGCACCAGCTCAGCCTGATGACCCAGCTGAGCTCATGACCACATCACCCAGCCATGAACAGCCATTCCTAAGACCACCACCATCATACGAGGAAACAAGTTAGTTTGGATTTTGATCAACCCTGTATTTTACAAAAACTATGAAAACAATATATTTTTTAGACTAAACAGGTCAAAACAGGCTTTGAAAACCAAAACCGTGGCTCTCTGGAAATCCTCTGCTGTTAAGGTTCCAATTGCTGCTGTATAATATTTATTTTTACACTACAGAACTGCATTTGTTGGTAATATTAAGTTTTTTGGTATGATCGTGGTCTCATGCTAAGTTGTCTTTCTGTTTCCAGCTGGTCCTGCCTACCCTCTACAACTGATGCCTTCCAGTGAGACAGTGTTCATCCCACTGTACCTATCAGAGGGTACTGTGCATGAGCACAACGGTCTACAGGACAGCACAGACTTCCTAACCAGCACTGCATGCGACCCTGAATTTGTTATACGCTAGGCTTAATAGTCATAGCGCCCCAAGCAGACACAAACATGATGCAAAATATTTGGCTCAAATGGAAGTATGTACTTTGAATGAAGATGAGACACAGCAGTGTAACTTGATGTATTTTCAATTTTATTCTTTAAACCAGTTTTTAGTGGCTCAAGTTATTTAGAAAAATTGAAACATAAGGTCACTGTTTCTCACTAATTGTCTTTGGCCTTATTCCTCAAGATCTCTCCCTCTTGTCTTTACTCTCTATCGGGGAAAGTACTTGACAGTCAGATTCAGTTGTCAGCAGTTAGAAGGTGTTTCAGTGTTCATTAGAAATGCATCGATGGATGCACATGCAAGATAAATATGAACACGTTAAAGAAGCTGACGTTAAAGTCAGGCGGTTGTACAGAAAATCATTGTGAAGTTAATAACTTTTGTTATTATTTTATTATAGTCTCTTATTATATTTTTTTACATTGGATACGGTTTGAGTTATAGATTTTAGAAAAACAATCAGTTGTTAAACAGTGCGTCTCTAGTATCTGTGGATATCGTCTCATCGCTATCTATGAATTTACTGCAGACCTGCAAAGTGCTGTTAACCCTTTTTCTCTGTGTATTTGTGTGCATTGCCTTGTAAGTCATGCCCCATGTGAATGAATTCAAAGAGTGCAAACATTTATTACTGAGGGTTTTTTCTCCATTCATGTCAGGTCAGCTGATCACTCACACTTCCTGAACACATACAGTTCCACTTTTTTAATGCATGTTGTTTTCAGTGTGTAAAAGATGCGTTTACACTGTATTATTTTTGTTAGGACATCACACGCTCCCCCATTGAGTGAGCTGAATTCTGGATCTGTAATTTATGCTCTAGGTAATTATTGAAATGAACTGACTGCTCCTTTGTATATACATTTTCTCACGGATAGATCGATGTGCAGCGGCCCTTCGGTCTCCCTTTACAGGGAGTGCAGAATTATTAGGCAAATGAGTATTTTGTCCAAATCATCCTCTTCATGCATGTTGTCTTACTCCAAGCTGTATAGGCTCGAAAGCCTACTACCAATTAAGCATATTAGGTGATGTGCATCTCTGTAATGAGAAGGGGTGTGGTCTAATGACATCAACACCCTATATCAGGTGTGCATAATTATTAGGCAACTTCCTTTCCTTTGGCAAAATGGGTCAAAAGAAGGACTTGACAGGCACAGAAAAGTCAAAAATAGTGAGATATCTTGCAGAGGGATGCAGCAGTCTCAAAATTGCAAAGCTTCTGAAGCGTGATCATCGAACAATCAAGCGTTTCATTCAAAATAGTCAACAGGGTCGCAAGAAGCGTGTGGAAAAACCAAGATGCCAAATAACTGCCCATGAACTGAGAAAAGTCAAGCGTGCAGCTGCCAAGATGCCACTTGCCACCAGTTTGGCCATATTTCAGAGCTGCAACATCACTGGAGTGCCCAAAAGCACAAGGTGTGCAATACTCAGAGACATGGCCAAGGTAAGAAAGGCTGAAAGACGACCACCACTGAACAAGACACACAAGCTGAAACATCAAGACTGGGCCAAGAAATATCTCAAGACTGGTTTTTCTAAGGTTTTATGGACTGATGAAATGAGAGTGAGTCTTGATGGGCCAGATGGATGGGCCCGTGGCTGGATTGGTAAAGGGCAGAGAGCTCCAGTCCGACTCAGACGCCAGCAAGGTGGAGGTGGAGTACTGGTTTGGGCTGGTATCATCAAAGATGAGCTTGTGGGGCCTTTTCGGGTTGAGGATGGAGTCAAGCTCAACTCCCAGTCCTACTGCCAGTTTCTGGAAGACACCTTCAAGCAGTGGTACAGGAAGAAGTCTGCATCCTTCAAGAAAAACATGATTTTCATGCAGGACAATGCTCCATCACACGCGTCCAAGTACTCCACAGCGTGGCTGGCAAGAAAGGGTATAAAAGAAGAAAAACTAATGACATGGCCTCCTTGTTCACCTGATCTGAACCCCATTGAGAACATGTGGTCCATCATCAAATGTGAGATTTACAAGGAGGGAAAACAGTACACCTCTCTGAACAGTGTCTGGGAGGCTGTGGTTGCTGCTGCACGCAATGTTGATGGTGAACAGATCAAAACACTGACAGAATCCATGGATGGCAGGCTTTTGAGTGTCCTTGCAAAGAAAGGTGGCTATATTGGTCGCTGATTTGTTTTTGTTTTGTTTTTGAATGTCAGAAATGTATATTTGTGAATGTGGAGATGTTATATTGGTTTCACTGGTAAAAATAAATTATTGAAATGGGTATATATTTGTTTTTGTTAAGTTGCCTAATAATTATGCACAGTAATCGTCACCTGCACACACAGATATCCCCCTAAAATAGCTAAAACTAAAAACAAACTAAAAACTACTTCCAAAAACATTCAGCTTTGATATTAATGAGTTTTTTGGGTTCATTGAGAACATGGTTGTTGTTCAATAATAAAATTATTCCTCAAAAATACAACTTGCCTAATAATTCTGCACTCCCTGTACTGTACATCCTGTACCTTAGCCTGTGTAGTGATATTGACAACAAAAATAATTAAAAATACACTTACCCATCGGGGCGCCGGAAACTGGTAGATTGCAGGTATGCCAGTTTGCCAGTCCAGCTCTGGCTGGTAAACCAAACCAGATTAATTAATCTGGCCTAAATATTGTTATGAGAGTTGTGAAAACTCATTTTTTCGTTATTGATTTTCTGGCACGGAATACCTTTGAAGTAGCAAATAAATTACGATCGATTAAACTTACTATCAATATGTTTTTTTCCTCTTATGAAATAAAAGTGTCGGAGTTTCGAGCCTGTGCGGTTTCGCCAAACTTGCAGTCGAGAATTTTCAAAGTAAAAGCCATCTAAAGCGTCAAAAATTAATTGTTAACATGCCAATTTTTACTGTCTTGATTTTAATTCGACAATAAATAAACAAACAGACTTCTGTGACCTCACTGTTATGGCCATGTTCATAAGAAAAGATGTGCTTATAGATCATGATTGTAAATTGTCTGTGAATGGAAGAAGGCTGTCAGTGGGCTGGAATATGCATTCAGTGTGGAGGCCACGTGTGTGGAAGATCTACAGCAAGTAGTTTCGCGTTAAGGGGTTCAGATCAGACCCCTTCCTCTAAGACGTGTTGGCTCTGGGTGTGCTCCCGTCCCATCGTGTATCCGGTGAGTTTAAATATTTAACTCTGTGTAGGTGTTCTTATCAGCATCACATATCGGACTGCGTGTTTCGGCATGCAGTCTGTGATTTTGGCTTCAAACCGAAAATAAAATTTAATTAAAAACAAAAAAAAACCCTGACGGCTATAGGACGATATCAATAAGGTTACTTAAAAAAACAAAAACCTTCCATTAACTCTCTAACATTAGTTTGTTTCAGTCACCCTTTACGTACAGCTAAACAGCACCCAGAACCACAGCCTCTGAAACGAAACTCGAGCTTAATTAACAACTCCATAAAGCCAACGTGCTTCTGCTCTGATCTGAATTAAACAACTGCTTATTATTTTATCTGAAATAATCTGAAATTTCGAGGGTGGAAAAATGCGCCTTGTAGGAGTCAAAATCGAAAGTGAGAAAAACTATGCTACAGTCAGCGAGGCAGGTGAAGATCAGAACAAAAGGAGTAGGCTACAGCAAAGGACTTCAACAATTGGGACATTAAGCAGATGCTGTCAGAACTGCCTAAAGGATTACGCACACCCCTATATAAACTGTTACTTGATTTAAATATGACTGCTGAATTTTTGTGTATTCTCTTACTGGTTTTTAATCATACTCTGGTCGCTATGCTTTGCCTCAATTTGATTTGGTGAACAATAAATCCCAACATTTTCTTCAGTTTTGTTTTTGCATTAGATAATTATTTCTTTGTTGCCTATTCAGACTGAACACTGTTCCTACACATCCATTTCCTGCTACCACTGCTGTCATGAGTGAAATGTACTACGTCTTTCTCGTTGGTATCTTGTCATTCTTTATCAGCTTCTGCAGCTACTTGTGCAAGATTGCTGCCAATGAAGAAGAGTGTAAGTACTCCATCACCACTAACAGGTGATACTTATAGCTGCACTCCTTCATTTCATATACAACGGCCAAAGCTGTAACATTTCTTATCTCTTGTTACTTGTATGCTTACAGCTGAGGTGGCTACCGCTACTCATACCTCTCATTCCCACCAGAGAGCCTCCTACCAGCCAACACCAGCAGAGCTCATGACCACATCACCAAACCATGAACAACCATTCCCACAAAAACCACCACCATCGTATGAGGAAACAAGTTAGTGTGTCCAAAATATATTAGTATGGATAAGTGAAATATTGATGTCAGCTTTTCTACAGGCATCCAGACTCTGTTGACTCATGCAGAGCAGAGAAACTTGGGTGCAACGCAGTGTAATCAGTGTCCTGCCGAACACCAGAGACACAGAAATGATGAAAAAGAAACATGACACAAATTAGAGCAAAATTCAACATGTTTTTGAATTTGACTGAATCTAAATTAGGACAACTTTTCTTTCAATTAAAGATAATAACTTTTAAAATGAATGCATAATCTGATATTGAAGCTAATTTGTTACTTTAAGAGTGGTGCATTCTCAAATAGATCTGCAAATTATTGAACAAAGATTAAGAGTTGCACAAAAGCACACTGACCTACAGTGACAACACATTATATTAAGTTTGCAGATTAAGACACAATATTGTAGTTTCTTTCTCTTCAGAATATTTGTCATCTAATGCTAAGGTTCAAATTGCTGCTGTGTAATATTTTACTTATTCTTGCTGTTAAATTTATTTTTAGTGTGACTGTGGTCTCACGCTAAGTTCTCTTTCTTTTTCCAGTTAGTACACTCCACCTGATGCCTTCCAGCCAGACTGTGTTCATCCCCAGCGATCCACTGTACCCTTCAGAGGGTATTGTGCATGAGTACAACGGTCTACTGGATAGCACCGACTTCCTAACGAGCTCTGCATGCGACCCTGAGTTTGTTCTACCCTAGACTTAATAGTCACAGTGCCACAACCAGACACATAAATGATTCAACATATTTGGCACAAATGGCAGAATTGGAATGAAGATGAGAAACTGCAGAGTAACTTGGTTCATGTATTTTAGTGGCTAAAGGTAGAAATGCTGGGACAGTAAAGCTGCATCAGTGAGAACAATAACACTTGTTTTTGTTTGTTAAGGTAAAGTATCTCAGTTGGTTTTACAGGAACTTCTTTTCAATCTCTTTCTAGTAGCAGAGCACTTTATTTTCAGTTGTTTAAGTGAGAAAAAAAGAACTTACTGCAGTTTGGGCATGATTGTGAAGTTTAATAACTTCTTTTATTATTTTGTTATATTCTTTTATTATGAAAATTATTTTTTTCATTGAAGAAAAGTTTATTTGTTTTCTTGTGGTGTCACCTATAGTTCCTAGAAAAACCTTTGAAGTGCCTTGAACCTTTTCCCCTCTGTATTTGTGTGGATTACCTTCTAAGTCTGTTGGAAACAAAGAGTGAAACATTCATCACTGAGGGTTTATTCTGGATTCATTTTCCTTAAAACCTCAAGTTGTTTTTCGCCTACCAGCACATATAAAAACAGTTTGACAAAATAAGCCTCCTCTCGTTTATCTTAAATTGGGTGCTGATTACACTGTATTATTGCTGTTAGGACACCACTCGCTCCCTTATTGGATGTGTTCAATTCTGTAATTTACCCCCTGTTGTGTGTTGTGTGATAATTATTGAAATCAACTGACTGCGTCTTTCACTTACACCCCCCCCCCCCCCCCCCCCCCAAATAAATAAATAAATAAATAATTCTCCCCCAAATATTTTCCGCTCACGTTTAGCATTTTTGAGAATTTACCCTGAGGCTCTTTGGTTAACCCAGAGGGCTTTGCACTAATAAATCGGCTGTGACAACTCATTTTGTGTTTGTCTTGACTTTCTTTCGTGGAATATCCTTAAAGTGAAAATTTAATCGACCTGTTAAGCTTACTATGATTTCTTTCTTTCTTTCTTTCTTTCTTTCTTTCTTTCTTTCTTTCCTCACTTGAAATAAAAGTGGCCCAGTCGCTCCGGTGCGGTTCCGCAAACCGCGCTGAAGAGTATTTTCAAAATAAAAGCCGATTAGTAATCGATTAGCAGCCTACCAATTCTTACTGTCTTGTTTTCAGTAATAATAATAATTATCTTTATTATTACTAATATTATTATATTAAAGATGAAAATGAAATAAATACCGACGTCCGGTCCCCTGTGACCTCATTGTTGTTCATAAAGACCGTGTATAAAGACGTACTTATAGATCATGAATATAAATAGTCTGTGAATGAAAAAAGTGGGTTGATAAGATAAGATAAGATAAGATAAGATAAGATAAGATAAGATAACCTTTATTAGTCCCACACGTGGGAAATTTGTTAGGATGGTTGGGACATGAACTGAGCAAGGTGGCACATTTAGAAGATCTTTGCAGCAGTAGTTCCTGACCAGACTTCCCTAAAACTGTCATTGCTGGCTTTGTGTGTGATCCTGTCCCCTTGTGTATCCGGTAAGTTTGATCATTTAAATTTGTAAACACTTGTTGTTCTTGTCAGCATCAGCTCATCTGTCTCATGCAGTCTGTGATGTTGGCTTCAAACCGAAAATAAAAGCAGTCCGTTATTGGTGCGATGCCAGTGAGGTTTTTTTTTTTTTAACGTTACCGTTTGTGTTTTAAACCTTTCACTAACACTATAACATTGGGGGGGGGGGGGGGGGGGGGGGGGGTTCCACCTTATTTTTCTGTACGTGCAGTTCAGCAGCGCTCAGAACCACAGCCTCTGAAACGGAACTCAAGTTTAATCAACAACCTCTTACAACCAACGCTGAGCAGTGAATCGTCATAACTAATAACTAATTCTTTTATATGATATTTCCATCTCCTGTCCTTTAAATGTATGTTTTTTTTGTTTTTGTTTTTTTTAACGAGGAGCACTTTGTCAAGTCGAACAAGAAAAAAAATAGCAACTTTGTTTATTTTTCTATTTTATCCTGCAATCTATAATAAATCACCCTTAAGACAGTCGTGTAAGGTAAATAATTTCTCTTTTAAATGGTTCCCTTTTCCCCTTTTTCTCTATGTGCAATTACAGCAGAGGAACAGAGAGGTGTGTGTGTGCATGCGTGTTGTAAACTCCGATTGGTGTTGAGAAACAGGACGTGAAACCTGAAGTCCACCTAAAGGTTGAGCCACAGTTGTTGTTTTTGTTGTTGGTGGTGGGGGTTTGTTGTTTGTTCGATTGTTTCCCACATTATCGCTAACTTTCCTAAACTATGTGTCTCTACATGCCTGCTGGAGGATTGACAGGGTTCCTCCTGGCCTTGATATGACTTAAAATACATTGAATTTAGTTTTTTGTTTGCATGTAGCAACCTCTATCTAGTGCAGGTTGTGCTATTTCAACTATTGTCATTTCATTGTGCTTGGAAGTACTGAAAATTGCACACTGTTATTCTCCAGGCTACTAAAGAGGGCCTCCATAAAAGTCAGGGGGGGAAAGTGCCTTTCCCAGTAATATTTAAAGGTATCTTGTAGGAGTCAAAATGAAAAGTGAGAACAAACTATGCGACAGTCAGCCAGGCAAGAATCAAAACAAAAGTATAAGGAGTACAAGACTTCAACTTTCAGGATATTAAGCAGATCTTGTCAGAAGATCATACAGGACTGGACTGAGGAAGGAGCACACACTGACACCACCCCTATACAAACTGTTAGCTGGTTAAAATATGACTCTTTTCAATGTAACAATTTCTTCTTCTGTTTAATGTTTTGCACAATAATTTCTTTGTTCTCTTTTCAGGTTGAACTCCCATCATACACTTCCACTTCTCCCTGTTATTGCTGTCATGAATGACTTTAACTTACTCTATGTTATACTCGGCATTGTCTTCTGGTGCTGTTTCTTCACCTGCAGCTGTCTGTGCAGGAGCGCTGCCAATCCAAACTGTAAGTACTCCATGGCCAACAGCTGATACTTTCTTTTGTGTGGACGTGTATGTGTGGCAGGGAATTTGTTAAGCATTGATTACGCTCTGCTGTGGATGTTAACATGGATGGCTGGAGATGCATTGAGCATTGTGATGTAAAGTCTCTGCGAACAGGTCTGCGCTGTCATAAAAACAAAGGTAGGCATGCCAGTGTACGCATGAACCATCGCACCCAATTGCATCAGAGAGCAACTTGGGGTCTTTCCAAAACCCCCCCCCCCCAAACCATCCATAAGGTTGAGTCCCTCAAATGTTCCTTTAGGAAATCTGCTCATATAATTCAGGACCAGACTAAGTCGAGAACTATTTCAAACCACATCAGTTATGATCTGAAACATGTAAGGAGTCACTCAATTTTATGTTAAAGAACAGTATTTAAGCACAACAAGTGACAAGTAGTAAAGAAACCAGTACTAGTTGTATAAAAATGGCAGCCCAGTTCCTTTGAATGGAGGAATGTTCTCAGTTAGTGAATAGCACCATGTCAGAAAAAACGAGTCAAACACTGAAAAATAAAAGAGATACTGGATTTTACATCCTGTCTGCATGATAAAATATACACAAAACTGAAATATCAGTCACACTCAAACAGATGAAGTATGTCTGCAAACTCTGAGAACAAGCTCACCCTGACCCACATTACTCCTAATAGTTATCGACAGCTTGTACGCAGGTGAAGATGTTGAGCAACGTGCTGTTGCACATTTGTAGGTCACCTGCATGAGAACAGGGTTGAAACGCTACCCTTGAAGTCTGTTGGCTCACCCACCACATGACTTTCATTACTGCAGAGGTTTGCTCTGACAAGAAACACAAGAACTGAGACACAGAGCACAAACTGATCTAACGTGTCAAAATCACAGCATCATACAGAGGGTAATAACATACATACAGAGGATTTGCTAACTTTGCTGAGCTGTGAAGTTCCTCATTTGACATTAAGGTTCTTTTTGACTAAACCTTTGCTTTTTCAGTGACCTCTTATGGTGCTTCAAAACAGCTGTGTGGGTGCAGCAGTCGTTTGTTGTGCGTGTCTATTTTTTTCCCTTCTTCTGTTAAATGTCATCAAAATACCACAACCAATAATTCAGTTCATCATACACTTATTTTATACCTATGGGAAATATGGAAACTGCCGTTTATATCTGTTCATCCTGTATTCACCACACTCAGTAATTACTGAAAGTCATCCTGAAAAATTCACTATTTTCTCTCAAATTCTGAAAAATTCTGAATAAAATTCAGATGTGAACTAACAGATGAAATTTAAAAAAAAAAAAAAGAAATGGAAATTTGTGATTTGTGGCTGTTTTTTTTTTAAGGAAGTAAATTGCCAGAGACTGTGTGGGGAAATTGGAACCAATGTTGACTTCAGTATTTCTACTGAAAGCAACAAAACGATAGAACATTTTCACTTTGGTTTATTAAAACACCCACTGAGCTAGCATTGATGCTGCATTCACTATAAACCCTCCATAGTGAGCTTTATTTATTTTTCCCAGAATATAAATAGAAATGACAGGTGTGAACATACTGTGTGCTATGCTTAGTTGTGGTTTCTGCTGTTTCTTTTTTAATGCTCCTGCAAATGAATTGTGGTCAGTGCAAAGGATGAACAGCTCTGCCTCTGAGCAGCAGACGTTCCAGTTTGTCTTGAGCATCTTGTTTCTTCTGCCCCGCTGTTAAACTTTTGCTGTTCATTCTTTAAGATAACACATAAGAGTTGATCTTAGTCGATATTTATGTGTAGATGTCCATCAGCAAACAAGGCTATTTAAAAATCTTCACAGCTTTAGAACATAACAAAATGTGATGAATTCTTCTTTGTTATGAGCTTTTCGAAATGTTTGCCTCATACATTAATATATTTGTAACCTTGAAACTCTTAACTTTCTTAACTAGGCAATATCAGATAAATGTTATTTACAGGAAGTGGTTGTGATGACTGATGTTGTGTTGAAAACAACCTCTTTTCCCACCAGTTTTGTTTTCTTGGTTCATGCTTTCATTTTCACTGTACTTAAACACAGATGAATTCATATTTTGAGTATGATAATAAAGAATCCCCAGTGTTTCTCTGATTCTCTACACACTTAACCCTTACATGATGTTCTTATTGTATGTCTTCATAATATGAATTCCCTCCTAATAAGAGTATACAATACATTTTGAACTGTAGATCAATTCATAAGGTCTAAATAGCCTATTTGATGTGAATATATAAATGATAAATCCTTAATTTATGTTTCAGAGAGCTTATTTAGATTGTGAAAATTCAAATGGGTTTGTTTTGTCTGTAAGCGTCAGGAACTGATATTCCATGTTAACTAACATATTCTTCTTTCTATTAATCAAACAATCGGCTTTAAATTAAAATATGCAATCCTATACCAGTCTACATACTTCAAAACTACATAATCATAAAGACAAAAACACGTTTGGTTGTGCAGGATCTCAGTCATCCTGGTCACAGTAGTCCAAGGGGCTTGGAAAGAAAGTTTTCCAAACTGTTTTGTGAAGATGTTTCCGCTCTCATCCAAGAGGATTCTTCAGTTCTAAAACCAAAAGGTGGAGCAGGTAACTCTGGTGGGGGTGCCCCTCAGGACGGTTGTTGACCCACTATTAATCATGTGCATCATCACATGAGCAAAGGTGTAAAAAAGGTTTCCGTCGTTATCACCAGAGGTTTCGGGTGAAAGCACTATGAGACCTTGCCTCATCCTGTCATGTGGTTTACTGAGGTCACCTGATGCAAGATGTCAGGGTTGAAGCGCGTTGAAGGGATGTCAAAACTGCATTGCGGGTGGCAGAGTTTGGTTTTGTAAGCCACCCACTCTGTTCAAAGATGGTCGCTCACAGTGGACGTAGATGGCCTCTTTCACTCATCTTTCAAACCATCTGTCTTCTCTGTGCAGCATGTCAACACTGGCATCCTCAAAAGAGTGACCTTTGACCTTTAGATGCAGAGTCTTGTACTGTTGAGGTGTCTCTTTTATTTTGTGCCATGCATTTATGCAGTGGCTGTTTGGTTTCTCCACTCCTCGCTGCACTGCACAGCATACACTATGTTGTTTAGCTTGTGTTTTGGAGTCTTGCCCTTGGGATCAATCTGTTTTTGTCTGAGGGTGAGGCTTGATTTGAAGTGCACTGGGATGTCATGCTTGCAGTTTCTCTGATAAACCTGCTACATAAGGAATGACAGTGTTGTTCCGTATGTAATGTGATTATTTCTGTTGTTATAACCACATGTTTTAAGAACTTTCTGTACCCATGTGTTTCTTTTCTTTCCCTTCTGGCTCAGAGGGAATCTTTTCTGCCCGGTGTTGCAGGGTCCTGATTACCCTGAGTTTGTGTTTCAGAGGGTGGTGCGAATCAAAAAAGAAGGTTCTGAGTTGGTTTAGAACATATAACAAAGTAAATACTGCCGGGTCATTAAACATCTATCCATAAGTTATCTCTTTCACTTCCAAGTTTTTTAGGAAGTCCAAAAAGATTCCCAGGCCTTTTTAAAGTTATTTACTCCAGTGGGAGAAGTGGTATCATTTGTCTCATTAAGTGCATAACACTTGATCTGTGAGTGCTTTTTCCTAAACAATGCTGTTGTCTTTCTGACATTAAACAACTGGAGTTTCTTTATGTTTGTTGATTTTTCATATATTTGTGTCCTCCTGGATACAAAAAGAAAGAATAGCGGAATTTCTTTTGAGATAATTTTGACCCATTACAGCAGCCTTTTCCCCAAATTTTTCAATCTTTGACGCTGCCAAACATAGTAAAGCTAGCATGTATTTGCTGTGTATGTCTGATATTATTATATTATGAGGATTTAACCTGACATGAGTTGCATATGTTTACATTAATCATTTATAATTTATTAATTTGAGGTCTGTATTCATAGTCAGAACAAAAGCTGAGATTTCTGTTTCCTTGACCTTTGTTCCATGCATTTAACTCCTAATGTGTACAAGAAGAACTGGATATAAACAGATTTTAAAAACATAAACAGGATATAAAATTAGTAGAATTTTAAACAGTCTTTCATCATCTTTATTTCTGTGAGTGTTGAAGAATGTTTATGGAAGCAATTTTTCCCCCTCACACCTGAATAATTCAGATCATAGCTGTATTATTCAATACACATAAAACAACCCAAGCTATAAATAACTTAGAAGTACCACATTTCTCATGTATTGTTATTTGTTTGCTTACAGCTGAGGTGGCTGCTGCTACCCACACCTTGGTCACTGCCACACCTCAGCAGTATCCACAGCAGTACCCTCAGTACCCAGTACCCCCTCAGTCCTATCAGAGAGTGCCCTACCAGCCAGTACCAGGGCACCCTGGTTACCCAGCTATGCCTGGCAATCAAGCTGTGCTCATGACCATACCACTCAGCCATGAACAGCCATTTACGCCACCACCATCGTATCAGGATGCAAGTGAGTGTGGATTTGAACACTATCTATCGATCTATCGATCTATCGATCGATCTAAAATATATTTTTTAATGATTTATTATTATTCTAAGCAATCAGTTTGTTGAATGCTGCAAGGCTTACACAGAGTTCTTGCAGAAATGCACTGCACACCAACCTTGAGTAAATGGTGTCAAAGGTCTGCAGAGTTATTTTGCATTTTCTGCTCTTCTGAGTAACTGTAATCAGACACTAGAGTGGACATTGCTGCTAGATAATATTGATTCTTACATTACAGATCTTATGGCATTTTCAATCTCATGCCAACTTCTCTTTTTCCAGTTGGTCCCACCTATCCTCTGCAACCAATCAACCAATCTTCCAGCCAGCCAGAGTGCCCTTCAAAGCCTCCAGCCCAGCCACAGTCCAATGCTCTAACTGACAGCTCAGACTTCCTCGCCAGCTCGGCAAACAACCAGGAATTTGTTCTGCCATATAGGCTGGATACTTAGTGTATCAATCAGACAGAAAAATTTTACCACCTGTTGTTAATTCATTATTTAATTCAATTTGACAAACTAAGCCTTGTACACAGGGAAAGTTGTTGTTTGTTATGTTTTTTGTGTTCACATGGACAGAAGACTTCCCTGCTAAGGCGTTTATTTTTTTCCCCATCTTATAGCCTCATTTCCAAAATGGTTGGAAACGCTGTACAAAATGTAAACAATTACTGAATGCAGTGATGTGCAAATAACATAAAGATCACATTTAAAACAATACAAAGACTTTGAGACTTTTTTCAAGAGAAATATCAAAGTGCTAACAAAAAAATAATTTGTAGTGATTACACAGGACACAGTCTCTGTATCATTGAAGCTTGATTTTTTTTAACCTAAATTTAATTTTTAGTCATAGAAGTGCTTCACTAAACACGTGACGTGGCTATAGAGCCAGCTACAAATAAAGACAGGTCATTTTCAAACTCCCAAAATATATTGAGGTTGAACATGCAGTTTGGGGGTCCTCTAGTGGCTGTGGCAGCTCTATTCATCTGCATAGTCCCCATATAAAGACAAGAATGATCCTGGAGTTTTGTGTATTTATATGGTCTCCACAGTCACCAGATCTCCACCCAACAGAAGACCTTTGGGATGAATTTGTAGCAACTGTGTGACGCCATTGTGTTAATATGGGCCAAAGTCTCAGAGGAATGCAGCACCTTGCCAAGTCTGTTCAAAAATGGGCGGTGAGTGTGTGATCACCAGTTTCTGTTTGTGTTTCTGTGATGTTACTGAACACAGATTTAACAGATGTTGTACTGTAGCCTAACAGTCTTGGGGATATTCTACAGTACCTAAGTGATACATGAAAACATTTTAGAGAAAGTGCATGGTGTGCTGTCTGGTAAATGGCCTGTATTTGTATAGCGCTTTACTAGTCCCTAAGGACCCCAAAGCGCTTTACACAACCAGTCATCCACACACTGGTGATGGTAAGCTACGTCGTAGCCACAGCCATCCTGGGGCGCACTAACAGAGGTGAGGCTGCCGGACACTGGCGGCACGGGCCCTCTGACCACCACCAGTAGGTAACGGGTGAAGTGTCTTGCCCAAGGATACAACGACCGAGACTGTCCAAGCCAGGGCTCGAACCGGCAACCTTCCGATTACAAGGCGAACTCCCAACTCTTGAGCCACGATCGCCCCGGATGGTGTTTCATCTGAAATTGTAAAAGCAAAATCTATGCAAAATAAAGGCATTCTTATAAATGACTACCTACAAACGCTTTTTCTCAGTAAGAAGCGTGACCGAGCTATTTTGTGCTAATGATTTTTCAAGTCATTTTCTTTTTTTCCCCTCTTTTTACACAAAATTAGAAATGAAACAGCACATAAACAAAAGTCCACTTGTATACATTTTAATAAGTTCAAACAACATCAAAGATAAAAGAGTTCGTGTTGTGAGAATGTCAAAAATAAGGTTCAATGGCAGCATTTATTTTTTTAAAAAGGCACCCCAAACCATTTTGGATCATTTGAGTCAACAGCATTCACGATGACAGTTATTTACAGTTAGAAAGCAGAAACGTATATTTGGAGGCAATGTAAATTACACACATGCTTTCGCAGGTAATGTGCCTGGAAGGCACAATGGTTTCTTCTATTTAATGTGTGCAACATACTTGTATTATTATAAAAAACAATATTGTTGATGTTAATTAAGTTGATTTTGATTTTTTTTAAACTATGAGTGGTTGACTTTCCAGCATAAATCCTCCAGTGATAAAACTCACACACTTTCATTTTGTTCCCATGAACTTACACAGTACAGTAAAAAACTCATTTTAATTCTTTTACTTAGAAACTATTAAAATGCACCATAACATTCCTACAAATACACAAACCAAGTTAGTCTAGATCTTGATTCGAAGTACATACTTCCAATTCAGCCGAGTTCACAAACGCTGATTGAGGCACTTATATGTGCACTATCCAGCCTAGGGTGGTGGTGCAGTCTGAGGTTGGAAGGCTGTGCTAGCAGGTGGTGCATCAGGCTGCTGCTGGTCCAGAGGTTTCAGAGGGTATGTCGGCTGTGCATGGGTGAATTCAACCTGGCCGTAAGGCATCAGCTGTGAACTGTAGGCAGAACCAACTGGAAACAGAAAGTGAACTAAGCATGAGAACAAACATACTGAAAATGATTTGACACACCTGCACAAACAACAACTGCAATTCTGCAACACAACAATAAATATGACGCAGCAGCATTTCCACCCTATTATCTTATTACAAATATTTTGAAAAAAATAAAATATACAAAATGTATTTGTGATATCTGCAAATAAAATGTTTTTTTGTTTCTAGAGAGTGGCATGTGTAATAAGTTATCTTATCCTAAAACCCCTGTTTCCTAAAGAAATCTACAACCCTAAAATATCTTTTTATTTTGGACATTTATGCTAAGACATTTATGAGATCTTTGAATTCAAAATCTGATTTTTTTTTCTTTTTTCTTCATTTTTGGTGTTTGTCAGGGTGTTTCCATTAGTATTTACACAGATGCAAAGTTTTCTCACTTGCTTCCAGGTGGTCCCAGTGGGAATGGCTGTCCATGATAGGGCGATGTGGACATGGCTCTGAGCTGGGTAATCATACTGAGCTGCAAAGCAAGGGCTGAAGAGTTGCTGACTGGTAGGGCACTCCCTGGGAGGGTCCAGGTAATGCAATCGGCTGCTGGGGGTACTGCTGAGGAGTGGTGGTGACCACTGTAGTGTGGGTATTGTCGGCTACCACAAGTACAAGAAAACAGAAAATGTAGAAACATGTCACCTGTTGTCCAAAAAGCTTTCAATGTGGATTATTATTTATAAGTAATTTTCTCAGGAAGAAAGACTGAATACCAATGAAAGAAAATACAGCAGCAAATGGTGCGATTTTGACTTATTGCATCAGTTGAGTCATTTATCATCATCTCCTTGAGGTTTGCATCAAAGAAACTAACAATGACATGATTTGTTCATGAGATACACAGAGATTCATACTTTTTGAAGAAAATCATCCATTAACCATCATTATAATCAGAGTGTAAACCCATCTCTGTGAAAGTACAGTGCAAATTATCAACCCAACCACACTAGATTTGAAATAACAGTAACAATCATCTGGGAAGACAGACAGTACTCAACAGGATCAGTTTATTGCTGGCTGTGGTCTTGAGATTTGAGAGAAGAAGAAAAAAAAATACATAAGCACACTGTTGTGGTTTAATAGAAAAACTGATAACAACCAAAAACACCCACACAGCTGTTTCGAAGCACCTTGAAGCACTGAAAGCAGACCCAGATGTCAAGTAACGACATGGCCCTTAAAGTGAAACGAACAAAGCAGCATCAGCGTGCGTATCCCACAGGCTGATGGCACGCTCAGTCGTCAACCTGTGGGTTACGCTCTCACAAAAAGAAAATTACTGAAAATCAAAATGTTGTTTAATAAGCCAAACCAGGACAAATGTCAAATGAGCTTGACAACTCACTGTATATTGTAGTTTGAAACATTAGAACAGGTTGTGTTCGGTGTCTCAATTCCTTTATTACAAAATCATTGGTAAAACATTGCTGTTGCTTCATGTTGGCAGTCATTGCTGAAATGTTTCAAACAATGCAACTTGTCACCATAAAATTAGAAGTTTCTCCCAATGCTGTGATAAGGTTTATGAGTAGTAATGAATGTATGAAATAATGAATGTAGCAGAGATGAGTTTAGATGCTGTTATGGATCTGTAGCTCAGGGTATCTACTAACTGGAAGGTTGGGGGATCAATCCATGGATGCTGCATGGCAAAGTATCCTTAGCAAAGATACTCAACTCCACTTGCTTATTTTTATATGAACCAGCAGCAGTTCAAGTTGATTCAGGAGGTAAACAAAACAATCAGTGTGCTGAAATGTCTCCTGATAAATGAACATGAAACTTTCTATCAGTGAATGATGATTATAATGCTGTTGTCTTAGTTGTCTTTTTAATCTCTGATAGACGATGGACAGAATATTAAGTTTTGTTAATTAAAGCAATTCTTAAAAAGTCAAGTGTTGTCATGTAAGCACTTTTTTTTTAGGTTTTATCTGATCTTTTAGCCACTAAATATTAATAAAATGAGGAGCCGAGCCAATAAATCGATATCTGAAAATCAATAAATCTCAGAAAAAAGTCAAATTTGAGACCCTGAAACATTTTAAACAACAAGGCAGTCAAACTTGCACAAAATAACAGCCCGCAACTCTATATTTAAGGCCTTGATTATCCTTCCCATGTCTGCAAGGCCCTTTGGATCTGACGTACACAATCTGATGTAAATTCCATCATAGGACAGTGAGCATGAGGGTCCATGTGGACATCCGTGTGCCTGCCAGTTTTCTATGACTGCACAGACTTGTCTGCAGAGACTTTAAACTCAACTAACACTTGGGTGACCATTCAGTCTGAGTCCACATAAGAGTCCAATACTCAGGATTTAAAGGATCACTCTAAAATAAGGAAGTATCAGTTGTTAGTGGTGGAGTACTTACGCCGTGGCTGTCGGAACCTCTTGTACAGGCAGCAGGAGGGAAAGACAGCAGCTGATGAGGTTGAAGATTAACGTAAAGGGAAAGAAAGCGAACACTACAGCAATGGCAGTGGGTAAAGTGAGTGTGTGAACATTGTTCAAACTTAAAAGGAATCAAAGAAGCGATTATGCAAAATCTTACACAGAAAAAAAAAACAGTTTTGAGTCATTTGTTCACCAGTTTCTGCACTTTTAAGATCTTTCCAGAATTATAATAATAATAATAATAATAATGGATTGGATTTATATAGCACTTTTCAAGGCACCCAAAGCGCTTTACAATACCACTATTCATTCACTCTCACATTCACACACTGGAGGCAGCTACAAACAATCCAAACAACCAAAGTGCGATAAAAACATATTGAAAACACTGAAGTTACAAAGGATCCAGTTACAAATGTGACGAATATGAACAATTAATTCAAACAGAGGATACATGCATATTCAACAGAGTCATATTTTAACCAAGTAACAACTTGTATAGGGCAGTACGTGCGCTCCCTCTGACCATCAGTCCAGTCTTGACTGATCACACACACACACACACACACACACACTTTATATTTTTTTCCTCACTGAGTGTGGTTTTTGTTGTTTTGTGTTGTTATGTTATGTTAGTTTAAATGTTCAAAAATAATAAAACTTTGATTGTTTAAAAATAGTTATATTCATTATATTTATACAAAATTAAACTTCCAAATGATGATTATTATAACCTTTAAAGATTTGTATTTCTTTATGCCTGCTGCTTTACATCGTATATAATGGGTTTGCCTGTACTTAATCACCTGGCAACTTGAGTTACCATAGCTTATTGTCACGGTTCGGGGCAGCGGCCGTGTGAAGAGTGGAAGGAGGACTCAAACGCAGCACTATTTCAGACGTGAAGGGTGATTTATTGACAATACTGAACATAAAGTGGAGATGGCAAACAGAACTAAGGACGAACTAAACTGGGAGAAACTACACAAAGGAGTGGCAAACCTGAACATGAAGGGAGAACAGCAGGGAGAGCACGCAGGGAAATTCACCGGGTATGAACACAGACGACGCGACGAGGAGCAGAGGAAAACACACACTATAAGTATACAAAGAGACACTGGGAAATCACACACAGGTGGGGGAAACAGCTGGACCTGATTAACCTGACGAGACAGGGGAACACTAACACCAGGGACCAACAGAGGGAGCACCAACCCAGAACCCAGTGTCTAAAATCCCAAACACAAACCATCCCAAAACAGCCCAAGAATAATAATGAAAGTAATAACAATAAAGAACATAAACACAAAGTCACTGAGTCATGGCCGCAGGACCATGACACTTATAGCATTAGAAAATACCCAGACATTGACACTGGTTAACATTCAGTGTGTCCGTGTGAGTATTATGTTTAAATGACTGCATTAAACAAACTATTTATTATAAGATTTAAAGCACAAAACTGCAACTTAAAACAATAATAATAACACGGTAGCGGCCTGTTTAGTATTGGTATGAAGATGACATCACACACTGATTGTCTGTGATTTATCTAATGCAATGTACAGATTAAAATAATCAAACTTACTGGATACACGAGGGGACAGGATCACATAGAGAGTGAACACAACAATATGGGACACCACCGGTGGCATGGTTACTCCCGCATTCCCCAAACCAGTAAAGGAACTGGGAATCTACTGCGATACTCTTAGAGGAAAGGTTTGATTTGATGTTCGGTCTGATCGTTAACTCGGTTCATGTTCCAGCCCACTGGCAGACTTTCTTCATTCACAAGTTATCATACATCATTCACCCGTAACTGAAGTGCAAAGGTGATCAAATGTCACACTGCGGCTCTTATATTGTTTTCAGCTTTCCTTTCTTTTTAAAGCGCAACATTTTGGGAAGAGAACATTTAAATGAATCATGCATAAACTAAAAGTTTGTGGCGCGCATTTGAATGCAAAAAAGTATGTCTTATGTTGACTGCGAGATTTGTGATAGAGTGATTTGTTAAAATCGCACTCCTGGGTGGACTGCTTATTAAATATGTTTACGGTGGCTCAGGATTCAGAGTGGGTTGTCTACTACTCCAAAGGTTGGAGTTTTTACATCTATAAGATGAAACGTCCCTAAACAAGACATGAACCCCAAGTACGAATCCATCCGTCCGGGTTTGCGTGTGAGCGCTAAAATGTGTCTGTGGATACAGTTTGAAGTTTTAAGAGTGCTAGGTCAGAGTAAGAAAACATAAGCTTCAGTTCATTTACAATTAAATGAATAAGTCCAATTAAACTAAGAGAATTAAACTAACTAACCTTAAAAACTGGTAGAGTAGGTAGAAGATTAGTTACCTGAGTTAGCTAATGTAGCAAACAATTATA
Organism: Diplotaxodon limnothrissa; assembly: GCF_057381915.1. NCBI lineage: Eukaryota > Metazoa > Chordata > Actinopteri > Cichliformes > Cichlidae > Diplotaxodon > Diplotaxodon limnothrissa. The sequence goes on from NC_140600.1 coordinate 22,943,471, forward strand.
TGATTTAGAAGTATCAAGGCAAAGCGTGTAATTGACCTGTTGGTCCACCAGGGGACGTCGTGCGGACGTGATATTGGGCTGGATTTTGAAATTATTTTAGCTGGGATGTTTGTCCGCTTGCGCTGAATTGTCAGCTAAATTAGCATTAATATAATATGTTTATTGGTGATGTGTTCATTAAACCTGTCCAGGGATTGCAGATAGAAATCAGCTATCAGCTAAATCAGGTACAATTTTCTTTTAGAAGGTTAATGTTTGTTGTACATGATCCCTGACGAATAAAGAGGAAAATAAAATTAAATGAAAAGTATTTTTGACAGCTATCATGTGGATGATGAATGGATGGATGAATGTCATTACATCTGGCACTGACTCGCTGCTGATAGCGAAAACATTCTTAACCTGTTAGTTGAGCTCTAATCACCCTGAGAGTTGTCAGGTCCACATGCAGCATGCATGCAGTTTACATTACCTGCATTCAGGTGAACTGTAGTGGAGTCCAGTCCACTATTGCCACCTATAGTGCCATAGCTTACAACCAGATTAAAACTCGGTCTATGACGGCGTTTTAATACCCATTTAATACTCATCTGCAACTTTCAATAATTTTCTGTTTCTACTTCTTATATATTTCTGGCTTACATCAGTCAGAAAACACGTAGGTATAATTATGACCACAGAGTTTTATAAATCACTCATCCTATTATTCTTATTATGATCTTCAAATCAAAGTTATTTCATAACAAAGAATACATGTTTCAGGTTGTAATATTGTGCTTGTGTTAACAACATCACATAACTTTCCAGTGTTTTTGCTTTGAAAATAAATGTGAATCTTAAATGTTAAACATTGGGGGCATGGCATTTTTATGTTGCATTAGTGAACCTGCAGTCAGCTGGGACAATCATCCAGTGTTTGTAAAGAACACCTGAGGAAAAAATGGATGACTGAGATTTCATGTTTACTGCCTGGCTCAGAGCGCAGACTGCTCAGTGTCATTGTAAATGTTGGTACAAATAAAAGCTTTGAACTGTACTGATTTGCATGGATGGATGGCATTCATTTTATCGGTCATTCCCAGGGAAGGCGAGTTTAAGTAACTGTTTTGGTACATTTAAATAAGACAGTTTGACATAAGTACAGGTATGAGGGTAAAACTTTAGGAAACACTGCTAAAGTCAAAATAGATCAGCAGAGGGCAGCAAAACATCGCAACCATAAATCTGAAGTGAAGATGAAAAACCTCACAGATCCAGAGGGCAGAGACAAGTGTAAATTCTTTAGAGTAAGAAATTTGAAATTGTTTTTGCTATTATTGTTGTTCTGAGTAAAGCGTTTTTTTTCTCCACATACACTTGTAGTCTGTCTGTGAAGGTTCTCAGTCATCCAGGTCATCGTAGTCAAAGGAGCTTGCAAAGAAAAGCGTCTGGACTTCTTTAAGTTACTTGAAGACGTTTCACCTCTCATCCGAGAAGCTTCTTCAGTTCTAAGGTCAAATGGTGGAGAGTCCCAGATATAAACCTAGTGGGAGTATCCCCCCACAGAGGGACAAAAGGACCCCCTGATGATCCTCTAGTCGCCTGAGCCAAGGTGTGAAACTGGGTGTGGGGGAGTCCAGACGCTTTTCTTTGCAAGCTCCTTTGACTACACTTGTAGTCAGCACCAGTACAGCCACAATAGGTGATTATAAACAATGGGAATTACAGTTCCTATAAAAAATAAAGCTCATTTAAGTCTTAAAGTCTTTTTGATCACTATTTCTTTGCCAGTACTTGGTGCTGAAATACTATGTGAAACTGAGATTCTGAGTTTTTCACTTACAGTGTATGAGAAAGAATGGCTCAGATATATACACTGCAAAATATTACATAAGAACTGTTTAAACAATGAAGCATTCAGTTGCATTAAAATTGATTCATTTTAAACAGCTGTACCTAATAAAATGGTAACAATGTGTGATGTGTTTACTGAGTTTAATCTTGGTTTGGCACCATAGGCTTCGTCAACAACCTTTCACCCACACGCATGCAAGAGCACCTGCAAAGATTATAAGACAATCTAAAATCCATTTAGGCACCAATCCAAGTTTAGTGTCACTCTTTAAACCCAGACATCACATGCAGCGAAAACCTCTAGAGCAGATTAACAAGGCTTTCTAGCCGTAATCTGAGTTCAGTTTGAGTGTTTTGCATCATTGTAACAATTCAAATGCACATAAAGTTGTAGTTTAGAGAGCTGTTGTTAAATTACAAAGTCTCTGCAAATCGTTATCTTAGATGGAGGTAAAAGGTGATTAAACACAATGACTGTAAGTTATTTTTTAACGGCTACAAACAAAATAAATACTACAAAGATCGGAGTAAATATAAAAGGGAGACATGGCAATCAAAGAATCGTGAATTAAAATTTGTGGTAGATTTCATAAAGATGGTGACTTCCAATGGGGTTAAAGCTTTTCTAAATCTTACTTTTGTGCAAAATCAGTCAACTTTTTAAGTATTTTTAATACATTTTGACCCATAATTATGTGCAGGCAGTCTTTATGCCTTAATTACAATTACAATTAAAGTAAATTTAAGTAATTCTTCAAAATCACTGCCCAACTAAGGTCCAACTGAATACATTTAAATATAACTCTCATGCTTCTAGTAGGGCTTTGCAGGTAATATGAAGAGGAACCCTACGGCTCCCTCTTGCCCCAGCACACCAACCTGATCTCATGGCATTTCATTAAAGATTCAAAAAAATGTATTGACTCATGCTCATGGACACAAATTTTCATTTACGTTTGTACTAACTGAAAGCCCCATAAATACTTTCAGTTCAGGCCACTGCAACAAAATAAGGAGACACATGACAAAGAGCTGACAACTCGCAAAACACATGATAAATGTCACAAAAGAATCATAATGTACCTTCAGGGCCTTCATCATACAACTTTTAAAACATCATCCACCAACTCATGTGAGTGTCTCTTATATCATCTGAGATTAATTTGTGTGTAGCCCACATTAATCAGCCACAGATTTTTGCTGTAGCTTTGGGTGTGGCATTGCAAAAATCAAAAGATAAACAAAAAAAGTAAAGCAACAAAAGAAGCAGAATGATAATTGAATTAAATCCCTCCAAACTCCAGATTAAGTGATAGGCTGTTACTACAAGAGAAGCAAACATAAAACATTTTCAGCCATAGTTTCAGGCATAACATAAGCTGTGGCATAGACCCAAATATCCTTTAGAAAAGCCAAGTGGAGAAATACTCCCACGTTTCAGTTACAACGGCTCTTTTCCATGAGCTGCTTTCTTTCTGAAGCTCTTTGTGGTTGTGGGTCTTTTATGAGCATGAGAACAAAGGAATCCTTTTACTCTGCAAGGTCCCTTAGCCCCGTCCGACACCTTTGGGCCCCTGAGCCTCGTTGGGTATGTTATTTTTCCCTTTTACAAAAAAAGCATAACACAAAAATAATAGCAAGGAAATCAATTAAATCATAACGGAACAAAACAATGAGGTGAAAGAGTTACGGGGTCATGAGAGACATTAAAAATCACAGATATCAATATCTTTTTCTTATGGGAAGAATAGAATAAATTGGGCCACATAAAGTTCCATTTCCTTCATGAAAAAAAGGAAGCGTGGCTTCTCTTTTGAGAGCTTACATTTATGGATGTGGCATCTGACAAGGAGTAAAAGCCAACAGATGAGGTACTGCTCTCGTATTTCTTACAACCAAATAAGATGACAAATACAAATATATAGAAATATAAATTAAAATAAAAATTTCTGAGACCATCTTGTTAGAGGTAAAACCAGAATGCTTTTACCAAAATGCTTTTCCATGACACCTGCGTAAAAGTACAAAACCAAAATAAATGGCATCTAAATCGCTTTTATAGTTTTATTGGAAGTTTGGTGATTAAATCTATGGATTCATGTAAAGGAAACCACCACCTTGTTTGTAAGGACCAAATCCTTTCCACTCAGTGTCCTTAACAAAACCTTGCTGGGTCCGCTGCCAGATAGGCGAGAGTGTTTGATGACGCAGAACGTCAGAATTAAGATCTCGCGATACTTCGTCTGGGCATTGCTTTATAAGAACTGGCTCGCCCTTGTCTCCTCCGTTCGTCCTCAGTGCAGGATAACGAAGCATCGATTTTCTCTGCTTCCGTTAACTACAAGCCGTGTTTTCTTTTATTTCTCTGAGCAGCACCTAAGATCGCTTATTGTCACTATAACACGACGAGGGTTACACCGGAAGCTGTGAAGTTTTAAGAGGTAGGTGTTCTTATTTGACCTAATCGCGATCGTCACCCCTATTTCTAGTAGCCTCTTAGCTAACGTTAGCCGTCCTGCTAAGATCAGTCAACCGGCAAGGATCACGATGGGCCCGGCTAACGATAGGAAAGCCTGGCTTACACTTTTTATGTCTCAGAACGATCTCATCGCGAAATTTATTACCATCGGAGATACATAAGGTATGATTGTTGCGCAACTTTTGCGCAAAAAATGGTGAGTCAAAACAGGGAAATACCCGTTAAACCAGTGAATTTATTTAAAGTGTTGAGGGTTTAATAAATAAATTTTTATTGTAACACCGGTTGAGTAGAGATGGGTAGACCTTATGAATAAACATAAATCATGTCCATAATTATCCTAAAGTAGCGTTGTTTAGGTAGAGCGCTACTGTTTTTAGTGTAGCCCGGAGACGCCCATGAGTTCAGTCAAAGTAAGGACTGTAGGACAACTCTGGTATAAGCAGGGGTATTTAATCAGACAGAAGACAGAAGTTTCATTATTAATAACAATAACAATAATAATAATAATAATCTTCATCTTTCGGCAGTAGTACTTTGAGTAGCTTTAAATAAGTTTTAGAAGTGCTCGACAAATAATGTGGGAAACATTTTTAAAGGCATATAAATAAACACAGAAACAAAGACTAGCTTTTCTTTTCTTTGTTTGGAACATCGGCATTACTTTTATGTTATGTACATACTGATCTCTATCTGGTGGGTATATAAGGGAAAGAGCAGCTTCAATGCACCACATTAGTCACTATTAGATTTCTCTGGAACTTCATAGGGAGCAAAGTTCAGGTGTGGGTGTCCTACCTGGGAACTGGTTTCTGTTGGGGAAAGGTTACGACCCAGCTATGAGCAAACACTGCAGGCTTCTTAAAGTAACACTTGACTATTGTGAGTGTAGCCAAACGTGTGGGCTCGTACGAGTCTTTCAGCTTTCACCTATTATATCAGTGGCTCAGTGAACTCATCTCACCTGCCTTTGAAAGTCTCAGGTAATCAGATCTCATTCTCATTTGTTTTTGTTTTTCAAAATCTAGATTTAGCTGAACCATGTAGGAGTGTTTGACCATAAACGGCATTTTCTCACTTTCTTGACCTATGTTGTTAAACAGGTTTTTGCAACAGACAGGCTTTTTCTTCTGAAAAGCCTTCTTTCCTTTCTTTTATGGGACAAAGACATTATCTACACTGTCTGCAGGACATGTTTCACATAAGTTTTCTCTTTCTCCTTTAGAACTCAAGACAATCATCGTCATCACCGCTGCTGATTATGGATGTAATAGTGCGCCGCTGTCCTTTCTTGGCTCGCATGCCCCAGGCCTTTCTCCAGCAGTCCAAAAAGACGCTGGTGACGTATGCCCAGCGATGTCCCATCATGATGGAGCTGGCTGCAAAACCTATGGCCCCTTCAATGGCACGTGCCCTCTGTTCCTCCTCATCCTCCTACCAGAAGCCTGAGAATACTGTGTCTGCCGGTGAGGGTGATAAAGATGGTGGTCATACTGGCTATTCTAATCAACACTACAGCTGTGTTATATTTAGTCAGATAAATCATGTAATTATAGAATTATTGATAAATGTGAAATTTACTTTTTTCCCTTTGCAGCCCCCAAAAAGGAGGTGGAGTCCAAGCTGCCAGCTGGCCACCCTATGCCACCTCCGGGACAGATGAAGGCCTCCAAATGCCCTTTCCTGGCTGCTGAGATGAGCCAGAAGAACAGTGGCGTAGTCCGTCAGATTGGCATAGAGTTCCAAGAGGATGTACAGGAAGTCCGCACTGTGAAGAAAGGTGAGGTTTTTTTTTTTTGTTGTTGTTGTTTTTTTCTTTTTCTTTGAGAACTAAATCAGTTTTCCATAGTTTCGTACAATATTTAATAGCAGTTTGTTTTTGTCCTGACAGAAGTGCCTGCTGACCAACTAAAGCAGCCAAACCTGGCCAGCACTACTGAAGGAGAAACCACATTAATGAAAACCCTCCTGAAACAGCGACCTAAGAAAGTCAGCCACCTGCTTCAAGACAACTTACCAGCAACAAGTAGGTTTTATTTTGATAGTTTAACCACACTGTCCTACAAGCCTGTGATTAACCTAGCTACTGTCTACCTTACTATGACAATCTTCTTTTTTTATTTGCGAGTATGTTTTGGTGTTTTTGCACACGGGTGTAGTCTTTCCTCACATTAAAGTTACTCCATCAGTTGCAGTACTGTAGCAACACTAAGCCACATTAAGCAACTTTTACCTTCCTTGTCTCTTCCAGCGGCCCGCTTCCAGTACGATGCGTTTTTTGAGAAGAAGATCGAAGAGAAGAAGAACGATCACACGTACCGCGTGTTTAAGACCGTGAATCGTCGGGCCACCGAGTTCCCGATGGCTGACGACTTCACAAGCTCTTTACAAGAAAAGCGTGACGTGTCGGTTTGGTGCAGCAACGACTACCTGGGCATGAGTCGACACCCTCGAGTCGTGCAGTCCATCATGTGAGTAACTGAGTAGTTAATCCAGTTTCATGGGTCAAGGTGTGTTGACGTGTCTACCTTCCCTGATTGCTTTTTACCTTTTGTCCCTCTGTGAGAGCTAAGTTCGGAGAGAAACCAGCTCAGAGCATAATTACATGATGCAACCTGGAACCCTTTGGTGATACTGGCCATTATTTGTGTGGGTATTGAGTTGGACATGGATCACACCTAAACCTCATGTGTCACGATGATGGTGTTGTTTTTCCTTCTCCTCCCCCTGCCCCAGCTTGTTTGAGCTTGCATACAAGTCTGCAGCATTTTAATGAGCAACTGTTTGTCTCTTTCCAGGGATACTTTACAAAAACATGGTTCGGGGGCAGGAGGTACCAGGAATATCTCTGGGACCAGTAAATTCCATGTGGAGCTAGAACAAGAGCTGGCTGACCTTCACAAGAAGGATGCGGCGCTGCTGTTCACCTCCTGCTTTGTTGCCAATGACTCCACCCTCTTCACCCTTGCGAAGATGCTGCCTGGTATGCAGAAGGAAAAACTTGGTGTATTTAACAGTAATTCGAACCTCCTGTAAGCGTGTTTGGTCTCATTGACGGTTTCCTCTCCTCTGAACACTTTTAGGTTGTGAAATCTACTCTGACGCAGGTAACCACGCCTCAATGATTCAAGGTATCAGGAACAGCAGCGCTAAGAAATTCATTTTCCGCCACAATGATGTGGCCCATCTTCGAGAGCTCCTGGAGAAAGGAGATCCCACAAAACCAAAGATCGTGGCTTTTGAGACCGTCCATTCCATGGATGGTCAGTTTCTAATTACTGCTTCACTGCTGTTGGATAAATGTTAATATTTCTATTTTTTTTTTTTTTTAAACTTTCTCTTACTGCGTGTGTCCTGGAAAATATTACTGTTCTTGCAAAATCAATAATTCATTCAAACTAAGTCATGAAGTGCTCTTTAAGAAGCAAAAAACAAGTCTGACCAGGTTTGTGTGCCTTTCTTTCTGTAACACAGGTGCCGTGTGTCCGCTGGAGGAAATGTGCGACGTGGCCCACGAGTTTGGCGCCATCACCTTCGTGGACGAGGTTCACGCTGTGGGCCTCTACGGCTCCAGAGGGGGGGGCATCGGCGACAGGGATGGCGTCATGGACAAGATGGATATCATCTCGGGAACTCTAGGTAAGTGCGCAATCTCTACTAAAAAAAAAAAATGTAGAGCTTGCTGCTGCTGTACTGTTTCATTTCTTTTTTTCGAACCAAATAACTGCCACTGGTTAGTGGAACTCGTCTAGCTTGATTGTTTGAATTAGACTGAGGATCAGGCCTCAGCCGTGTCATCCAATATACCAGAGGGCTGAAAAGAATCTGGAGCAGCTCTGTTGTTGCTAGGAGACTACAGGCTCTTGTTGTGCTCCTATGGAATTACTCAGATTGCGTGTCACTGTCAGACTGAGGGGACAATTATTTCCAACTCAAGAGCACTACAGCTCCTGCACAGCTGACATTTCAGGCGGTTCTAGTTTGAGATTACAATGGCTGTAAATTATTTATTTATTTATTTTAAGACCACTGGCTCCGTAATGTTGAACGAGAGGAGTTGTAATAATCAGCGTTATGTTCTTTTCTAGGGAAGGCCTTTGGCTGTGTGGGTGGCTACATTGCGAGTACCACCGCCCTGGTGGACACAGTGCGTTCCTACGCCGCTGGTTTTATCTTCACCACCTCTCTGCCCCCGATGCTTCTAGCCGGAGCCAGGGAATCGATCCAGATCCTTAAAGGGGAAGAGGGGCGCTCGCTGAGACTTAAACACCAGCGCAACGTCAAGCTCCTCCGGCAGATGCTGATGGACTCTGGGTTGCCTGTTGTGCACTGCCCCAGCCACATCATCCCTGTCCGGGTAATCTACGATTGAATTGATTGTGTGGAACTTGAAAAGCAGATGAAGTCACAACGGCTCGATTCTCATGGCGCGTGTGTCTCTTTGGTATAATTAGGTTTCGAATGCTGAGAAAAACACGGAGGTGTGTGACCTCATGATGCGTCGCCATAACATCTATGTGCAGGCCATCAACTATCCCACCGTTGCCAGGGGAGATGAGCTGCTGCGCATTGCCCCAACCCCTCACCACACCCCCGAGATGATGAAATACTTTGTTGGTAAGCTGACAAAGTAACACGTTTCACTTGAAATACTTGATAGTGTATAAGAAGGCTACAACAAGTTAAACAGTATTTATGTCTTAATTTGATCGAACTGAACTGTGTAGCTGTTTATGCAAAAGTTACATTACATGAGTAACTTCATCCAACCTGTAACAAACTGTACTTTTCTATCATTGAAGTAAAACTGACCTCTCTTTATCTGTTTTCCCCTTTCAGAGAGGCTGGAGCAAACATGGAAGGAGGTGGGCCTGGAGCTGAAGCCCCACTCATCAGCAGAGTGCACCTTCTGCCAGCAGCCACTACACTTCGAGGTGATGAGCGAGCGAGAGAAGTCTTACTTCAATGGGCTCAGCCACCTCATCTCAGCCTGCGCATAACACTAATCACCCACTGCAGTCTGAAGACAGCGCGTCCACGCTTAAGCCCCATTCCTCTGTCACTATTGTAGAATGTATTAATTATCTTTAATAATTTGTCCTGCACATATTTAAAATTATCTATGTTCAGATGGTCTATATACTGCAAATAAAATATGGGAAAGAATCTCTGTGTGTGTTTGGTTTTTGAAAGTGTTTATAAAGATGTGAGGAGTGGCAAGAAATGAGTGGGATGCACTCAGTTTTCTTTTTACTGCCCTAGGATTCAAGGCCACTGTTAAGTTAATTTCTTCATTGGGCTGTTGTATAAACTGATTAAATGTGGCTCCGATGACACTGTGCTATCATGCTCAGTCACATGGGTTTTTTACTGATGGGTAAAATGATAACTGAATAAAGCTACAAAAATGGGTCACATTAATTGGACATGCTTGGCAGATGCCAGGTTTTTGATTTTGATTTTTTTTTAAACTGTTGCTGATAATTTGATCCAATTATGTCTAGTCCACTGGCCTGCTTGTGAGAAAAGTGGAACACTGAAAAATGTCTTGTTGCAGTTTTTGTTTTTTTGTTTTTCTTTACTTTTTTTTTTAAAAACACTTTAGTTAAAGTATACAAAATTAGACATAAAATTTACATACACTTACGTATACAAAATCATGATCATATACCATACATTAAGAAAAAAAAAAGGAAAACAAAGGAGGAAAGTCAAGCATCTGAGTCAACTAAAAACTTAAATTTACAATTTCAATACATCCCAAGGGAAAACTTTTGCAAGTTTCAGATCGATTGTTCTCCTTCTCCATAGATCTGTAATGATATGTTTACTCACCACATCACTACTTATCTTTTGTTCTATCACTCCTTTGGCACGGGTTTTCCAAATATGGGTGTTTATTACACACATTATCAACCAAAAGAGTCTCCTTTTGTCTTCACCCATTTTTTCTTTAAACAAACCATATTTAACTGCTTTAATATTAACATCAACGTCATAACCAATTTCTGTCATCTTCTGCCTTATCTCAGTTGTCCTATAATTTGTTTTCCTATAAAACGTTTTGCTTTACCATAGCACACAATCCTGTCATGACACTTTGTAACGAGCAAGACATTTGGTACTTCATTAGTTTTATCAGGTACTGCAGTATAATAATGCACTGATTTTGTTGTTGGTTATGTGTACGCTGCTTTAGGCGTGTTGGTTTGAATGTGTGAGCCTCCTTATGAGCAATCAGATATATTATAAATGAAGTCCTGTTTTTATAATCGCTCTTAGAAATATCTATTTAGTGACTTAAGACCACAATAAAATAATTTCTCTTTCTCTATCTGGTGAAATCTTACTGTGTGTAGAGAACCTACTAACCTACTTTCCCATGGATTCACATGGAGATGACATAGATAAAGCTGTAAGACCTAGATTCACAGAATAAAGGAGGTCACAATGACAATGATACACTCAAAATTGGCACACATACCCATTTTCTTTGGGTCCACATAAGCCTCGGACTATGCATCAAAACAGGCAATGTGACCGACACAGGCACAAACAGGAAAACGTATTTATTGTCATATTTTTCTAACAGATTCTGATAAAAATCAGGATATGAAGGTTTAATCTCAGTCTTGAAAAGGTCAATTATAATAGCTTTTCTAACATAGCTGTCTCATCAAAACCAGAGATACACTGAAAATGGAAGTGGGAACCACTACTTTTAGTTGTTCCAAGAAATTGTAGCCGTCACTGCTTTACACAAATGGCTCACTTCCACTTTTGAGCTGACTTTTTGTTACAATTCGGACAAGAGCTGATGGAAAGTTACAAAAACCAAAACCTGTATGTACTGAGCAAGAAGTCTTCCAGACCTCGGGGAGGTGCAGTGCTATACCTATCAAAAAAGATTTATGTGAAAGTGTTCGAACTCTTCTTCACATCTGTGAACCTACAGTGGCGCAAAAAAAAAAAAAAAATGGCACAAAATCAAAAGGCCATTAGCTGAGGCAGTAAGAGCTAACTGGTTTTAGATGAAAAATATGTCAAATATATCAAAATATTAAGAAAATCATAGACTACAAAGTACTGTATATATATCTAATAATGTGTGGACCTCCTAGGTTCAGTCTTTTTCTACTTGTACTGTAATAAACTTTAATGTTTAAATCATTACTTGCTAACTGAGGCCGGTAGGCCCATTGCACAATCTAACCTTAGGTTAAGACTGGTGGGTTGTCCACCTGTCCTGAGAAGATTGTGACATTGTGTTTGCACAGACCTGAATACTCCAGACCAGCGCACTACCAAAAGACTTGCTTACGATAGCTAATAATAAGTTATCAAGTTCACCTGAGGCTGCTTACCTATGGAAGCAGTAAGGGTGGCTTAATTCTTCACACGACTGCATTTCTCTACCATAGGAGGAAATACTGGTTCACTAAGTGATCATTTGTTGAATAATAAGTGTAACATATTTTAACAATACAAGGCTAAATCATGATAAGGTTCAGGAACACGGGAATATTGTTCATCATACTCTTACTGAACTTCCCGGAGGAACCCACCTGAGGGTTTTTTTTATAACACAGCATGTACTGAGTGTTTGACCCTTTAGCTATTTTTTTGTTCCATCAACCATGTAACACCATGTAACTCAGACATACAAACACACGCACTCACACCCACTTGCCCATAAAACACACGCACATAAACTGTAGATGTGTCTTCAGTCATTTCTGTATGTTCTCCTTTTTATTACAGTGCATGAACCGATATCGATTTTCCACTGCTGTGCATTTCTTCTACACTCAACAGCATCTCTAAAAAACAGTGTGTAGAAACAAAATCTTCCCCCTTCATGGGATTGTTTAGCATTTCTTTTGATCCATGATTAGTGCAGAGGTCTTCTTAGTCACAGTTTCATGGGTTTTTTTTTTTCTTTCTTTCAGTTTGTTTAACTGACGTGTACACGTATAAGTCACTGTTTATATTTTGGATCCAGTGCCTCGTTTAAAGGACAAACATTTCGTTTTTTTGTCTGAAGGTTTACTGCAATTCAAAACTGAGCTATATTTCCATGGCCTCTGACTCATGCATGGCTGCCAGACTCTCAGACAGCAGACAAAAGCAGGAGCAGTGAAACCCAGGGCAGGCTAACACTGGGAGTTAAGAAAGGGTCACAGACTTCTCACATTCACTGATTCATTCCATCTGCTCGTAACTCCACTTTGGAAACCCCAGAATGAGAAACCAGACAGATACTTAGAAACAAATTTCTTTTGTGTTAACTTGAGATTTTAAGCTAAATACATTCAGTGAACATATACCGAGACTGAATTCGACTGAAGTTTATTTGTGCTGAAAACAGAAACTGTTTAAACTGAATAAAATGTTTGCTAGTTTTTGTAGGTGTGGTAGCTTTTTAGCGACTTCCTGTGTACAATTGTAGTTACTTGCACTGAACCAGTGGAGGGATTAATTAAAAAAAAAAACTCACAGTATGGCAAAGGACCAGGATACACCATGTTTCAACATCGAGGATTAATTGTGGTATGAAACCACATGCTCTTTTCCAATAAGATCTCATTTTACAAACCATTAGCCAGTAGGCCAGTCACAGTCAGACGTGTCCTCTCTTGTTATACCTGCTTTATTGTTGTTGTTTTGGAAATGGTGTGATGCTTATTTCAAGCAGGACTAAAATAACCTTTTTTTTTCTCTCACACACATATCTAATATAATATATATTCTTTGTTATATAATATACTAATAAATCGATTTGTATTTATTAGGTAGCTTTATCTTCTTCTGCTGCTATATTTTGGTAAGTTGAAATTGTTGAAATTATTTAGAAAGTTTAAAGTTTAAGTCTTGTGGGTTTGTGTTTTTTAAAATCACAGCCGATACCATTCGTATAATTGTGCTGATGCCCAAATGTGGCCACTGAGGGTTAAGGGAAACAAAATAGCTATCAAGTAGGCTTTAAAGCGTATAATGCTCTGGCTGTTGAAGAGACAAAATTGAATTAAAAGGCAGTTTGCTATCATTTCTCAGAAGAGCAAAAGTGGTTAGCTCCATGATGACCTCAACAACTGAATGAACGCCAGTGTCTCTCTCTGCTACAGAAAGCACTGAGAGCTGAAGGACAATGACTGTGTTTTAGACAAACAAGCAAAATCATGCAGTTTCTCAATAAACTATCCACCTCCATGTCCTTGTGTGGCTGTCTGCTACAGTATGAAGTTGATTAGAATAATTACAATGGGATTCAATTTCAAAGCTTTGAACGATGCTCTGGTTTTTGGGCAGTGACTCTTATTGCAGGTGGATTTTGAAAACAATGCGTCCTTTATTATGACTGCAGTGTCTGTCATCTGTCAAGATTAGTCTTTCTTGAAATGTAACATGAGCACATTTTTCCTGGATTCACTGAATAAGAATAGATAAAAGCTGCTTTATTGGAAGCATATCAGACGTCATGCTGCTCAAAGAGGCCGATTGTCACTGTAAAAGCAAAAAAAAAAAAAAAAATAGTGCTCTAATGTTTAATAAAAATGATATGCTGTTCAAGCAAAGCTCATGTTTTGGCTGGTTTTCACTCTGCTTTATCTGCCTTAATGTTCCCATCGGGGTCAAGATAACTGTACATCCTTGGGCCTCCTGGAATGTTACCATGTGACCACCTCACTGTTTCATCTACAAGGGCATGAGTGCACGTGTCCGTATGGACTTAATGCTATTATATGCATGTAAAAAGATCCTTTGAAGATTCAGATAAAGGGAGATGTGCTATGTTACAGATGTTAATGCATTCGCTGTGCTCTAAAGTGTTGAAGGCTGTTTGGCCATGCTGTACGTAAACCCGAGAATTGACAGTTTATACTTTGACTTTCTTTTTTGACTGATTGAGTTCCCATAAAAAAATTTTTGTGGTGGAATCCTGCATTATATAACTCACAGATGTCATTTAAACTTTACTGGGACTCCATTTATATTGATTACAATAATTGATGTCCAGTTTGACTACAGGTTTGAGCCATAGACTCAGCACTAAAAACTAAAACATTAGAAATTACATTTTGAGAAGCATTACTGACCTGAGCTGACTACATTTATTAAAAACTTTATTAATATTTTATAATAATCACTAAGTCACACTTATGAATGACCTCCTTATGATTTGCTTCAACTCCTTTCATGCATTTGACCAATGAAACGAAATCGGAGGCATCTTCCAACAAAAATTTAAATTCTTTGCAGGTTTATTTTGATGTTTAAAGCTTGTTTCGTGCTTATTGATGCAACCCTTAATGACACGTTTTGTCTCTGTTTATATAGAGAGAGACGTGTTTTGACACAGTTTTTCCAAGGGTAGCTGCATAAGAAGAGATCGCCCCGGCTAACTTCTGAGGCACACCCAGTTATTTTGTGCCATAAGCAGTTTTTAAAAGGACTTCCAAGTATGCTTTCAAGGGGTGAAGAGTTGAGAGGAATGTTTAGAGAAAGAAATGACGTCAGACAAGTAACTTAACTGTTGTGGGGTTTCCACAGTGAAGTTGATTATACTGTTGCTGACTCATTTAGTTCACATGGGTGGGCAACTTTGAGTCACAAAAAGTTACAATACCCATGGATGGTTTTGCTACACAGCAGATGAAAATCCATGGAAACCTTATTTATACATTCTGTGGAAATTCATACTGGTATGTAAAGTGTCAAACGGTAACAGTGACCTCACTGTAAATAAGTAGCAAAGGGATGGTTTCACACAGACGGTCCCTCGTGAAGAGTGATCTAGAATGGACAGAGTTCATGCTCAACAGCTGGATATTCCTCTTTGCCTTTTTACGTTTACTGTCCTTGGTCAGAAGCACCTCCACAGGCAGATTAGAGGCCATCTTAGACAAAACAGCGATAACACATCAAAACATGTAACTCAGATATGCAAACACACGCACTCACACCCACTTGCCCATAAAAACACACACACATAAGTGTTGCAACCTTCACCTGTGTCAGACTTAGCCTTTGGCTGCACAGGAACAAGGATGTATAAAGGTTATATATCATCAGTCACTGTGACTCTACATTACAGGCTTCGCTGGTAACCCTGTAGCCTTTTCTCCAGAGCTTTTTTTCTCAGACATCCTCGTTTTGCATTCCCACACTAATTTATGGGGAGTAAAAAAGTGCAGTAGTGTAAATATCGAAACAAGTTGCAACCTTAATTATGAAAAAAGAAAAAATACAATGAAAAATGTGTGTTTGACAAACATGAGGCACACAGTTTACTCAATAAATCAAGAGCAGCTGGCCTTCTTAGATGGGGAGGGTTTCTGTCCATGTTTAAATCCGCTGCACACACACTTCACAAAGGATTGTGTGTTTGATTGCATGTTTGCATGGACAGAGAAAGAGCATTGTTATATTCAGAGTATAGAGTGTATGCTTGTGCGTGACACTGGGGGCTGATGAACGGATAACAGCCACAGCAGGAGATTCTTGGCTGAAGTCAGTCGTTCCATTTCCTCCCTGTAGGCTAAGCAACACATCATTCTTCAGCATTAAAGGTCTGTTGATAAGAAGCTCCAATTACACAAATCTGTCATGTAGCTAAATCCCTCATAACCTTGGAAAACAGCATGTGTTTACTAACCTGTGCGCATTTGTTTGATTTTAAGATCAAAAAAAGGTATTTTCAGCAGACTGTCAAAGTGTCCTGACCGCTAAACTCTATGTGGTTTAACTGTGTTGTGAGTTGTCTGATAACACTGTGGATGAAAAGGCGGCAACTTCCTGGCTTGACTTTGTTCCACACCCTGTCTGTGCTTCTCCATGCCACCAACTAGCTGCTATACTATGCTGGTAAAATTTTTAAAAAGACCCTGAGCCTCAACCCATGTTTTTATTTTTTTAATTTGTGCCACTGTGAATCATTTCCTGAATGATCTATTAGGGTGTTGCATCTGTGTGGACAGTAATCCTCATTACTGTCGCTCATTTGGCACTGTCCGGTTTAACAAGCATGAAACAACAAGGAAGTTGGTTGGGAAAATAATCAAGTGAATTTCCTGAATTCTTTTAGGCCATCACAAAGGCGAGGCTATTCTTCCTGCTAAACTTCTCAGAAGACACTTTGTTATTCAAAAGAATTACTTATTATTGAAGCTCTCCTAAAACGCATCGTGATTGTTTGAGTTCAAAGTCCTCTGCAAGTAGAATCTGCACAAAAGAGGAAAAACTTTAGTACTTGCAAAATGAAATATAGCTTTAACACAGAGATAAAAATGACAACATGAGCTATCAAATCGTTCACTTTCTACATTCACAATCTTTTTTTTTTTTTACCGTGAACCTTTGAACCTGCTCACTTAGGATGATATTGAATCTAATTGTAATCTAATTGTATGGATGCCACATACAGCTGCTATCTGTCTGTACAATGCTGAGGCGAGATAGCACGATTAAATCAAGGGTTCTCCTGTCAGATTTCTTTTATACACAGTTTTTGATCGTTTTAAAATAAAAAAATAAAATAGAATAGAATAAATAGAATAAATAAAATGTATACAAACCAGTATGTTTTACACAGTAGTCTTTTTAAAATAAATCGACAAATGTCTAAGGCTGCATCGTACCACATGTGTGAATAAAAAGTGTGGACATTTCCTTATTAATTTAAACAAACATAACAGAGACAGCAAGGAAATGTGTCTTTGGTTGATTGTTTCTTTGTTGTAATGACACTTCCTGGCAATAAATCTTATACTAGCTATCACCAGCTTGGTAACACACACTGCTGTGGGATGGGTTCCCATTTGTCAACCAGCATTTGTAATAAGTCAGCCAGTGTGGTTGTATTGGTCACGGAAGACTGTACTTCCTGAGAATTCTCAGGAGGAATAACATCACACAGAGACTGCTGGTGTCCTTCTACAGAGCCACCATTGAGAGTGTTCTAACTTACTGCATATGCATCTGGTACACTAGCTGCACAGGGGCTCAGAGGAAAGCACTCCAAGGGATCATTAACACCGCCCAAAAGATCACTGGCTGCCCTCTCTCCACACTGGAAGTTCTACACAACGCCCACTGTTTTAAAAAGGCCCAAAACATCATAAAAGACACCTCACATCCTGGCCACTCCCTGTTCGAACTGTTGCCCTCAGGCAGACGGTACAGGGCAATCAGAGCAAGGACTAATAGACTCAAACACAGCTGTTATCCAACTGCAATAACACATCTGAATACTACAAAAAAAATGTCCATCACGCCACTCTTGTGTTAATCTATGCACGGTCTGAAGCATGTGTGTGGGAATGTATGTGAATGTTTTACTGTTATATCTTATTAGTATTTTAAGTATTCTATCTATTTTATTTATTGAATTTTATTGTTTTATTTATATTTTGATATTGCTAGGGATGATGCAATGATCGGGGACCATTCTTAATTTCGTTGTTCTCATGACAATGACAATAAAGTTTCTGATTCTGATTCTGAAGATTCTCAGAGCTGATATACTAAACTTGCTGCTCTGAAGTCAAATACAAAAACATGGAAACACCGTTTAGATCACTGCACTAGAGGTTTGCTGCTGACAGCACTCATGGCACAGGTGTAACTGCACAGCATATAATAAGACGGAGAGTGCTCGAATGTCCTCTGCTCTGAATAAACCCTGAACACTGTTGGCAGCAACTCCAAAGCATGGTAAATGGTAAATGGCCTGTATTTATATAGCGCTTTACTAGTCCCTAAGGACCCCAAAGCGCTTTACATATCCAGTCATCCACCCATTCACACACACATTCACACACTGGCGATAGCAAGCTACATTGTAGCCACAGCCACCCTGGGGCGCACTGACAGAGGCGAGGCTGCCAGACACTGGCGCCACCGGGCCCTCTGACCACCACCAGCAGGCAACGGGTGAAGTGTCTTGCCCAAGGACACAACGACCGAGACTGTCCAAGCCGGGGCTCGAACCGGCAACCTTCCGATTACAAGGCGAACTCCCAACTCTTGAGCCACAATCGCCCTAAGCATGGCATAATGACACAACCAGCTTCATTGCCTTTAGGGCAATCAATTCTCTCAGTGCAAGCAAAGGTAACAAGCAATCTGCAGCCTTATCTATAAAGTACACAGCGCTCGAACTAAAAAAGTCTGTTTTAAATTATCATTTTTAAAGAGAAATTTTGACCCTCCAACCACCGTTAAATACTTACAGTCTTTATCTCATCTACTTTATGTCTAGAGAGAATGGTGTTTTTTTTTAATTGCAGTTTCTGTTTTGCATTTCACTGGCGAGTGAAACCATGTTGTGACAGACACCAGCACAATGGTGCAGACCAGTGTAGCAATCGTAAAAAGTTGAGTGGATTTACCAGTCTTCACATTTCCTCATTCACGAGGTTTATCGTTGTTTCAGGTTGGTGGCTATAAATAAACCAGCCAACTAGTCTTACATTGTTGTGTTTGCCCAAAAGCTAATAAACAAAGAAGCAAAATTTTCTCTTCTCAGATGTTAAGCTTTCATGAAAAGGCGGCAACTTCCTGGCTTGACTTTGTTCCACACCCTGTCTGTGCTTCTCCATGCCACCAACTAGCTGCTATACTATGCAGGTAAAATTTTTAAAAAGACCCTGAGCCTCAACCCATGTTTTTATTTTTTTTAATTTGTGCCACTGTGAATCATTTCCTGAATGATCTATTAGGGTGTTGCATCTGTGTGGACAGTAATCCTCATTACTGTCGCTCATTTGGCACTGTCCGGTTTAACCCTCTCAGGCTCAAATTAAACTTTTTGTTGCTAATGCACAACCAAGTCCTTCAGTGGTACTTCTGAGTATAAAAAACCTCATAAAATATGTATGTGGGGTAATCAGGTTGTTAGTTTTTAACTGTTGCAAATCGGCAACACCTGCCTTGAGAGGGTTAACAAGCATAAAACAACAAGGAAGTCATTTGGGAAAATAATCGAGTGAATTTCCTGAATTATTTTAAGCCATCACAAAGGCGAGGCTATTCTTCCTGCTAAACTTCTCAGAAGACACTTTGTTATTCAAAAGAATTACTTATTATTGAAGCTCTCCTAAAACGCATTGTGATTGTTTGAGTTCAAAGTCCTCTGCAAGTAGAATCTGCACAAAAGAGGAAAAACTTTAGTACTTGCAAAATGAAATATAGCTTTAACACAGAGATAAAAATGACAACATGAGCTATCAAATCGTTCACTTTCTACATTCACAATCTTTTTTTTTTTTTACCGTGAACCTTTGAACCTGCTCACTTAGGATGATATTGAATCTAATTGTAATCTAATTGTATGGATGCCACATACAGCTGCTATCTGTCTGTACAATGCTGAGGCGAGATAGCACTATTAAATCAAGGGTTCTCCTGTCAGATTTCTTTTATACACAGTTTTTGATCGTTTTAAAATTAAAAAAATAAAATAAAATAGAATAGAATAAATAAAATGTATACAAACCAGTATGTTTTACACAGTAGTCTTTTTCAAATAAATCGACAAATGTCTAAGGCTGCATCGTACCACATGTGTGAATAAAAATTGTGGACATTTCCTTATTAATTTAAACAAACATAACAGAGACAGCAAGGAAATGTGTCTTTGGTTGATTGTTTCTTTGTTGTAACGACACTTCCTGGCAATAAATCTTATACTACTGGAAACTCTGTTTATCTCCCTTTAAATGGTGCCAGAAAACTGCATTTGTGGGTCGAGCAGCAGACTTGAGCATCTGGGTTGTGGCCATGAAAAACTTGCCAAATCTTGCCAAACAGCATATTCTCCTACTGATTCCTGTTTGGTGTCGTTTATTGGATTGGATGATTGAAGTCTGAAGAAATAGAACATATTGGCAATTTAACACTTTATTCATTTAACAAACAGGGGCCTCAACATCATGTTAAGGCCAATAGTATAAGACCACCGGTCATGCTGGTCACCAGCTTGGTAACACACACTGCTGTGGGATGGGTTCCCATTTGTCAACCAGCATTTGTAATAAGTCAGCCAGTGTGGTTGTATTGGTCACGGAAGATTCTCAGAGCTGATATACTAAACTTGCTGCTCTGAAGTCAAATACAAAAACATGGAAACACCGTTTAGATCACTGCACTAGAGGTTTGCTGCTGACAGCACTCATGGCACAGGTGTAACTGCACAGCATATAATAAGACGGAGAGTGCTCGAATGTCCTCTGCTCTGAATAAACCCTGAACACTGTTGGCAGCAACTCCAAAGCATGGCATAATGACACAACCAGCTTCATTGCCTTTAGGGCAATCAATTCTCTCAGTGCAAGCAAAGGTAACAAGCAATCTGCAGCCTTATCTATAAAGTACACAGCGCTCGAACTAAAAAAGTCTGTTTTAAATTATCATTTTTAAAGAGAAATTTTGACCCTCCAACCACCGTTAAATACTTACAGTCTTTATCTCATCTACTTTATGTCTAGAGAGAATGTTTTTTTTTTTAATTGCAGTTTCTGTTTTGCATTTCACTGGCGAGTGAAACCATGTTGTGACAGACACCAGCACAATGGTGCAGACCAGTGTAGCAATCGTAAAAAGTTGAGTGGATTTACCAGTCTTCACATTTCCTCATTCACGAGGTTTATCGTTGTTTCAGGTTGGTGGCTATAAATAAACCAGCCAACTAGTCTTACATTGTTGTGTTTGCCCAAAAGCTAATAAACAAAGAAGCAAAATTTTCTCTTCTCGGATGTTAAGCTTTCAGGCTTAATGCATGCCTTTCAACACCTAATGACAAATTATGTTGAGGAATGCTTGGCTGCTGCAAGCAATGCATTGTTTGAAAATACCATATGTGTTTTATAAGAGCTGTCAGACATGATAGATCTGGGGCTTTCTTCCAAAAGAAGCCAGTTTCCATAACCTACGAGGTTCATAGTGCATTTTAGGACACTTTTGACCACATGCTTCACCTAATATGCTGTCACCTATCGACAAGATAAACAGTTGTGAGACATATTGTTGACATATCTGTTACTGGTAGAAAAATGAACACCATCACATCTCAGTTTCCAGGGAATATGATATGATAATGTCATGTTTTTGATGAATAGAATACCAAGGAAAGAGGAACTTCAGTTAAGGAAATAATACATCCGTCTATGCTGTCATATTGTAATTTTAGTCTCAGTGGTTTTGATGACTTTAACTGCCTTTACGATATTTAAAATACTAATTATTTCAAAATGTTAATACATTCGTTAACATTCATTAATATACAAATTATTGACTTTGTCAACAGGACTGCTACATACTGAGAGCTCACATTAGTCGAGTTAAGGATATATGGGTTTTATATTTGCAGGGTACATAAGCCCATGCCCCAACTTAAAGTTTAACAGCTAATCGAATCAAAATATTTCATGCACTGAAAAATCAACCCATAGTTTAAAAAAAAAATTAAATAAATAAATCTTTAGAAATAAAATATCTGAATAGCTATGTAATTGCCAGCCTATCCAGATGAACTCTGGCGCAAAGGTGAACTTGTCATTTTGAAGTCTAAGGCCACGTGTCTCTCAGTTGTGTAACACATAACACACGGTGTGCAAATGTAAAGCGCTGGACCTGTTGAAACTTTGCCTGTGTTAAGCCAGCTGTTGCCCCATGCTACGGTCCCCACAGCTTCCTCTCTCACTGCGCATCAAAAGGCTCTGTGTTTGACAAAAAGGCCCATTCGAAACAGGAGTCAAGAACCCCATGAGATAAAACACACACCATGAAAAACATCCTCCCGCTGCACTGAAAAGGAAACTGTTTCTGTAGACAAAGCTCTGATTATTCGTTGCAGCTACATCCTACTACCCGTAAACAGTGCACACATACACTGATAAGATGCTCAGTTTTCAGATAGACGTATGAATATTTACTGCCCTGTAAACGTGCTGCATGATTCTCTGTATCACGCAGGAGCAAGTAAACTGTGCTGAGTTTAAGTGTCTAGCTGCAGTGAGAAGAATTTCAGATTGTTTTTCTGTTTCTCTTCCTCCTTCCTTCTCATCAAAGTCATCACCTACTGGAATCTTTAGGATTTTACAAGGTGATGTAATCAGTGCTGTTCCCATATGATACATAAGCTATTAACTGATTTATAAGCTGTTAACAGCGATGAATTACATTGCATGAGAATGCTTTAGCTCGAGAAGGCATTGTTAAAGTGTAGTGTAGTATTACTGTAAGTACTTATCTACAGACAGTAAACCTGTGGGTGTGTCTTTGTTTAGTTTACTGTAACTAAATATATGAGGGCAGCGGCAAAGACAAACTGTTCTTTGTTGATTGAATTAAATGAATTAAAGCCTTAAAACTGATAGGAACCAGTGCTGGCTTCTACTGTAGTCTGCTGTAGTCATTTTACTTTAATTTTAGTGTTCAGTGTAACCTCCTTCTGTGTTCCATCAGGAAGGATATCTCTGTGTAAAACTCTGCCAAATTAAATAAGCAGAGAAGATGAAAGCATTTTTAAAAAATAATTTCAATGCTCACTGTCTTAAATATACATATATGTAAACATATATAGTCATAACTTGTAAAGATTTTTATATTTTTGCTGACATTACCCCAAAATAATTTGTTTAAAATCTTTTTTCCCCGCTTCCTGGACTTTCTTGTACTTCTACCACCATCTTTGCTTTTCGCTGCTTCACATCTCTCGTAGTTTCTCATTTTTTGAGTGCTGCGCCCCTCTCTCTTACAGTAATCCTGCTGCAGCTTCATGAGATGCCTTACATTTGAACTATTTTAGCAAGTTCTGGAAAGAAGTGTGGATAGATAAATCATTTTATTACAATTTTTAAACAAGTGTCTCTAGAGTGTGCAGCAGATTGCACTGCCTTGCCGTGAGTTTGCTTTAAAGAATAGGGAAAAAAGAAACATGACCTCATACTCTAAAAGTAATGCGACAATAACATAATTATAGCTCGTAATGCTGAATGACTATGTGGTGATATTTGTTATTGCATTACTGGTATTTGTGGTATAAATGACTGGCTACAAGGTGACCAACCTTATGGTTGAAAAAGACCATGGGTGGGGATTTAGTTGAAGAATGAGTTTATGTACACATTGAATAGGTGAGCAGAGAAGAATAAGTCTTAAATAAATTATCCTTCAGTTTTAGTTTATGTGTTGGATTTTTACTCCATCACTCCATTCTAAATATTTGCATCCTGTGCTTACTGTTATTTGAATGTTTAACTTCCTGTATTACTTCTGCTAAAATGACATCATGATCTGACCTGTTCTCAGGAATGTATCTCTAATCTTTGTTATGGTAACAAGTTTGCTGTACGTCAGTAGCTGTGATTCACAGAGCAGGTTTACTCACTGTTATTAGCTCATTTTGACCATCAAATGTTAGGTGACACAGGCCTTGAGTGGCTTACCACGTCTCATTGGCTATTCCCACAGACTCCAGGTCCCTGGTCACATTTAAATTCATTAGTTATATCCATAGTCATTATTTCTGTTAAATACTTCCGAGATTATCTTTTTCTACATTTTCTACCTGACCCAAACACAAATACTGTGTTTGGGTCAGGTAGAGCGGCTCATGTTTAGACTGATCAGTCCCAAAGTAAAATGCAGTTATTTTTCATCAGCCTTCACATATCATATTCTTGAGTGAAAATGGATCATATTTTAACCCTGGAGAACCCATGGGGTCAAATATGACCCCAGGGTTAAGACTTTATATGCACAAGCAGGCGACAGCAAAACCCACGTTAGGCCTTGGTTACAGGCCTTCATGTACTTAGCTGCATAAAGCTGATTTACAACTCTGTCTAGTGTACCTCTGCTGACACCTGGTGGCAATTATGAGTTACTACAAACGGCCTGATATTGAATTTACCGCGTAACGTATCCTAATGGAACAGCATCACATGAATAATTTTGTAAAACCTGTGTGGACTTTATTTGACTATATTTCATATCGTTTAAATACTTTGACGTTAATAGTAAAATGACAGTTTCGACAGAAACTTTGCTAAAGGGATGACTGCCCCTTTAAGAGCGGCGACCAGCTGCTCAGCGCCCAATCGCGGCGCGTAAACTGAACTTTGTTGTTGTCAGCAACTAAGAGCTACTGTTAGCTAGCGTTAGCCGGACACCGAGCTAAAGAGGCGATATCTTGCACCCCATTCGTCCTAATAACGGAGGAAAGCACGGTAACATTTAGCTTGGACAGCTACGAACGTAAACAAGTCGCTTCCATCAGGATTTCGCCTCCGATATCAACAAAAATGACATCTGCGCTGGTGAGTTTAACTTGCTGCTTGAGCCACTGAGATGAAGTTCGTTTCTTATTTGTGGTTTCCACAATGTGGCTTATTGGTTAAGAGTTAAAGGTCGATATATCTGTAGATTTATTACAATACATC
The DNA here is from genome assembly GCF_057381915.1 of Diplotaxodon limnothrissa. NCBI lineage: Eukaryota > Metazoa > Chordata > Actinopteri > Cichliformes > Cichlidae > Diplotaxodon > Diplotaxodon limnothrissa. The sequence continues at coordinate 22,968,227 of NC_140600.1, forward strand.
ATATATTTTTTTATTTGATATGGACCCCTTTCTTTTTGCTGCTTGTTTTAGCTTTATTTAGAGCGAGAGCAGATTATAAATCAGGGTAATTTTACTCTTAGTCTGGATTAAATGTCTGTGAAGTCGTAGCAAAGTGACTCATTACTCAGTCTGCTGAGTGTCCAATGTAATATATACATTTATACTAATGTAACAACCGCCCTGTGCAGTCATGACAGCCACATATGTTATGTAAATGATACATTTGTGAAAGTTTAATGGTATCGTTTCACTCATTTGTCATGATCTAAATTGCCTTTGCAGATTAAATGCATCATTTTGCCGACAAAGTGACTAACAAGCAATTAATATGCCAACAATCTGATATTCTGTGTACGGTAATTACAGTATATTGAAGTTATAAGAAAAAGAAACGATAGCGTAATTTATGCCACCATACACTCACCGTCCACTTTATTAGGTGCACCTCGCAAGTGCTGGGTTGAGCAGCCTTTTTGCCTTGAGACCTGCCTTAATTCTTTATGTGAAGCTGCGGTTTTGGTCCATATTGACATGATCGCTTCAGGCAGTTGCTGCAGACTTTTCGGCTGCACATCCATGATGAGAATCTCGTGCTCCACCACATCCCAAAGGTGCTCTTTTCGATTAAGATCTGAGTATGCCTATGTGCTTCAAGGCTCAACAAGTTGTGCATTCAGAGATGCTTGTAACCAGTGACAAACAAAGAAGAAAACAAGCTTATTTTAAGTTTGCATAAACTAAACCTCATTTTCAAGAAAGGTTGGTCAAAACCTCTCTTTGATGAACTCCAAGAGTAACTCATAAGACACTATGACAATATATATTCTGTGCAATACAGTCATGCACCATACACCACAGTATCTGGTAACTGAAGGGAAAAAATATACTCTTTAAAAGTCTTTCCCGTTCTTTCCTTGTGAGGTTGTTATTGTTAATATGAAGTAAGATAACTCACTTTATAATTTTCTTAAAAAGTAGTGAAGTGTGCCAGACTAGCAGGGAACTCCTACATCTTTTGATAAACAATATTTGCTGCCAGTGAATGGATCACACGTGGAACCAAAATGATAGATTTCAGTATCAGTATTTGCCCCCACTCCTAATTTGTAGCAGGTTATTAATGACATTTAACTTAATTCAAGTAACGATCCTGTTAGTCGTACAACTTAAAATCCCAAATAAAAAGTAAATGTGGGTTTACATAATATAATATAAAGATGCATTTAAGAAAACAGCATTAAATGAGGCATGATTACAGGGAATATCGCTAATAAGAGTCAGTTTTCTATTAAAAAATACAAATCAGCAAGAAACCAACTTCAGTAAGAGAATATTTTCTTTATTTACATATAGATGTTTGTAAAAAAAAAAAAGTGCAGTTTAGAAAAAAAAATAGTACAGAATTCTACTAAAAGCAAGTGACTCAAATATGATCTATAACTGTTTCTACTTTCTGTCTTTCTGCCATTTCAAAATCTCAACACTCGACACCATATTTGTCAAAGTGTCTCGTGATGATGCCCAGCTCCAGCTCCACAGTCCCCATGGCTTCGGTGTGCAGTCTGTATCTGTCCGCCCCGCTGTAGATCAGGTCAGGGCTGAGGAGCTGGGGACCTCCGCCGACGAACATTTGCGCCAGCCGTTCTTGCCAGGAGCCCACGGGCCTCCAGGTCGCACAGCTTATTCGGTGATGTCCCGGACTAGAAGGGACGTGGCAGAAACCATAACCATAGAGTTGGCACCGTCCGAAAGAATCTTGATGCCACACCTCTAGGTGAATCTTCGGCCAGCCTTGCAGCCCTTTGGTCGCGTAGTGCAGATCGATCGGGTGGCTCCAGTACGCTATGTCTCCGATTTGGGGGCTATCCACCTGGGTCTGACCCTCCTTCAGCCCGGATAAAAGCCGCCATGCTTCTCCCGTATGAATTCCCCATTTGCAAAACAAAGTCTTTTCCGGGAAACCACTTGCACCAATGATCTGCCCAATAATGTGCAACTCTGCCATGCCACACTGGTTCACTTTGACAAGAAAATGTGGCACGGAAAGTCCTGTTTTGTCTCTCCGATGTTAACGGCTAGCTTAGCGGCTAGCTAAACTAACGGCTAAACGTCTCCTTGGTAACCGCCTACCGTGATTTTCGACAAATCCCCTGAGTTAGACCTCGCAGGCACCACTTCCGGTACGAATGCCGTCCAACATTATGAAAACCCTAAGCTTCACCTTTATAAAATTGTTTGTCATTAGTGAATAATTAATTTTCACCAATTATAATATTGCCAGAATTATTCCTGAGCTATAATAAACGTGTGTGGTGAAAACGCGGTTGTGTCACGAATTTGGAACTACACCCTTACAGGTTTAACTCAGAGTTAAATTTGTCCTAATGGACCGAGTTGTTTCTGTCTTTCATGCATTGTTTACAAAAGTCCGTTCGTCGAAGACATAAAACACCTCTTCATATTAATACTTTTTAATTAACTCGTGACGAAGAATTGACTTTATTGCTCAATTTCTCTGAAGTTTAATCGGCGTTTGGAGTCTGTGAACAATTACACTGTGAAACAGCGCCAGTACGCGGCTGTACTGCGCTCACTACTACACTGAAAAAACAGTCTTATACTCCGTGGAGGACCTTTTACAGTATATAAAAGGTTTATGTATACAGTATTTTATTTTATATTTTAAATGAGAAATACAAATGATATTTTATGAAAAACCCAAGGTTGGGAGTAGTGTGAAATGTGACTGCACATTTGTAAAAAGAGGTATTGAACTTTGGAATAGTTGTTTAGGCATAATTAGTTTTAACTTTAGCCTAAACATATTCGACACATTGTCATATAAATGAACCAGATATGAAGAAATTAAATAAATTTAAACTTGCTACTTTTAGATCACATTGTACTCCTAGGAACATTTTATTTCATTTATTTGAAAACTTTCTTGAGTGGTAATTTGCCTTTACCACTTACAGAATATAGTTTTAGTTGCATTTCTGTACAAAATTGTTACATATAATTTTTGTTTTTATCTAGCTGATATACAAGTTAGTGTATTTCTCGCAAGGATCTTGCTGGCATTAGTGAAACGTTCTTTGAAATGGATTGAACATTGTTAGACTGAGATAGTGATTAAACTATGATATAGATATAACTCCCACTAGGTTTATATCTTGGACTCTCCACCATTTGACCTTAGAACTGAAGAAGCTTCTCGGATGAGAGGTGAAACGTCTTCAAGCAACTGAAAGAAGTCCAGACGCTTTTCTTTGCAAGCTCCTTTGACTACGATGACCTGGATGACTGAGAACCTTCACAGACATTAAACTATGAGAATGTAATCAAACTGTTTATCAAAGGGAAACTGTGATTTTTAAGACACTCAAGCCTAACACTGGCTGGTATAATGTTAGGTTGTAACCAGCTGTTCTTGTTTGGCTGGCTTGTTATTAACTGCCTTGAAATGCTAATGATAATAATAAGTAACTACAATGATATCTGGAATAAATAAGCATGTTTATGCACATTTTCACGTATTAGAGCGGTGACTTCCGTTCAGAAGATGAGGGTTGAGGTGAGGAGGGCTAGCATGACGTTTCAATGACCTCAATGACCCCAAAACGCATCAATTCGGTCACTTAATATGCTGAGCCTCAGAATGTGGTGTAACATCGGTTTGCATGCTTTTGTGTACATATTTGTCGACAGCTGTTTCTTGTAAAATCTTGTTGAAAACTTTCCCAGAATAGCAGAGGCAGCCATGGTAACATATTATTGGCCATGGGTTTTGCAATGAGATGTATCACACACAGTGGGTGCCTTTCACAGTAAACATTTTGACTAGCAGCACAAGTGTTACTACTAACATAAACACAGACTTGTTTCCATTCACGTGTCATACTAAGTCGTGACCGTGAACCTGTTCTAGGAGCCTAAAACCAAAACAGTGTATTTTTATTAATCTTTCTTTCTTTCTTTCTTTTTTTGTTTGGTGTGACATGTCTGAAAAATCAAAAGCTGAAAGAGCATTAATTGAGTGAACCCATACTTTACTTTGGTGTCATAGAAGTGCCTTGTGTATTCTAAACCTTACGTGTGTAGTTGGGATGCTGTTAGCGATTTTATGGAGAGTTAGAAACTTACTCTGTGTTATTTTCCCACAGACTTAAGAGAGTAAAAAAAGAATAACTGCGCAAAATCAGAGGACCTCATTATTTTAGCTACAAATCATAACTATGGGGTTCTTTGCTCATGTTTCCAGGCCAGTTTTAGTCACATCATACACCCACATAGTCGTGATGAGGAAGAAATAGCACTTCTTCAGTGATAAGCTCTTAGTAAATAGTACCAAATTTTCTGTTTCCCAGATGTCTAACTTATTGCTTATTATTGTAGCTTTTGTAGTCATGAGGACATTTTAACATTTTGACATGACTCTCTGTTTGCTCCCATAGTCTGATCCAACCCTAGAAAGACATTTCAAGGGTCACAGGGACACCGTAACAAGTGTGGACTTCAGCTGCAACATGAAACAAATTGGTAATGATCTGTTTGCCTTCAGATGTAACTGTTTGCTGTTGCCTTTGTCTTTTCCTTTTTGGAAATACATGATGTTCTCACTCACACCTGTGCTTCATCCTCTCCTAGCCACAGGCTCCATGGATTCCTGTGTGATGATCTGGAACATGAAACCTCAGATGCGAGCGTATCGTTTTGATGGACACAAAGACGCCGTCCTTTCCGTCCACTTTTCCCCATCAGGCCATCTGGTGGCCTCTGCCTCCAGAGACAAGACTGTACGTCTTTGGGTGCCAAGCATGTAGGTGTTAAAGTAAAATCTTTCTGTCTTTTCTGTTCTTTATTCCACCACAGATTTACTACAGAGGACAATGATGGTGACTCATAAAGAGCAGCAACTACTGAATATTGTTTGTCTCCTTCTGCCAGCATGGAGGAAGACACACATTGCTGAACACCTTCTGGGTTTTGCTTGTTTGTTTTAAACTTAAGTAATGTCTTGTGTCCATACAGGAAGGCTGAGTCAACAGTATTCAGGGCTCACACTGCCACTGTGCGCAGTGTTAACTTTTCTGGTGACGGACAGACTCTGGTCACGGCCTCTGATGACAAGACAATTAAAGTGTGGACAACACACAGGCAAAAGTTCCTCTTCTCTCTCAACCAGCACATCAACTGGGTCCGCTGTGCCAAGTATGAGACACACATTTAACACGATACAATGCATCATATTAGGACATTTTGATAGATTTACACTTCAGGCATCACATTATGACCTTTGACAGATAAAGAGAATTACACTGATCATTTCCAAAATGCATCTTTTTTGGGCTGTTCCTGGTCAGTATCTAACAATAATAATCCAAAAAAAGGAAGTTTCATCTTCCCCAGATCCCAATCCAATCCAATATCTGGTGGATGTACTGGACAATAAGTTCCATAAATGGCCTAACCTTGCATCTTACAAGAATTAAAGGTTCTGTTGCTAACATATTGGTGCCAGATACCATAGCACACCTTCAAAGGTGTGATGGAGTCCATGGCTCAATAGGCCTGGCCTGTTTTGGCAGCAAAAGGGGGGACCAACTCATTATTAAATCTATTTCCAATTATCTTTTGACCTGCCACCTTCATTGAATCGTTTGTCTGACTGCTTGAAAGAGGTCACAGAGTGGCTGTCTGCCAATTCTCTCATTTTAAATGAGAAGAAAACTGAGATTATGGTGTTTGATAGTCACCGACCTCCTCAGTCTCTATACTCCCGGCTGTTCTTTACGATCATCTGGTCAGTTACCTCTGGCCCAGCCCAGGCACCGTCTGAAGACTAGGGGTGATCGTGCCTTTGCCTCTGTAGCACCAAACCTCTGGAATAGTCTTCCTGCTACTGTTCATCCCTCTGACTCCATTCAATCTTTTAAAGCACACTTGAAAACGTACCTATTCGACCTGGCTTTTCCAACTCACTAATTCTCACCGCTCATTAATTGCTCGCTACTCATTTCTCTGGATAATCATGATTTCTCTCTATCTCTACTTACTTGCTTTTGTTTGTTCTCTATTTTAGCTTGTTTTAATGACTTACAGTTCAGTGTAATCATTTACTGTTTATTCCTTACTGTGAAGCACTTTGATGTACCCCCTGGTTTTAAATGTGCTATATAAAAAAAATCGTATTGTATTGTATTGTATTAGGCAGGTGGTCATAATTTTATTCCTGATGCCTGGTGTATAGCTGACCTTTTCCATTACACCATGCATTTTTGAACATATTTTATACAGATTGAGCATTAATCATTTACATTTATTTTTTTATATTATTATTGCAGGTTTTCTCCAGACGATCGCTTGATTGTGTCATCCAGTGATGATAAGACCATAAAGCTGTGGGACAAAAACAGCAGAGAGTGCATTCATTCTTTCTATGAACATGCAGGGTGAGCACTTGCGAGCACCTGAATGATGAATAGGAGGAGCTAGGAGTATTTATTTATTTTTGTCAGTTTTCTGCTGGTGTTCTGGTAAGGTCAGAAAAAATCCTTACAAGTGTACTGATGCAACGGCAGTAAATGCTGGAAAAAATCTGACAGAATCAATCCCCTAACCATTTGTTATCCTGTTCAAATGTTTATGACGAAGGCACTGAACACCTGTTCAGTCATTACACATGTGCCCTATTCCCTTGTACATTGTGCAGTCTGTTATACTGAAACACTTTAATGAGACATTGGCTGTGTGAGTCTTTGATACATTTAATATCCTGTTTTACATCTTTCTTCTTACTTCTTTTTAACTTTATTGTGTTTTATTTAGAGTCTGACATACTGAGCTCCTTTCTTTTCTGTAGTTTTAGCTTATTGTGTTGAGATGATAATAAGATGAGCTACACTTTATCCCATATCGTTTCTTACAGCAGCTGAAACACTAGAGATAATAATACCATTAATGTAAAATGCCTCTCTTCCAAGTAAAAAGCATTGTTATAGAGGATGATGGCATGAGGTATAAAAGACTTCCTGTATCCTTGTGGCAGCAGAGTCTGTTAGAGAATAAACTTTATGCCTGCCTGTAGGAAGTGATGCAGAGGGTGGTCAGGATTAGCATCAACATCCTGTCCCACGATAGACTCAGGTCAACCACCATCTATCGTTTTTTTTCTCGACCTCTCAACAAAATCATCTGCTAGTGCTCCTCAGAGAATCCAATCATCAGAGTATTTCTATAGGTGTCATGACCCACAGTTGTACTGAAAGTCTAAGCAGTTTAAGGTGAACAGGAATGGAGACATCCCAATCACAGCTTAATTTATTTTGGTGCTGTATGCCACTGCATAAGATAAAAAAATGAAATTGGGGGAAAAAGGGTCCAGAGAAAGCTGTATATATTTTTTTAAGTTCCCAACATTTAGAATAAGAAATTTCACAAAAGCCTTCATGTGTCTTAAAGTGTTTTAAAATAGTTAACTTTCTCACTATAAACCTTAAATCATTAACCCTTTCCACCAATGACTAAAGCTTTTGTGTTGTTTGAATTGACCTTCTGGGTTATTCCAGGATTTCAAATCTTTTAAATCACTGTTTCTCCTTTACTTTGCCTTACTTTGTTTTTTTTTCTCTTCTCAAAAGTTATGCAAACTATGTGGACTTTCATCCCAGTGGAACATGTATTGCTGCAGCTAGTACTGACAACTCTGTCAAGGTGTGGGACATCAGATCACATAAGATGCTACAGCACTACCAAGGTAAAGACACATCGATAATATTTAAAACCGTAATCGTTCTTTCTGGTCTTTTTAAGGAGTGAAACCAGAGTTTACACTCAAGTGTGACATTTTTTAGCTTCATAGCAACACAGTTATTTTCATTAATTAGTCACAACCACATCAATTCTAAAGACATACTTAAATATTTAAAGAATCACTGAATGCTTTATCACTCTCAGTTTAGTCACTCCTGATGCCTTATATAGAGCTTTATTCTGAAACACCAGTTCATCATATGCTGAGTCAGTCCCATAGAAACAACAAAAGCCACAGTTTTTGTTTGTTTTAATGTATGGTACTTTTGGCCAAAGTTTAGACATCTGCTCTCAGAAATTGCAGTACAGCCAAAGTACCTTTGAATCATTATGTTAAAGAGAAATTACTGAAATCGCACACAGGGAAATTTATATTAATGGCAAGGAATGTTATTGATCTTTTGCATATTCATTAAACTTAATGTTGATGACTTTTTATCAGTCTTGCATTCAGGCTGGTTGCTCTAATTGCCTCCCTTAAATGGATTTCAGTTGTTAGGTCTAATAATGGATAATTACATATGTCTGAGGAGATTTGGTATGAAGATAGAAGCTTCTCCTCCTCCTCTTTCATTTTTTTTCTGGCCCTACTTTCCATACTGGAGTTATTTTGTCATTTTGCTAACTTAAAGTGTAAAAATGGGAGTGGCTAGTGTTAGACACACATGGGACTGAATAATGTTTTTAGACATCAAATGATTAATGAATAGTTTTTGGTCCTGATTAGAAAACCTTTAATGAAAAATTGTTTAGGGGTTTGTATGAATAAGCCAAAATCAATAGCAGTAACATAGCAAGTGGCAGTGGCACATTGGTATATTTATGTTAACCATCTGTGCACATTATTTGGTAATTTATTGAACTGGTTTGTTTCCATGAGGCAGAGCCATACTATACAAACACCCACTGCTCTGTGCTCTTTCATAGCTATTCAGCATCTTTTCCCAGCTTGTGGTATCAGGATGCCTGCAAGTGTGTTGTAGCCTCTGTAAGCCAGGAGAGGGACCTATTGCTTGCTAATTTGTCAGCTGCTGATTCATGTATGGCGGGATTGTTTAAGTCTAGGGAGGTCACGATTAGTTCTTTGTTCTTAAGGCAACTTGATGTATTAGTGTGTGGTAATAAAAAGCTGGTGTTAAGCCGTTCTCAGTTAAGCAGGATTTGCAGCAGTGTGATGTGCAGCAGCACTACACTTCAATGGCAGCTAATTTAGTCCTTTGAGGTAAAAGTGCCTTTAAGCAAGAATTTCTCATTTTCACAGCTCAAAGCTGTGCTTGTGTTGCTTTAAAACATCTGAATCGGGGAGGGGGGGCGCTCCTGTAGCTCATCTGTTGAGCGCAAGCTGAGTCCCTACTGCAATTGTCATCCTCTCTTTCTCTCTCCCTCTGACTGTTGCTGTATAATAAAGGCAAAAATGCCAAAAATAAATCTAAAAATAAATATATTATTTCATTAACTGAGCATGTGACTTCCTGTAAAGCTATAGCTAGAAAAAACGAATCAATAAACGTATAAAATATGAAGGATTAAGTATGAGCAGGCATGTAATCTCATTGTATTTTGTATCTGGCAGTTGTGATGTATCTTAATCTGTTCAGTCATTTATTTATTTCTTATTTGGACAGCAGCTGGTCACTAAAGGGTGTCACCTGTTCTTCTTTATAATGTATATATAATTGAAATCTCATAAATGCATCAGAGTCCAAGTAAACTAGTAAATATTGCTCATTTATATTATTTGAAGAGAATAAATAAACAATTAAGTTGTCATAATCATAAAAGCAATTTTTAAGCATAAATGCCAAATATTTAATGGCTCTGTATTCAAGGTTGTTGAAGTAATATTGAATAATTTAACGTTTTCATTTGCTGGTGTGTTGACATTTGGTGAGATCACCTTGCCTTCTCAGTGACCAGTCTACTTCCTGGAATAGTCCTGTATAGTGTTAGCTACTCAGCCCCAAAGATTTGATCTGACAAGAACCAGTCATCCATCCACCCGCCACCAACATGCCCATTAGAGCAGAGAAGGCCAGATGAATAGGAACGATGGTGCGCGCTTGGGGTTATATTATTATATTATTATTATTATTTTTTTTGCTGAACATCAGTCAGCACTGACCCTCTTTATCAGTACTGCACTGAAGACCGCCTGCACGCAAGCCTTGTCTTTCTCTTCTTCTTTTTCTTGCTGTCTGTGATTCTGACACATTCATCATGACAGATGTAAAGTAGCAAAAACACCGACCTAACAGTCAAATTTGCTCACTTTTGAAGTAGAATTATAGTAGAATATATATATATTATTATTATTATTAGGGGTGCAACGATACACAAAATTCACGGTTCGGTTCGATACTTTGGTGTCACGGTTCGATATTTTTTCGATACAAAAAAATGTTCATGCCTTTTTAATTTGTCATTTATTAAAATTATAAATATATATTTTAACTCAAAAGTACAGTTTTTAAATTTAATGTTGCTGAAACAAAAGTAATTAAAAAAATAAATATATCTCAGGGCTCTCAATATTTCAAAATCCCTGGTAGCCCTTCGGGGTTCAGTTTTTGGTAGCCCAAAATAAATGTAAGTAGCCCGAATAAAAAAAGAGAGCAATTTTTTGATTGATGTTTTGTTTCCTGTTTTGTTTCCTTTACAATATTATACATTAAAGTATAATATTGTAAAGGAAACAAAACATTAATCAAAACATTGTTGAAAAACAAATTACAACATTGTATAAAAATTACAATCATCAACTCAAATACTTGGTTCTAATTGAACAGAAATTTCTATGAACTTGTAAGAACTGTGTAGGACATGAATCAGTCTGTGTCAGATCCTGAATTTGAAATTTCCGCTGAAGTCACGGGTGAGAGACAAGTGGAACCAAGATCTAGGCCATTTGCTTTTTGAAGTTTGCAAAGACAGCTAAATTTTGCCAGTGGTAGTTCACTCTTTGCAACATAGTACGCTGTTCTAAACAGATTTTTCAGGTTTATTTTTAGTATGTTATTTGCAATTGGTGTTTGTTCTGGGAAAGATATTGCAGACTGAGCAATAATGCGTTTCTTGCATTTCTCATGGGTTCTTTTTTTTCTTTTTTTTCTTTTTTTTTTTTTTTAAATGACATCAGAAACAGCAGTATGCGACATTACGTGATGGCAGAGCTTCAGTTCATCCTTTGTCATTTTTTTTTTTTTTTTTTTTTTTAATAAATAGGACAGGGGGAATGAATGAGAGAAAGAGGGGGAGAGAAAGAAAGAAAACCAAAGGGGAGAAGAGACGGTGAGAAGGGGGGGGAAGAGAGAGAGAAAAAAAAAGAACTCCTGGGTCACCTGTATGGAGAAAAAAAAAAAAAACAAACAAAAAAAACAAACAGAGGAGACAGCAAACAACAAAGAGCAACATAATAATAGAGAAAACAAAGCACCATCACAATAAACTAGCTAGTCATAGATATCAATATTTACTAAATAATAAACGATATTGTGCAGCACGCAAGATAGACAGCGCACAGTGTGCTTTGAGGCAGCAGCCAAGAAAGCTTTAGTCCGCGTCTGTGAATACCCATGTGTGCATACCTGTGTGGATCAGCATGCTTGCATTCCAAAGGTTTCTCCATGTAATGATCTGCTAGGGAGTGTGGGGGGGCCACAGCCCCGTCCTCCAGGGTGTGAAGTGGGTATGGAGGAGATCAAAACTCCAGACATCCAGAGGCCCCCAGAATACAAGAGACCATGGAAGACCAACAGAGGGGCAGCCGCGCCACTGTTCCAGTAAGAGCTGAGGAGAGTCCCAGATGAGGGCTCGCCCAGCAGCCGCGGAGCAGAAGTCAGGGGGAGTTGCAGTGACGCGCCCGTGAGCTCCGCCGGCCCCCAGCTGTGCCTGAGTGACCGAGCCCCAGGCCGAGAGGCCGGGGGCACCCCACCTCCAAAGGGGCCCGAGCGAGCCCCAGGCCCCAGGCCCCGACAAGCGGCCGCCAAGGAGTGAGCCGGTGTGTACCCGGACGCCCACCCCCAGACACAAAGAACCACCAACACACCGACACCTCATGGGTTCTAATGGGGGCCTTTCTTAAAATGACTGGTCCCAGTAACAAAGGCACTTGTTGACTCAGAAATCAAGAGAAAACCAACAACACACCCGGCAGAACATTATGTTATTTACACGGGTGCACATAAGTGGTCCGCATGTGCGCATTCGCTGTCAAAATAAAAGACGCGCACCAGATAAGAAGTTGCAACGCGCGTTTGCGTCCATATAAAAAGCACTGTTTTTGTCCGCTAGAGTGGGATTTTCACGGCACATTCCGCACCACATCTCTGTGCGTTCATCATTTGTTTGAAGCCAGCTCACCTCCTGCAACCACTTTTCCGAGAATACGCGCTTCTTTTGTGGTTCGGACTCCTTCTGACATTTGTTTGGAGGTAGAGGAACACCAACTAATTGCTTAAAGGAGCTTCTTCGACATCTTTAAGAGTTTTAAACAAATGTCTGTCCTCCTCCAGAAAATCTTATGTATGCAAACACGCGTTGCAACTTCATATCTTGTGCGCGTTTTTTTTTGTTTTTATTTTGACAGCGAATGCGCACCTGCGGACCACTTATGTGCAGCCCCGGTTATATAGCTCATCATATTGCAGCCACAGAAATTCTTTTGTCCATGAAACCATAAAGCTGCACTTTCTTTTTGCCTTATAGTCTGATTTGTCATAACTTTTCCGTTTTGTGGTAAGCTTTTCTTTGGCTGTCACTTCTTCACCCTGACCTGTCTTATTTGGCTCAGCAGAACTAAAATATACATCCTGCTGCTTTTACACACACACACATAACGGTCAGCGATTCTCTGCGCGATCAACCTCTCACATGTTTAAGCTTGCTGCGGGAGATTTCACTTGTCATGTTTGCATAGTAAGCTAACGATTGATAAGACGATGTCAGAGGAATTGGTGCGCAAATTATCATCACTCACCAATCAGTACTGTCGCTCTCTATACACAGTTCGCACGATTGCAAAGTGAAAGCAAAAAAACAAGCGCAAATTCAAACGCGATTTCAATATGTCACATATTGACAGTGGCTCACCGATGCCAATGACATAATTACCCAGCTACATTTCCGAAAGAATGCAAAAGCATTGACATATATTTTTCCTTCCTACAATAGCCGGACGGGCAGGGCAGAGATAGATTTTGGTAGCCCGACTGGAAAAATCGCTAGCCCCAGGACGTCGGGCTAGCGATTTTGCAAGCCCTGTATCTGATTGAGGAATCACTCATCTTTGGAAAAGAGAGTTTATTACAGAGAAATGGCTCTTTCCAAAATAAAAGCTATACTATACGCTTCTTCTGGGCTATATTCTCAGCAGCATAGCGGGTCAGGGCTGTTCGGGGTTCTGTTTGTACAGTTATGTTTTGTTTATGTTGCCATAGTGACGGGTGACGCCCTCTCGCTGCGACGGTGTGTCCTTCCGGGGTCAGAGGGCGCTCTGTGTGTTGTTGTTGCTGTGCGGTTGCCGCGCTGAGCAGTTAGCTAGCGGCAGTGTTCTTCTGTAGATGTCAATAAACGGCTGTGCTCCCTGGCTAGCTCACGGGAAGCAAGACCAAACGACACCTCCATCTCCTCGTTGTCTGAGCTCGCCACATTGGTGTCAGAAGTGGGATGATGGTGGCACCCCATGTTCTGACCCGAGTGACTTTTCCCCCGCCGGTCGTGACTGGCCGGTGCGCTAAAAGAACGCACCTGGACATTTGCAAAGTGAAAGCAAAAAACAAGCGCAAATTCAAACGCAATTTCAATATGTCACATATTGACAGTGGCTCACCGATGCCGATGACATAATTACCCAGCTACATTTCCGAAAGAATGCAAAAGCATTGACATATATTTTTCCTTCCTACAATAGCCCGACGGGCAGGGCAGAGATAGATTTTGGTAGCCCGACTGGAAAAATCGCTAGCCTCGGGACGTCGGGCTAGCGATTTTGCAAGCCCTATGTTACAGGCATGGCCCTTTAAGGGTGAAGCCTGATGGGAAATGTATTCGGGATGTGTGTAGCGGGACTGCCTGGTGTGTGTGTGAAGAGAGAGAGCGGAGAAGGGGAAAAAGTAACGGTTAGCTACAGAAGAGATGAAAAGAAAAGGAATATAATAACTCCCT